>NW_027466071.1:4377500-4500000 GCF_046127955.1 Nelusetta ayraudi
CTGCTTAATTTTTCCTCATAGTTCTCGTCAACGAGACGATAATTAAATAAAAATTCATTGAGGAGGACGAAGACGATGACGAGGGGTACTGACATTTTCCTCCAGCCAAAATGTCAGAAAATAAAGAATAAAACTCATTTGGTTTTCCTCCCTTTGGAACAGTTCCCTTACTGTACATGCACATGAGAACATGAGAGTGCATGAGAATCTCCACGCATCAAAAGCAGAGAACGAGGGCCCAGGTTTGACAGGAATGTTATGAAGTTCGTTCAGTAAGAAAATAATCCCTGTTAATCTGATTCCTGGAAAGGCTTAAAGATGAAACTGGATTGGTGGAAAAAAAAAAAAAGAAAGAAAATCACCCAATTTAAATTTTCTTGGGGTTGTGTTTCGTGGCGCCTGATGAAATCAAAATGCAGCAGTTTGATCCAGAGTGCGAGAGCGACGGCGGTCTAATCGCTCACCTTGATAGCAGCCAGCAATCAAAGAGGAAAATAATTGCCGACGCGTTTGCCAACAAACAAACAACAAACAGACCAAGCAAGCAAATTGCGCGTCTCTAAACGGCTCCATCCATTTTCACAAGCCATCATTTCTGCCAGCGTCGCAACAAAACAACAACTTCCCAGTCATCAGACTTCCCCGCGAGTCGCTCCTGCCTCTACCTGCTGTTTGCAACAAGCAGTCAGTCAGAAATATCCCCTGATCAACTGGCAATGACTATAACATGTCATGAGCATGATGATTCATTTGAATGTTAGGCTTAGGTTGATGTTTATACATAGTCAATATTCAGCTCTGCCTATTAAAATCCTTTTATTTCAGTATTTTCCCTCCAATTATTTGGGTTATTCCTAAGCTTAGCATTATAGCGGTCACTTTATAATAAAATACATATTTTGTCACTAAAAAGGAAGACTGTGTCTCCATCAGGCCAATGTCACCTCTGATCATTTGTCCCTGTCAGTTGCTGCAGGATTCCTGATGCCTGCGATGAGGGAACCTGATGTTCCTCCCAGACGCACTGCAACCCCCCCACCCTTCCCCCTCTCTCCCCACCACCAAAATACTGCCAGTGGACAGAGCAGGTTGGAGAGTGGAGGTGACAGTGACCATCACTGTGGTGGTGGCTTCTCAGGACCATCTGTCCATGATCATCATCAGGTGTTGTAGGAGGCCACAGCGTGATGCTGAGGAGGCAGCGCTGCTTCCAAGAGAGTCCAAGTCCAACTGATCACTCTCTCTCTCTCTCCATCTCTCTCTCTCTCCCTCTCTCTCTCCCTCTCTGTCTCTCCCTCCCTCGCCCTCTGTCCCTCTCTCTCCCTCTCTCTCCCTCTCGCCCCCTCTCTCTCTCTCCCTCTCTCTGTCTCTCTCTCCATCTCTGTCTCTCTCCCTCTCTCTCTTTCTCTCTGTCTGTCTCTCTCTCTGTCTGTCTGTCTCTCTCCATCTCTCTCTCCATCTCTCTCTCTGTCTGTCTGTCTCTCCCTCTCCCCTTCTCTTTCTCCCTTTCTTTCCTTCCAGCCAACCAAGGGCAGGTGATAATAACTCTGATAATTATTTCCAAACTGATTTTCACCCCCTGTGTTTTTTTTTTTTTTTTTTAACAATAATCAATTAGCCGAGTGCTGGCAGAGTGGCTGTGTTTTACGACGCAGACCCATTTAAAAAAAAATCCCATATTAGTAACCGAGATAATGAGGCAGCGCCACCCGCAGTCAGACGGCGTCGGTGCGTGACGACGGTGACGTCCGTCATGTTGTTACAACACAGACCTGGTGTTGCTAGCATGTTGGAGGCAGGTGACATTCACACTGGCAGTTCATGGAACCATGGAGGTCAGAATGAAAATCAGTGCAATCAGAAAATGAATTGAAGTCCAGAGAACTTATTTAGGGTTTATGTCCCAAATGTCACTTTAACATGTTGCATTTTTTTTTTGATAACAATAATTAAATGTTGTAGGATTCAATTTGCCTGGTTTTTGGTTGTTTTGCTCATACAATGTGTTTTGTGATTTACTGCAATTGCACCTGTGTGTATTTTATTATTCTGAATTTATTTCTGAAGCGTTTGCTGCGACAGAAACATGAGGAAATCACAAAAGGAGCATAAATGAAGTCCTCAATCATATTTACGAGGCCTTTGAGATCCAGACATTTCACACTGCCACCTACACACGCACACACACACACACACACACACACACACACACACACACACACACACACACACGCCCTGCTGGGAGAGACGGAGAGAAGGGGAGGAACAGGAGGTGTGAGGGAAAAGGGTGCAAATGCACACACACACACACGCACACACACACACACACACAACACACACACACACACACACACACACACACACACACACACACACACACACACACACACACACACACACACACACAGCGTGTATCTGCCTGGCCTCTTGATTCATGTCACACTCCACCAATGTTATCTCAGGAGGTGATGAGGAAGAAATGATGGCTTTGATGCAGTTGACTAGAATGATGAAGGTGACGCAGCACTCAGCTGCTCATCACTCTTTGATTTTATTTCTATTTATTTGGATAATGTGGAGACATTCCAAGACTTTGATGCCAACGTGCACACAAAAGAACAGAAAGTTAATACTACTAATAGTAATAATAATGCTGCTAAAAAAATATGGAATAGAGAAAATCGTTATTTATATCGTAAAATATGAATTATATAATTTCTTGGATTTTCATAAAAGAACGATAAAATAAGAATTCATAAGTTACAAATTATTTTACCCCCATGATTTATTTTCTGTGTGGACAACTGAATATTTTCCCTCTTTAATTGTCTACTAACAGGACTAACAGGAAAAAGAAACACACACACACACACACACACACACACACACACACACACACACACACACACACACACACACACACACACACACACACAGAGAACAGCTGACGTTTTTCGTCTTAATGAATTTCTCAACTTGTTCATAATCTTCATCGTCATCTTCATCATCAATTAAAACATATAGATTTTAATACATTTCTAGGCTCTAATTTTCCTTCATTACTCTTTCATTTAGCAGACAGGATAGCGACATTATTTCTGTGTGTGGCTCCACGCATCCTCAGTGCTGCCAGGCATTCGCAGGCACTGCCGGTATTTTCCTCTCAGCATCTTTTCCTGCAATAATGGATAAATTATTTAAAATAGCACAACCTTTTATCTCGCACCCTTTGAAGGCGGAAAATTAAAAATGTAAATTGGGGCTAATTAATATGCAAATGTATTCATTCGCCGATAACAATTAGCAATTAAAGCCGCAGTGTCTAGAAGGAGCGCAGACACAATGAGGAACTTCACTCAGTGCTGTGGGCGGCATGGTGGTTAGTGCGCTGGTGGGTTAGCGCGCCGGTGGTTAGCGCTCCGCTAGCGCGCCGGTGGTCAGCAATTGCAGTGGTAAAGTTGATTGATCAACAATTGTTGGCGATTGCACAGAGACACTTGGACCTCTTTAAACCTAAACCACGTTAACTTTGAACTCCAGCTTGTTAATGATCTTAAATTCAGACTTCAGAATTTAGACAGGTTTTCTAATGTATCACACACACACACACACACACACCAATTAATATTAAGACTAAAGCAAATAATATTGTATTTTTTTTTTAAAGCTTTTGCTGTGATAGAAACATTCAGAAAGTCTCAAAAGGAGCATAAATGAAGTCCTCCATCATATTAATGAGGCCTTTGAGATCCATAGAGACTCATCAGTGTGTGAGCAGGTTGAATGTGTTGAACTTGACGTTGGGTCATTGTGTTCTCTTTAGTCAGTGCAGAACAACTGGTGTTACCGTTGCAAACAGCCATCAGTGGCAATCCAGTCCAGTCTGAGTCAACCACCACCTCTGTTCTGAATGCAGTGACAGGTGGACAGTGTGAAACTCAGAAATACATCGTGTTTCCTCAGTTGTGATGAAACCAAAGTGTGTAAAAGTACAACACACATCTTTACATGCTGCT
Organism: Nelusetta ayraudi; assembly: GCF_046127955.1. Lineage (NCBI taxonomy): Eukaryota > Metazoa > Chordata > Actinopteri > Tetraodontiformes > Monacanthidae > Nelusetta > Nelusetta ayraudi. The sequence goes on from NW_027466071.1 coordinate 4,381,517, forward strand.
GTTTGAATGTTGCGTGAAAGAGAAGAAGTCCTACAGCCATCCATCCATCCATCCATCCATCCATCCATCCAGCCAGCCATCCATCCAGCCAGCCAGCCATCCATCCATCCATCCAGTCAGCCATCCATCCATCCATCCATCCATCCATCCATCCATCGAGTCAGCCATCCATCCATCCATCCATCCATCCAGCCATCCATCCATCCATCGAGTCAGCCATCCATCCATCCAGCCAGCCAGCCATTCAGCCAGCTAGCCATCCATCCAGTCAGCCATCCATCCAGCCATCCATCCATCCATCCATCCATCCATCCATCCAGCCAGCCATCCATCGAGTCAGCCATCCATCCATCATCCATCCATCCATCCACCCATCCACCCATCCAGTCAGCCATCCAGCCATCCATCCATCCATCCATCCATCCACCCATCCACCCATCCAGTCAGCCATCCATCCATCCAGCCAGCCAGCCATTCAGCCAGCTAGCCATCCATCCAGTCAGCCATCCATCCAGCCATCCATCCATCCATCCATCCATCCATCCATCCAGCCAGCCATCCATCGAGTCAGCCATCCATCCATCCATCCATCCATCCACCCATCCATTCATCCATCCAGCCATCCATCCGGCCATCCATCCATCCATCCAACCATCCATCCATCCAGCCATCCATCCATCCATCCATCCATCCATCCATCCATCCATCCAGCCATCCATCCAGCCAGCGATGGGTCCCTTGGTGATGTGGTTGCAACCACACCGTCTCCCCTCCTCTGCTGTCAACATTTCCAATGCGCCACTGAACGCCCGGTTATGGTAATAGGAGGAAGCACATATGTCCCATCCCCCTGCTGTTTCCTGATAAGCGTTCACATTGAAAAACACCACTCCACTTCCTCCTCCCACTCGTCGCTCCGCTTTAATTTTTTCAGGCGGAACCTGTTAAAAGCCGCTGTGGAGAGAGTGTTGCACTTACTGGCTGACATTTACCTCCATACACACCATTCCACATGGGGAGGGAGGGGGCGCTAACAATCAGCATGCATTTAATTTACCAGGGAAAAGACTCTCTCTCTTTGTGTGTGTGTGTGTGTGTGTGTGTGTGTGTGTGTGTGCAAGGAACCATGGCAATTGTACCAAAAGACTTTTCACAATGCAACATTAATGCAAATCAAAGTAAAACAGCGGTGCTGTGTAAAAACTGAGGTTCTCTTGGCTTTTCATTTCTGCCCCTCCCCCACTTCCCTTTATTGTCTCATCATTTCTAATATTTCCTGTCCTGTCTGCCACAGCCAGCAGCAGAAATGGCTCTGATGGTTGCCACAGATGCTCTTGTCACCTTTGTTCTTTGTGAAGGGTGACAGTTGTGTCGTCTCTCCATTGCTGTGGGATCTTCTCACTGCTCCAGAGTTTGGAGATGAAGCACTCTGATGCTGAGGTGGCTCTGCAGTGACGTTGCCAGTGTTGGTTCTCATTGCTTTAATCATTCAGTCATTCATCTTCCATACCCACTTACTCCTGAGCTTAGGGTCCTGGGGGTCTGCTGGAGCCTCTCCCAGCTGTCACTGGGTGAAGGCAGGGTGACACCCGGGACCAGTCGCCAGTTCATCGCAGGGCCACATAGAAACAAACAACTATTCACACTCACATGCATACCTACGGACAGCTTAGACAGTTCAATTGAACCTTCGCATGCATGTTTTTGGAGTGTGGGAGGAAGCCGGAGAACCCGGAGAGAACCCACGCAGACACAGGGAGAACCTGGAGAACCCAGCAGACACAGGGAGAACCCGGAGAGAACCCAGCAGATACAGGGAGAACCCTGGGAGAACCCAGCAGACACAGGGAGAACCTGGAGAACCCAGCAAACATGGGGAGAACCTGGAGAGAAGCCAGCAGACACAGGGAGAACCTGGAGAACCCAGTAAACACAGGGAGAACCCGGAGAGAACCCACGCAGACACAGGGAGAACCTGGAGAGAAGCCAGCAGACACAGGGAGAACCTGGAGAACCCAGTAAGCACAGGGAGAACCCAGAGAGAACCCACGCAGACACAGGGAGAACCTGGAGAGAAGCCAGCAGACACAGGGAGAACCTGGAGAACCCAGTAAACACAGGGAGAACCCGGAGAGAACCCACGCAGACACAGGGAGAACCTGGAGAGAAGCCAGCAGACACAGGGAGAACCTGGAGAACCCAATAAACACAGGGAGAACCTGGAGAGAACCCACGCAGACACAGGGAGAACCTGGAGAGAAGTCAGCAGACACAGGGAGAACCTGGAGAACCCAATAAACACAGGGAGAACCTGGAGAGAACCCACGCAGACACAGGGAGAACCTGGAGAGAAGCCAGCAGACACAGGGAGAACCTGGAGAACCCAGTAAACACAGGGAGAACCCGGAGAGAACCCACGCAGACACAGGGAGAACCTGGAGAGAAGCCAGCAGACACAGGGAGAACCTGGAGAACCCAATAAACACAGGGAGAACCTGGAGAGAACCCACGCAGACACAGGGAGAACCTGGAGAGAAGCCAGCAGACACAGGGAGAACCTGGAGAACCCAATAAACACAGGGAGAACCTGGAGAGAACCCACGCAGACACAGGGAGAACCTGGAGAGAAGCCAGCAGACACAGGGAGAACATGCAAACTCTACACAGAGAGGTCCCAGGCCCGGAATCGAACCCACGACCTTCCTGCTGTGAGGCGGCAGCGCTGACAACCGTCGCCCTGATTGGTTTTAACGGTTTCTTAATTTGAATTTACATGAGAACAGCTGAACTTTTCCTTCTTGATGAGAGCCATGTATAGACAGAGCTTGATCTTCTCCATTATTGTGGGGTCGACAGCGAGCGTTGAACAAAAGTCACCCACGAAACCTCAGACTTCACGTTTTGCATGGTGAGATAACCAACGCAGTTCCAGTGTTGCAGCCTTGGAGCTCGGCCTGCTTGCTGCCTGTTCTTGTTTACCACTCTTATTATGACGTCATCAACACGTTCAGCACTTCAAAGGAGCGTAAAGGCTGCAATAAAGAGGCTTTTAAAGAGTCTTCAGCGCTCCACCTCGGGGAATCGCCCGGCGCCTTTAAAGACCTAATTGAATGAATTTGCTCCTCAGGCGAATCTTCTGGTGTTGCGTGGTCTGGTGGTGGATTCTCTCTCACGCTGCAGCCTTGTGCTCTAAGTGTTGCCTCACTCAGCTCGTGCCTTACATATTGGACTCTTTAAGGAAGACCACCTACATTCCGTATCATCAGAAGTGGCTTCATTAGCATCTTAATGATAACACACAGAGCTGGATGCTTAATGTGAGCGCTACTAAGAAAAAAAAAAATAATAATAATTCCCCTTGATCTCCAGCAAATGAATGCACTGGGGTTGGGGTGGGCTAGTGAGCAGCGGTCCTTGTAATGTGGCATATTGAACTACAGCGTGTACATAACATTCATTTTTAATGCAAGATTTCTTGGCTTCAAGAGGGGTTTTTAAAAGAAGATAAGCGAGTAGGGAGCAGAAGAAGCAGCCTGTTAGCTTGTGTGTTTTTAAGGGGAACATTTTTAATGCCTGCGCTACACTGTATGCCAGTGTGACTGTGACACATTGGCACACGATAAACCTCTGATTCCAGAGGAAAATAAGTGACATAGTGGGATAAGCTCATTAAAAACAGTGCAGTCAATTTCCCAAGGTTTCTTTTATTTATTTATTTATTTATTTATTTATTTATTTATTTATTTATTCATTTTTATAAATATTGACATCTAGCAAAAGTAAATGCAATAAAAATGTTTATTTAATTTTATACAATTTTAATTTATTTTAATAACCAATAAAAAACAGTGTTGGACCGAGACTTTGTCCAAGTTTGACATATTAGCCCCACTGTGTGTGAAACGAAGAAGAAGAAGAAGAAGAAGAAGAAGAAGAAGAAGAAGAAGAAGAAGAAGAAGAAGAAGAAGAAGAAGAAGAAGAAGAAGAAGAAGAAGAAGCAGCAGCAGTAGTAGTAGTTGACTATGCTCCATAGGTGGCGGCAGTGCAACTGTTTGTGATGGCGGCTGCCGTAAAATCCCAGCGAAGAAGAAAAAGAAGAAGAAGCTCCAATACCAAACTGCGTGGTCGTGACGTCTCATCTTGCCCGGTTGTTTTGCGGGAAGTTCGGTCCGGTCGTTGCTAGCGGCTAACACACAGTGCAAGACGGCGGATTTGAGGTACCACTCGATATTTTCTGCTTCTTGTGTGATGTCTGGTGTCAATCCTATTGGGAAACGTGTGTGGGGAACGTCGTTCTGAAATGTCAACGTGAAGCTGTTGTATTAGAAGCGCCATCAGCTAGCTGCTATAGCTGCTACACGGAACCACAGCGGGACCCAGGACCGGTACTGGCTGTCGTTAAGCGCTCAAGCTCCAGTTGGGTTCAACTCAGCACCGAACTCTGGATTTCTTCCTCCACTTTGTGAGGAGACGAGTTGTGTTTGAGTTGCAACAGTTGTGTTACTGTCATCAGCTTCAGTCGTCTTACTGTCCTGATGGTTTGCTGATGGTTTGGTGTTCGCTCTTCTCATTGGAGAAAGCCTGGCCAATCAAAGTCGCCACAGCAGTGAAACAGGAAGTTACATTTGATATAAAACCAAAGACGTGTCTGGGAAAAAGTGACTTCCAAAAATACACATTTACAATCATCAGAACCATCAGCACCACGACTGATATGACAGCCCTGCTTCCATGACTAATCTTATTTTTAAATTCTATTTGTGATAAATGACTGGAGGTCAGGTACATAAAAATGACTTTTCTGACAGACCTGTGTGTGACTTGTGTGCGTGGTGCTACTGCCGCTCCTCCAGATGCCCAGGCAGAGCAGAGCAGCAGGTGGAGGAGGTCGGGCTCCCAGTAAGAGGAAGCTGGCGGAGGAGTTCCCAGCTGGGGAGGTGCTGACCGACACCGGCAGGAAGTCCTGGAAGCTGGGAGCTCCGGTGGGACGAGGAGGATTCGGACTCATCTACCTGGGTAACGCCACCGCTGTACACCTGCTGCTGCTTGCAGTGATGACACCGCGTGCGTTGCCTTGTGTTGGGTGACGCATGGCTTCAGCACAGCAAGTAGAACTGAGAGGGTCTTGAATACAGAAGTCAATACCTTTTCAATGTGGTGGAACTACAGCTGATTGATCTTTATCTTTATGTAAAAAAAAAAAAAAAAAAAGTCTCACTTAAATCTATATATTTGTATTTATACTGTATTTTTAACACATTTTATCGCATTTTATTATCCTGTTTTATTTATTGTATTTGTTGCTATTTTCCTTTCTTAATTTTTTTGCACACGGGAGCTGCAGTGAAAAATTTCATTGGCTTCTTCAATGACAATAAAGAAATCTTGAAATCTTCTTCCAGCCAGTGAAGACTCTGCACAGCCCGTCGGAGCCGACGCCCACTATGTCATCAAAGTAGTAAGTGGAGCAAACACAAACCCTCATTAATATTCACACACTGATGTGATTGTGACGTCCAGGTGCAAATTGTCCAACGGTCCAACAGTATAATGTACTGCTACTAAACTTCCTATAGTTAAAATTCTGAACATATCTTTGATTTTTTTTTTTTGATTGTACTGCCAGTTCTGACACACTGACACTTTAATTAATGTATTAATGGGCAGTATGTTGAGCTTTTTCCCAATGGAAAAGTCATAAATCAAGCCAGTGTCCAATTTTCCACACTGGACCTTTAAAGAGACGCATCATGCAACAGCTTTAGTCTGACTTTTCATGTGTGTACTGTCTTGTTTTTGAAAGCGATGGATAATTAACACAGACATTGTAGGGTTTTGTTTTTTTTGGAAACTTTCCCTGGATCACTGCACTGCTGCCCTGTGCTGGAATCCTCTAAGAGTTTTCTAAGTGAAGGAAACACTGTATATAACTTCAGTCATCAGGATGCTACCCCCAAAAAATGTAATGATGATGATGACAGTCGTAAGTCTGAGTCTTTGTTTTATTTCCACAGGAGCCCATCGACAACGGACCTCTCTTCTCCGAGCTCAAGTTCTACATGAGAGCAGCCAAACCTGATCTGAGTAAACTACCTGCCTGTCTGCCTGTCTGCCTGTCTGTCTGTCTGTCTGTCCACTGCTCCTTATGAATAAACAAACAGCAGCTCTTCATTAATCGCTGTCTGTGAGGATGACGGTGGAATCGCCGTTTTTTTCACTGTGTGTATTTTCCCTCTTCAGGGGCAAACAAATGAAACTGAGAAAGTTTCTTCATTAAAAAAAGAGCCAAACTAAAGTCAGAATAATAAATGAGAGCCGCGGTCGTCTTGGTGGGAGATCTGGTGGTGGCGCTGCGTCGTCGGCCCCCCCAGGCCAGCGCTCTGCCTTTTATATCATCACAATCCAAATGTCAATCTCCCCTGACAATTAGCTGCTATATTACTAAGGAAGTGCACACACACACACACACACACACACGCGCGCTCACACACTCATCTTTTATTCATGTTGGACTCTGTGGTTGGTTGGTTGTTGGTAAATATTAGTCCCAGCAGTAGATTAGCTTGCAGCAGCGGCGGTGGCCACGCCCCCCCGCAACCTCCACCCCCACGAGAGGTATTACACTAACACTTATTACTTTGAGACATCACAGCCATCAGGCTTCCACCTGCACCACACAGCAGTGGAGAACTTTGATTATTAATGAAACTGTATTTCATTCACTCCACCTGCATTTCAATACAAGTGTACAACTGTACATTGATGCATTGATGCATTGGTTCTGATGTTGTAATGTTGTGTGTTTTACCTCCTGCAGTTCACAGCTGGTTAAAGTCTCACAAGCTGAAGAACCTGGGCGTGCCGAGGTACTGGGGCTCCGGTCTGCACGAGCGAGGAGGCAACAGGTAGCAAGCAGCACCTGCTGAGTCCCTGGCTGCACCACTACTGGCTGTAATGGAGCTGTTAAGCCCAGCGGTGGGCCAACTGGTGGCTGGGGGGCCACAGTGGCTTCTTCAGAGGGGCCGGGATATGGGATAGAAAACATGTTGCTTTAATGTCAATGGAAAATGAAGCAGAGCAAAGTTGCAACCAAATCAGTGTCTTTGAAGCCCCACCAGGGTGTTTAGCTCTTAGAACCACCCAGAACCACCTAGAACCACCCAGAACCACCCCTGGACTACCAGGGTGTTGAGCTCTTTATTGAAATGACTGCGGAAACACTGCAGACATGGAGGAGATGCAGCTGTTTGATGACTGACTGTTAATGTAATTTCTTCAACTTCGGCTTCAAGGCCGCAGGTTGCCCACCCCTGGTCTAGTCCCGCCCCCCAGTTTTCCTCAACCAGTCTCACGTGCATTAAAGCCACCATGTGATGTTGCAGGTACAGGTTCATGGTGATTGATCGACTGGGCGTCGACCTGCAGAAGAAGTTTGAAGAGTGTGGAAAGACGTTCCCCAGAAAACTGGTTCTGCAACTGGGTCTTCGACTGGTCAGTGGGTTGTCATCACTTTGTTTAACACAATTACACCACACTGGCAGGTCACCATGAAATGAACTGAATGAAGAGCCTTGTTAAGACTGGTGTCAAAACGCCATGAAAGGTCATGAAAGGTCATTATTGTCACTTTGCTGTCAGTGAGTGACTGAGTTTCACCTCTTGTATATCATTATTATTATTATTATTGATTGATGCATCTTGTGTTCAGCTGGATATTCTGGAGTACATTCACGATCATGAGTATGTGCACGCTGACATCAAGGCCTCCAACCTCATGTTGAGCCACACCGATCCAAATCAGGTCAGTACAGTCCTGGTGTACCAGTGACAACAGAAAAATCCACATTGATGATGGGAAAAGTCTTAATTATGTTAAGTGTCTGTCTGTCCATCCATCCATCCATCCATCCATCCATCCATCTATCCCTCTATCATCCATCCATCTATCCATCTATCCATCTATCCCTCTATCATCCATCTATCCATCCATCTATCCATCTATCCATCCATTCATCCATCTATCCATCTATCCATCTATCCATCTATCCCTCTATCATCCATCCATCCATCCATCCATCCCTCTATCTATCTATCTATCTATCTATCCCTCTATCCCTCTATCCATCCATCTATCATCTATCCATCCGTAGGTGTTCCTGGTGGACTATGGCTTGGCCTACAGGTACGCACCAGAGAGCGTGCTGAAGGAGTACAAGGAGGATCCCAAGCGGTGCCACGACGGCACCATCGAGTTCACCAGTATCGATGCGCACAAGGGAGTGTGTAGGTATCAACACGGCGTCACTGCTCCTCACTGCGTCACATGGGAAACAGTCCCATCCAGCAGCAGTGGTGTTTTCACTTTTATTTTGCGGTAAACTTTCCTAAACTTCATTGTTATCTCGTTTTAATCACACGTTTCCCAGAACATCGGCAAAGTTCTCTCAGGACGTCTGTGAAAGCCACAAGTGTGCTAGTTGGTGGCATGTTCTGAGCATCTTCCAGTGAGCGCTGACTGTATCTGCTGCTGTCCACTGACTGTGACCTCCAGTGACCTTCATGCTGATTTCTTGCAGGTGCATCGAGACGCAGTGACCTGGAGATCCTGAGCTACTGCATGGTGCAGTGGCTGTGTGGACGGCTGCCCTGGGAGGACCAGCTGCGCGACCCGCTCTACGTCAGAGACTCCAAAATCAGGTGGCGCCTCGGACCTCACTCCTTGTACTCATGGATTGATTGAAAATTTAATTCCATTCACTGAGTTTAAACAAAATAATGAGACACAAACACACAACATTCCTGAAGACACCATCATTGAAAGAGGAATCATCTCATTATCTGCCCCCTAACCTGAGAAATACATTGACAAAGAGCTTAACAAAAACATTGACAACAACACAATAACTATCAAAATGTTCTTCATAATAACAAATATTGATAATAATGCAATAAAATAGCCGTCCTTCAAAACCTTCTTCTTCTGCTCAGTTTCCCTTTAATGCTCCTTCAAACAAAACCTAAACTCTGACATGATGATTTATTTTTTAAGACAGTCAACACATTTCTTCAACACACTGGCTTCTGTTGTTCTCTTCAATGTCAATATTGATTTTGATTCTGTGGTTCCTGCGTTCAGATGGTTCCATAAACTGGTCCCTCTAACGGAAACACAAACAGCTGCATCACTTTTATTCTGAATCGGAGCAAAGTCTCTGCCACCGAAGCGTACATGCTGCTGTTCCATCTCCTCATTCATTGCTGCATCTAAAGAGAACCAATCAGGTGGCAGTTTGGAAATCAGCTCAGTGAAGCTGAGAGGCTGCAGTGCACAATCTCCTCTGTAATCCTCAACACTGTAGGAGAAACCTGGCGTTCCTGCCAGGCTGAATCCCTCCTGGATTCCAGCTGAGGGAAGCGGCATCATGAACATCAGCCAGCAGCCTCCCACTGGCACCGACCCAACCAATCCTGGAGCTCCCTGAGCTGCCAGATCAGAGCCGCCGTGGTGATCAACGCCGCTGCTCTTCTTGTTGCCCATCATCTCAACTCATCTGTCTCCAACACACAGGAGTCGAGAAAACATCTCAGAGTTCCTGGACCAGTGTTTCCCCCCCCAGGACAAGCCAGGTAGGAGGAGCTGGGAGGGTGGCGCTACTCCAGTGTTGCAGCGTCAATATTGTCATGAATGAGTCGCACATTGATTGAACCAAACAGCTGCGGTTGGCGTGAACCTTTTGATGGTCGACGGCGTTGAACGGGAATTCAGATTTCTATCGGAATGCTTGCTTGATCTCACACTGAGGTCCATTACCTCCTCCAACCGTCCTTCCCTCTTGGTCCTCTAGATGAAATCCAGCAGTTCATGGAGGAGGTGAAAGCTCTGGGCTACCAAGACAAGCCTCCGTACGAGCGGCTGCGCTCCATCCTGAAGGCTGGCTTGAGGAGCAAGGACGACGGCCGGCTGAACTTCCCCGCTGCCACCGCCAGCGAGGAGCCACCAAGCCGAGTCCAGGTTCACTCACACACTGACCCTGCCGAGTCCTGCTCCTGGTTCTCCTCAGTCCAACCCACCCCCAGCATGATGGAATGAAGCCGGCACACTCTGCTGCTTCTTACGCATACACGCCAGGCCTGATGTGCCATCCTGGGTTCCTTCACTGCCTGCTTGTGAACCTTCTTCTCATCCCCTGCTTCCAGAGAACCTCCAAGAGGAGAAAAGTGTCCACAGTGGTCGAGGAGAGCGAGGCAGCTGAAAGGCCCAAGAGGAGGAGAGTCGCCAAGAAAACAGGTACTGCAGTCCACTGGAGCAGAGAGACCGGTGAGAGGCTCCGCCTCCTGATTATTACAAGAGTTGTTTTCTTCTTTGTGGTCAGTTTGCAGCTGATGTGGTGATATTGAAGTAGTACGACATGGATTTGTCCGACAGATGCGTCTTCATAATTATATCCCGGCAGGCTTCTACACTATAACAGTGTAAATTAAACAAATTCTCATCATTTTCACTTTCGTTTTGATCGATCGAGCTTTAAAGGTGACAATACTCAGCATGCCAACGCTCCAGTTCTCCAGTCTGCTACTGAACACCTGAACATGGAAGAGGTTGAATTCCATGTGAGATGGTGGAGCAGGTTTCCAGCAGGTCGGCACTGCTTTCAGGAAGCTGAGGCTGTGAAGTGGTGAAGCAGCGGGAGATGTTTTTTTTTTAATTTTGCGTGATGTGTTTTCCCAGAGGTGAACGGAGTGAAGAAAGGTTCCACTTCTAGGAAGGCCTAGATGAAGAGGAGGCCCAGGGTGGAGGAGATGGTTCCTGGACGTCTCCTGAAGACTCTTCGACTAACCGTGACCGTCTGGTTTCTCTACCAGTCCTCCTCGCTGCACTGATTGAAGTTCTCCACTGACTACACGCTGTGGTTGGATTTGTAGTAATAAATAATGATTGAATTCGAGGGAGCTGCTCTTCAAGCTTTCTTCGGTTGGTCTTTGTATATGGTTGGTCTATGTAGTAAAGTTTCAACTTGTTCCCGTTTACAGCAATAAAAACAGCTTTATGTTATTATCAACGATCCTTGGCTGGTTTTTACATCTCCAACCCACTGACTGGTGTTCCATCAGCAGATGGTCGTCCGCTTGTGAGTAAAGCGGCCAATCAGAGTCGAGTGGCGACTGACAGTGAACGCTGGGGTCCAACCCTGCAGCAGTTGACTGTGTTCATACCCGGGCTGCATTGACAGTCCACAGTCCCTGCAGTTGGAGGTGATCAGTGAAGATCTCACCTGCAGCAGACAGGAAGCAAACAGTGCTGCCAATAATATCATCGCATCACAACCCTGGCATGTCGTAGGCCATTGTATTCACACATTTCATAAGGTCATACATTTTATATATGCATCCCCCAAAAAAACAAAAACAAACAAAGAAAACAACAAGCAACTAAAGATGTATTAAGTATTTGGTTTGTTTTGAGGCCAAACAGCTCGTTTCCTTGGTGTAGATACAGCATGTGTTCATTCAGGGCAGGTGTAACAGCGCCACCTAGGGGCCGGGGTCACCAACACGGTGCAAGTTTCGGCTTTAGGGCCGGATTCGAAACCTTAGCGGGCTGCATATGGAGCCCCGGGCCGTTGTTTTGGCCACTCCTGTCCAAGCACTTCCCCCTCCCCTTCAGAATGACCTTGGGGTGCCACACCCATGGTCCTGCAATAGGGGGCAGTAACACATAATGACTCCAATTTGCTGTTGTACAGGGGGGGAGGGGAGAGGGGGTGGTGGAGTTGGATGGAAACACTTTAAACACACCACCGTCATTTTCCACTTGCTGAGCGGCCAATTGGACGGCGGCTCGCTGCTTCCAGCAGCCTCCCCTGCGGCCAGTTGTTGGCGCTGTGTTTACGCCGGTGGCCCTCGTAATCACCGGGTAGCCCGGTCACAAAGAGCATCGCAGCAGTGGGCCGAGCACCTCCTCCACCTCCTCCCCCAACTCCTCCTACACCTCCACTCGGAACTGACAGCCCTCGTTGATCCAAACACCCGAGAGCAGTTTCCTGGGCCGCTGGCTCCCCCTGAGGTTGGAACGATTGTCAGAGAGAGAGAGAGAGAGAGAGAGAGAGAGAGAGAGAGACCAAGTGGGGTTCCAAAGTGCTTAAACTCAAATTGAAGCCACAGCAAAAAATCTGTAAAGTAACAGCTGACAAATGGAAACTTGGAGCAAGTTCTCCAGCACTGGTTCTCCAGCACCAGTTCTCCAGCACCGGTTCTCCAGCAGTGGCTCTCCAGCACTGGTTCTCCAGCAGTGGCTCTCCAGCAGTGGCTCTCCAGCAGTGGTTCTCCAGCAGTGGCTCTCTAGCAGTGGTTCTCCAGCAGTGGTTCTCCAGCAGTGGCTCTCCAGCACTGGTTCCCCAGCACTGGCTCTCCAGCAGTGGCCCTCCAGCAGTGGTTCTCCAGCAGTGGTTCCCCAGCACTGGTTCTCCAGCAGTGGCTCTCCAGCACTGGCTCTCCAGCACTGGTTCCCCAGCACTGGCTCTCCAGCAGTGGCCCTCCAGCAGTGGTTCTCCAGCACTGGCTCTCCAGCAGTGGCTCTCCAGCACTGGTTCTCCAGCAGTGGCTCTCCAGCACTGGTTCTCCAGCACTGGTTCTCCAGCAGTGGCTCTCCAGCACTGGTTCTCCAGCACTGGCTCTCCAGCAGTGGTTCTCCAGCACTGGCTCTCCAGCAGTGGCTCTCCAGCTTCTCCATTGCTGCAGTCTCACGAGTCTCAAAAAAAGACACTGATTTGGTTGCAACTTTGCTTTGCTTCATTTTCCATTGACATTACAGCAACATGTTTTCTCCATAATATCCCAGGATAGATTGTTTCCTCCTATGAGGTGGCTCACCAGAACACTCCATCCATCTGCTGCTGCTGCTCTGGCACACTGTAGAAGCCACTGTGGCCCACCAGTCAAGAAGATGCTCCACCACCACCTGGACTGAATGGGAAGATTCGGTGGGACTTTCCCTTCACTTATGTCTCTGTATTCTCCTATTCGTCACAACACAGACACTGTAGAAAAAATCTGCACATTGTAAGTGTGTGTGTGTGTGTGTGTGTGTGTGTGTGTGTGTGTGTGTGTGTGTGTGTGTGTGTGAAGTTATGGTACATTTGCCAGTCGTGTGTAAATATTAGAAAGCAGCAGGTTGCTGGTGTGAGGAGGAGCAGTGTGCAGACGGCCGTCCTCCTCCTCGGTGCTGTTGAGCCGGTGTGGTGTTCAAACTCTGGCTTCCTCCTGCTGTTTGTAATCTGCGGCCACCGCTGCGAGCAAAACTGGACAGCCATTTATTGTCCCAGCGGGAGGACGCTTGACAAAAGAATGTTAAACACTGCGACTGGCTGCAGACGACAAAAAGACGACAGATATGATCAAATGTTCATGGGCTTTTCAGCCCGTTTTCCACAGCAGTGATGGAAGCAGCAACAATGTAAACATATATGTATATATTTTTTTTAAGTCATAAGAATTTTGAGCATTTTATTGAGCGGATTCAAAGTGAGTGTTCTGTCGTTGTTGTTGTTGTTGTTGTTGTTGTTGTTGTTGTTGTTGTTGTTTTCCCCTTGTATCTGGATCCATTTAGTCCAAAACATGGAATTCCAGATATGTAGCAAATTAGAGAGAAGGTGCACATTGAAATTCCAAACTTTATTGACTTTATTGATAGACAGCACTGTCAAAATGAAGAGATAGAAGTGGAGTCAGAGTGTCATGACGGGCCAAACGTCCAAGTGTTTGTGTATATACAAAGATATGTATATATACACACATACACATACATACACGAGTATAGAATGAATAATGAATTCTAATCATCAATGACTTTTAGCCTCCGTTGATAAATGTATTCAGAGATTCCAAACGTCTCTCATTGCTTTTGTCCTTCCAAGCTGCTACTCAGACACTGTGTCTACCAGGAGGGGGGGGTGCACTCACTCATCACTCACTCGCTCACTCACTCCCGGGTCCCAGGAGAGTGTTTAGTACATGAGAGTGGGCCCAGACTGGCCCCGGGCGGTTCCTCTGGCCAGGGGTTGGGCTGCAGTGCTCAGGGTCTGAGGTGGCCTCTGATGAGGTGGAGGCTCTTGTTGGTGGTCCTCAGGGAGGTCCTGCTCCTGGAGGGAACACCAGCGGCCGGTGGGAAAGCCCCGGGCGGTGTCCCACATCGGGACCACAGAACAATGTTGCGGTGAAACATCTCTGGGTTCTGCACCATCAGACTTGTGGTCAGTGAAGAAGCACTTGAAGGTTGTTCTCTTGTTTTCTTGGACTTTCTTCTGATTCAAACGGCCTTCTAGAGCTTCTCACTCACTTTTATTTTCCTCGACAGATTGTGGCCGGTATGCCACATGACTTTTATTGTAGTGCATTTATAGACTTTCATTCATGTATTTAAGGGAAGCATGTTAAGCTTTGACCAATATAAAAATCATAAATCATGCCTAATATGACACACCGGCCCTTTAATTCAGGATTGTTTTTTCTTTGATGATTTTCTTTTTCAACCTCACCATGATGACACTCAGGAGTGCACAGCATGAAGTGAGACATCAGAGTGAATCAAACTGCTGGACGGCTGCTGGAGGAGCCAGCAAGGAAACGACTGAGTCGAAACCATGAACATCTTCTGCGTCCTGGAGCAGCAGCTCCGGCCTCATCCCACTTCCTGTTTCAACTGGGAAGCTGCTCACTCTGATTTCACTGCGAGGCAGTCATCAAAGCAGGCAGAGCAGATCTTCTCCCTGTGAGTGGAACCCTCGCGGGTCCAACACGACATGGACTCAACTGGAGCTTCTGAGGTTTTCACTTGAAAACATCTGGTCAGAAAACAGCCCTCAACGGCACACACGCACACACACACACACACACACACACACACACACACACACACACACGCACACACACACACACACACGCCAGAGTGTGTACTAGTACATGGGAGAGCCTTGGTAGACATTTAATGAATCTTTAACCTCAATATTTTCTCCTCCGTCCCATGTGTGAATATCATAATCTGAGAATTTAGGTCTGATGTTCATGATTAATTAATTTGGTTGGGAAAAAAAAGGAAAACAAACATCAGGGAATTTATTTTTTTATGGCCACTGAAAACAGCTTCACGCTCATAAAGTTTGGTTTTAAATAGTCACATTTATTTCATGGGACTTCTTTTAGATGCGTTTTATCTTTTTATGTTAATATTTTTCATATAGTTCATACAGCCTAACTGGACAAATTCACACTGAGAGCATGATTTATTCTTCTATTGACAGAATATAGTAGATTTTTCATTCATCATTCATTCATCTTCTATACCCGCTTATTCCTATTCAGGGTCACAGGGGTCTGCTGGAGCCTATCCCAGCTGTCTTAGGGCGAAGGCAGGGTACACCCTATAGTAGATTTTTTTTTTTTAAACAAAAACAATAATAAGATATACTGTATATGTATGTATGTATGTACATATATATATATATATATATATATATATATATATATATACATATATAATATATATTTCTCTCCTCCTTCACACTGATGCATTAGAAGATGTGATTACAACGTGACTGCATGATTGGATAAAAGCAGGTCAGAGTCGGAGGGAATCTCCCAGAATCCCCAGCTGCTCCCTCTGAATTACACCTCTTTATCTATCGCTTTCAGCACCACTCTTGCCATTCTAATGGTTGCTTGTATTAAAGAGGGAGGAGGAGGTGGAGGATGAGTGCTGGCTCTCTGGTTTCCTGCACCCCGGTCTCACCCTGCGCCCTCCTCACCCACCCACCCTCCTGTGCTTCTCTCTCACCATTAGGACCCCATTGTCCCAGTGGTCCCAGTGGTCCCCCTGCCCTGCAGGTTGGCTCTGCACTGGGACGGAAGGAGGATGTGACTGGCCCCTGTCCATCTGCTGGGGTTCCTGGATCAAACACTGGGCTTGTGTGTGAGGACGGCAGTGTTCTGGTCCTTCTGAAGCCCACAGATGGTTTCTGTGTTGTGATATCTGATCCACGGAGGAGGCGGAGGAGGAGTAGGTGGAGGAGCAGGAGGAGGTCAGAGGGGGAGGTGAAGTTCACGTCCAGAGGAGTGGGGTTCTGCTCCTCGCACCCCCCACTGGTGAGAACTGGAGTTTCACTCAACAGAAGGACATCGGTCCTCCAGGACCTCGGCTGCAGTTGACCTGGAGTGACCTTGTGAAAGTGAGAAGGTGGGTAGCCGAGGCTGACCTTTGACATCATCCTGGAGCTTCTGTTCTCAGCGTGCAAGAGCTCATTCTGAATACAGAGGACCATCATCTGGTTAGTCACTGATAATGTATGGAGGTGAAGATGAATGGTCTGTGAAGGTTCTCAGTCACCCAGGTCCAGGTCCAGGTCCAGGTCCAGGTCCAGGTCCAAGTCCAGGTCCCGGTCATCCTGAGGTAGCAGGGTTGAGAGAGGGCAACAGGACTTGTTTTGCCCCCACTCAACCCTCCTACCTCACGTGATGATGAATCCTGTGTGATGTGAGCAGGAGTCTGCTTCACATTGCTGCCAGTGAGTCAGACTGGTTCCCAGTGCATGTTGGCCTCCAGCACTGGGTCAGAACCTTCAAACTTTTACCAATATATTTATAGAAATCATAACTCAGGATAAATTTTGACACACAGGACCTTTAGGTTTCATGTCACAGATCTGCAGACTCCAGGTTCTCCAGGTTCCTGTGTTGTTCTTGGTCACCCGTGACCCTCACATGGTGCCTTCAGATCCACTGCAGCCAATCACAGTTTGATGTGAGAAATAAAGAGATGAAGACCCCCCCAACCTCAGATTCCCACCCAACCACTGTTACCCTTTTGCATCAGCCACCCCCCCTCGCCTCACCCCTCCCCTGACCCCCCCCCTCCCCCTTCTACCCCAACCCCCCCACCCCCCCTCCAGGCCTCATAAAACAGGACTTATGGCTGTGTTAGCAGCATAAATAAGTCCCTTTGATAGCAGCAGCGAGCAGGAGAAGTTAGGAGCCTCTTGGGTCTGCTGGCAGAGGACAGTGGTGACACACACACACACATACACACACACACACACACACACACTCTCAGGGCACGCTCTCTTCATTACCGCTGCCCACCGGGGACGTGTTTTTTCTCTCTCTCTCCCTGCAAGATTAATGAGAGCTGCGGAAATTCAACTCGATAATTAAGTCTTTGTTTATCGAAAAAAACAAGTTATATTAGGGAGCAGGAAATTCACACTAATTATTCATAATCCCTAACAATTCAAGTGTAGCTACCTCATTTGCCTGTGTAATTCTTGCTTTTTTAATTTCTTGAATATATTTGCATGTTAATTTTGCCCATTGGCTGCTGCCGGGGCTCTGGGTGGCTTCTTTTTTTTTTTTTCCTCTCGAGTTTTCCTTTCTCCCCCTTCGCCTCTTCTCACTTTTTGCGGGCTTCAGTCCACGTTGGTGGCATCTCAGCCTTTCTGTCATCATCATTTCATATATTCAATGTATCATCACAATGAAGTAACACAGAGGTGGGCAAACTTTGTGACTGGTGGAGCCACAGTTGGTTCTAAAATGTGCCGGAGGGGCCGGAGCAGCAGCTGATTGGATGGAGGTTCAGACGTGGGCAAACTACCGGCAGGGGGCCCATATGCGGCCCGTTAAACTTTTTTATCCTGCCCACCAAACTTGAAGAAATTATATTAAGGTGCGTCACCAAAACTCTCCATCCAACTCCTCTGTCACGTTTTAGAACCCAGTGTGGTCCACCAGTCACAAAGTTCAGTCCAGCCCTGGTTCAACCCTCCTCCAGTCTTTAGTTGGACAGCAGAGTGCAGTAGTAGTAGTAGTAGTAGTAGTAGTAGTAGTAGTAGGAGGAGGAGGAGGAGGAGGAGTTGCTGGTGGATGGAGGACAGGTGCAGTCCAGGCCGTGGGTCCTAAGGATGGAGGACAGGTGCAGTCCAGGCTGTGGGTCCTGGTGGCTGGAGGACAGGGGAAGTCCAGGCCGTGGGTCCTGTGGATGGTGGACAGGTGCAGTCCAGGCCGTGGGTCCTAAGGATGGAGGACAGGTGCAGTCCAGGCCGTGGGTCCTGGTGGCTGGAGGACAGGGGCAGTCCAGGCCGTGGGTCCTGTGGATGGTGGACAGGTGCAGTCTAGGTTGTGGGTCCTGGTGGATGGAAGACAGGTGCAGTCCAGGCTGTGGGTCCTGTGGATGGTGGACAGGTGCAGTCCAGGTTGTGGGTCCTGGTGGATGGAAGACAGGTGCAGTCCAGGCTGTGGGTCCTGGTGGATGGAGGACAGGTGCAGTCCAGGCTGTGGGTCCAGGTGGATGGAGGACAGGGGCAGTCCAGGCCGTGGGTCCTGGTGGATGGAGGACAGGTGCAGTCTAGATTGTGGGTCCTGGTGGATGGAAGACAGGTGCAGTCCAGGCTGTGGGTCCTGGTGGATGGAGGACAGGTGCAGTCCAGGCTGTGGGTCCAGGTGGATGGAGGACAGGGGCAGTCCAGGCCGTGGGTCCTGGTGGATGGAGGACAGGTGCAGTCCAGGTTGTGGGTCCTGGTGGATGGAAGACAGGTGCAGTCCAGGCTGTGGGTCCTGGTGGATGGAGGACAGGTGCAGTCCAGGTTGTGGGTCCTGGTGGATGGAAGACAGGTGCAGTCCAGGCTGTGGGTCCTGGTGGATGGAGGACAGGTGCAGTCTAGATTGTGGGTCCTGGTGGATGGAGGACAGGTGCAGTCCAGGTTGTGGGTCCTGGTGGATGGAGGACAGGTGCAGTCCAGGCTGTGGGTCCTGGTGGATGGTGGACAGGTGCAGTCCAGGCTGTGGGTCCAGGTGGATGGAGGACAGGTGCAGTCCAGGCCGTGGGTCCTAAGGATGGAGGACAGGTGCAGTCCAGGCTGTGGGTCCAGGTGGATGGAGGACAGGTGCAGTCCAGGCTGTGGGTCCAGGTGGATGGAGGACAGGTGCAGTCCAGGCTGTGGGTCCTAAGGATGGAGGACAGGTGCAGTCCAGGCTGTGGGTCCTGGTGGATGGAGGACAGGTGCAGTCCAGGCCGTGGGTCCTGGTGGATGGAGGACAGGTGCAGTCCAGGCTGTGGGTCCAGGTGGCTGGAGGACAGGTGCAGTCCAGGTGGCCCACAGGGCCACATCACTCTCATCAATGTGACATGTTCACCCAGGACTGGTGGCCCCAGTCTGGGCTCAGCAGGCCAGCCAAGGCCTCCCAGCAACCACCACCCTCCATCCTCCAACCACCCCCCCACCACCACCGCTGCCAAGGAGCAGTTGAAGGGGTGGCTTGGCAGTGAACGGGTCAGTGAACACATCTCCACGCTCCAGGCTCCATGGGGAGCTGGTCCACAGGTGCCCTCTGGGGTGTTGGCTCCAGTGCCAGGGCTGGAGCAGGAGAGGCACTTTAGGATGGGGAAGGCAGGCAGTGGATGGGCAGCTCAAGTGACAGGGCTTCACCACCCGCAGGCACCACCTGCAGGCACCACCAGGGCTGCCAGGTCAGACCACTGAGTGAAGGTCTCGGAGCAGATCATCAGCATGATGCCCTCAGTGCAGGAAGGAGCCGCTGCCACCGCAGGTCACTTCCTTCCTCTGGCCACCAGGCTGCACAGCTGCACTCAATCAAATCATCTGCTCAACCACTTTACACTTTCACACAGCAGTGTTATGGAGATATATTATCCAGATAACTAACTAATCCAGCTGTTCATAACGTAAATATATTGTATTTCTATTTTACTCTATAAATGTTTTATTTTATTTTTAATGGATATAATTTTCCTTCTCTCAGCACTGTTTCATCACTGTAATGTTTGCAAATCTCCCCCATGAGGGATCAATAAAGGGCCCTCTATTCTATTCTATTCTATTCTATTTTATTCTATTCTATTCGTGTTGCTGGCACTTTTATTGGACCAGTTAAATATAAAATCAGCATAATCGACGGTGTTTTGAGATATTTCAACTGAAATGACAAATCTGATATTTTTTTACTTATAATTTCATTGTAGTTTACTTTATGAAAGTGACAAATGTAGTTTGAGGCGCTGGTGTTATTGCTCGCTTCCACAAATGAAACAGAACACATTACCTTGGGAGCAGAGATTACTCTCATATTTGCACAGTGTGAGGTGGTACAGCCAATTACTTCCTGATAATATGGAGTTCTCTCTCATCAACTGTAGCATCAGGAAGCCAATTTACAACTGAATGACCCTTTCAGCAGCACATCAGTGGAGCATGTTCACACAGGGTCCAAACACCCTGATAACATCAACCGCACACATTTGCTGCTCTCTTCCGCACCTTCCTCGTCATGACAAACTCAACTCTCTAAACGTCTCTCATTACAGTTAATAGAATGTCTCATATCTTCTTATCGTACATCTCCAGATAACGACGCCTAAGTGAAATCCTATTACTTTGACCTTTTACGAAACAATTATCACAATCTCACCATCTGGCATAACAAAACAACGTGTTCGTCGCCGTCCGGTTCAAACTTTGCAGCGCAGCTTGTGGGAGACCTTCAGCTGCGGGCAGAAGACTTCAGTCAGGTAAAACTTTTAGATGATGATAAAGAGGCAACAGCTGTGACAGACTGGTGATATCTGGCTGTTGTATCTGTTATAACCTCTTGATAACGCACTAATCCTTCATGTCAGCGTCCAGCCATGTATTTTCATTTCTAATAGCGATGCACTGATACCACTGTTTTAAAGGAGCAGTGGAGTGCGATACCCATACCGAGTACTTTATCAGGCCATTACACGTTGTAGAATTACTTCGATTTTGTTATTTTCCCACAGATGTTGTTTGCACAACGTTCCTCAGCAGGTCTTTCTAGAAAACGTTTGACCTCAGTACACAGTAATAAAAATGATCATGTACAGGTACTTCCCAGAAAATTAGAATATCCTGAAAAGGTTGCTGTATTTCTGCAATTCAACTTAAAAGGTGAATGTGACATATTATATAAAGGAATAATATGCAAATCAATATATTATATAATATAAAATAATATGATATAAAATAAAATAATATAATATAATATAATATAATATAATATAAAAAAAACTCATTTTTTTAAAATAATTTTCTGAGTTTATGGGTTTGTGGTTTTAATAAGCTGAAAATCTTAATCAACAAAGTTACAACAAGGAACTGCTTGAGATGTCAATGTGCGTGGAATGGCTCAATAAAATGTGTTGCTTTCATCTTTTATGTGAAATTGCCAAAATAAAACAACTTTTACTTGAAATTCAAATTTTTCGGGTACTACCTGTACGTACGTATATAAACTGGCATCAGTGTCCTGGTATTGGCGTGTAATTTATGAGTATGAGTAGAGTACTCAACCCTGGTATTGGTACACCCCCAGTTTATGATGATTCTAGATGTGATTCTACTGTTCACTGAACGTCTCTGAAGTGAATCTCCATCCTAAATATGAATCAACATGAAATCAGCAAACAAACGATTCTCTGTCGCACAGAAGGCAAAACAAACGACTCTGAGACGGAGAAAAGAACGGGGGAGGGAAATTTGACTGCTTCCTATTGGCTCCCTGACACCTTGGCTCCACCTTCTCCCCCCTGCCCACCTCTTTAACCCCCGCCCCCCTCCCCGCCGTTTATTCCAAGCCATTATGCAGTTCTGCTCAGCTGAAGCATGTCCATATCTTCTTTGAAGGATGGTTAAACTTATCAATCACCAGCGCTAACGAGCCTCCTCCGCCTGCAAATGATGCTCCTCTGGATCAGAGGGAGTCACTGCGGCTGCTGGAGGAGCAACTGACAAACCAGGAGCAACTCTGTCACCGAGGTCACAGGCGGTGGGGGAGCGGGACGACTGTAGGGGGCGCCAGCCAGTGTGGACCCTTGTTGCTGATCCCAAGGCCAGGTAGAACTGAGTGGAACAGATGGACTTTATTGATCCCAGATTGGGAAACGTCGCTGTTGCAGCACTAAAAACAATACAAACAATAAACTCTACGGTAGAGGTGCCCAACACGCCAGCTACCGGTCGATTGCGAAGGTAGTTTGGGTCGATCGCATGAAGCCTCCGCTGAAATGCAAGGACTTGCTTTGCTTTGTGTAGCACAAAAAAAACAATCAAAGTTAACTCATGCCAACTTGTACAGAAAAAAACGTGCATGCAAGACGCCAGCAGACAATAGCAGCCACTAATGGAGTGCAGCGAGCTGTTAGCGTAGGTTGTTGGCTAGCGTAGATTCCACTGTTCCACTGTGTAGCGCTGGCTGGCAGGAAGTGGCCCTGCTACCAACAAAGCTAATTGCTTTGATTGTCACCAGCGCTCTAGCAATATATGATGCTCATGTGGACGCGTGCATCCGCTACGTTGTACGACGTGTGATAGCATTCAGCGCACATACATGTTTCCTTTCAGACCATCTGGCTGGCGTGGACCACCGTCTATGTAATGTATGTATGTGTTAATTAGCATAGCTCAGGAATCCATTACACACACACACACACACACACACACACACACACACACACACACACTGCAGTTTTCCCATGATTCAGGAGCTATAGAGCTGGACGGGCGAGCACGCTTCGTTCAGAGGCCATCTGGCGTCAATATAGAAGCTAATTATAGCTTCCTGCTTTCTAAAACAACCCTCTCCTCCCCCCTCCATTTCTCTCCCTCTGTCACTCTCTCTCTCCGTCTTTGTGTGTTTTCTCTCACTATGTCCAGCCCACTTTTACATCTTGGCACTCGTTTTTAGGAATTGTGTTTAATTCTAAATGTTGTGTGTTGCTTAAACAAGTGTTTATCTTTGTGTTAGTGTTCATGAATTGTACTTGAATGGAAAAGCACTCATTGAGAAAATAAAGGTATATTATCCTTGACCTCCTGTTATTTCTTTGACATAAAATATTTGATATTATTTGATTTGATCAATATGCTGATGATTCTGTTCTCTCTATAAACAGTTTCTGTGGATTTGAATGTCGCTGTAACGCATTCAGAATTTTTATTCAGCGTTTGTCATCCAAAGTAAATCTAATTAAATGTCTGTCAATTTCTGTCTTTTTATTAATGTCTCTTTCTGTGCATTTAAATGTATATTTTAAGTTTGTTGCAACGTAAACTTGATATTTAAACCCAGTTTCGGATTCAACAGAAACAAAAGAGAAACTGAATTTTCATGTATAAAT
Source organism: Nelusetta ayraudi (assembly GCF_046127955.1). Classification (NCBI taxonomy): domain Eukaryota; kingdom Metazoa; phylum Chordata; class Actinopteri; order Tetraodontiformes; family Monacanthidae; genus Nelusetta; species Nelusetta ayraudi. The sequence goes on from NW_027466071.1 coordinate 4,404,717, forward strand.
AAAATAATCCCACAGACAGACAGACAGACAGACAGACAGACAGACAGACATGCACATTACCAGTGTTGGTAATTAGCGAAATTAATTTGATGTGTCTGTAATGAATAAAATCTCTTTGACGGAAACACGAGTTAACGATAAAATTGTTGTTTTATTTGAATGCCAGATGGCCTAATAAACATGTTGTTTCTTTGTTTGTTTCATTAGCACCAACTCTGAACCTGCAGCAGTGACTTTGTGTCACACTGTCAGTCTGTTGTGTTGTGTGACTTCATGTTGTTTAGCGTCAGGCTGTAGACACAAGGAGAACAGTGACCTCGAGGGGAGGCTGTGACTGGTCCATGTTCAGACAACTCAAAGCCTCTTTTAATAAGGGTAATGAATGTATTTATGTACATAACTTGTGAAATTATCCCACTGTCAACATAATACATAAACATGTATTAACATAAAAACTTAGTTTAGCAATATTTTTATTTTATTTCTTTATTGCCTTTTTTCTTTTTGTTAATAACACAATTTCCCTGACACTGTATTGTTGCTGTAAAGTTGCACATTTCCTCAAAGTGGGATTAATAAAGGCTTCTTCTTCTTCTTCATTAACAGTGGCACTGAGCACCATCTCCTCGTGTCAACCTGTTGCTGTGAATGTCAGTCCCACCGGAGCTCCTCCCTGCTGTGTGACAGATGGCATTCTGGACGTTTTTTCTGGACTCAGAGTCAATCATGCACCCATGATTTAGAAATCCTTGCTTATCGCTGCTTGTGCAGAGTTTGATTCTTTTTTGCACCGCTTGCTTTGCTTGTTTGTGGTCCGTAGATGGATTTGAATGTTCTTGCAACTACTGCAATTACTGAATAGTAATTTTTTTTGTACTGTTTTTAGTGCTGCAACAGTGTAGTTTCCCAATTTGGGATCAATAAAGTCCATCTATCTATCTATCTATCTATCTATCTATCTATCTATCTATCTATCCATCTATCTATCTATCTATCTATCTATCTATCTATCTATCTATCTATCCATCTATCCATCTATCTATCCATCCATCCATCTATCTATCTATCTATCTATCGGTCTATCTATCGGTCTGTCTGTCTGTCTGTCTGTCTGTCTATCTGTCTGTCTGTCTGTGTGAAGGAATGATGTCGCTGGGCTGCAGTGAAACAGGCCGCTGTTCATTTCCTCTGTTCCTCTGTGTTGTTAAACACTTTTCAATGTGACCATTTCACATTTTTATCCTCCATTTGATTTCAGCCTGCACGATAAAATAGAAGCAGAGGCATTTTTGCATTTGGGGCTCTTTTGTTTTTTGGTGGCCTGTTTTTAATGTCATGTCTCTTCCTTGACTGCATAATCATGGGGGTGGGGGGTGGGGGGGCAGTGAGACTGTGTAGATGGGTTTGTCAGAGGTGGGTGAGGGAGGGGAGGGTCGATGTGTGTGTGTGTGTGTGTGTGTGTGTGTGTGTGTGTGTCGGAGTGTGTCACGTTTCCAGACCAGCGAATTTTTTTGATTAAAGTCCCTTATCCATCCCATCATGCATATCGCTGCTCTGATTAAAGTGATCCGAGGCTGACACTCACAATGTCAGAGGGTGGGGGGGGGTGTGTGGGGGGGCTAAGACACCTCAGACCCCCTCCCCACCCCCACCACCCCTCCACCACTCTTCCTCATGCTGTCTTGAGCTTTGAAATGTGTAAGAAAAAGAAACCTTGAGATGCCCCCCCCCCCCACCACACACACACACACATTGTAAGCACCCCCCACCCCCCCCGCTATGAACTTGTGTTTTTGCACCATTCTTAATGTGACACAAACATATTGATTATTATTGGTTTTTCTGTGCAATGTTGTTTCTATAAATACTTTTGCTTCATTCCTGCCGTCCTGTGGAGCCGTCCGCCAAAAACTCATTTTCGTGGTGAGACAACAAAGTACTTGAGTACTTATACTAAACTACAATACTACTGCAATACTACTCTCACTCTTTGATGGCAAGATGAAAAATTTCAGTAGGACAAACAGACCAGATAGTTTCACTCTCTCTCTCTTACACACACACACACACTCACACATTCACATGCAGGCGTGTGTGTGAGTGTGTGTGTGTGTGTGTGTGTGTGTGCGTGTGTGTGACGGAACAGCTGGTCCAGACAGGACCCGGACCAGCCAGTCGGAAACAGTAATTAATGGCATTAGAATATCACACAGTGAGGCTCCACTGAGGGACCTGATGACTTGAAAATGTGTAAATCCAGACGCTTATCTGACCCCCCCCTCCCACACACACACACACACACACACACACACACACACACACCACCGCCTCCCCCCTGCTAAATAGATTCATTATCAGCGGGGGCCATCGAGGAGGAAGCTGGGTGAGTATCAGATCAGAACTCACTCCCTCTGCTAATCATTACAGCTGCTGCTGCTGCTCTGCTGCTTATGAATATGTTTTACACCAGAGTGGAGTGCGAGGTGGAAGGTGGAGCCCACATTTAAAGCAGTTTGAAGGAATGAGGAGGATTCCAACCAACGGTGGATTAATCACGATGGGATTTATTGTCCATATGAGCTTCGTCGGTCTTCGTGGTCCTCATGTTGCTGATTGAAGTACACAGTACTGCACTGCGTACTGCACTGCGTACTCCTGGGAATCCTGTGTTCAGGGAACCTTTGGATGGAGTATCGGGGGGGAAAAAAAGGGGGGGGGGTAAGACTTTCTATGAAGGTCTATTGTGTAATGCATTTGAGGGTCTTTACAAGGCATCATAAGTCACTGAAGTCCAGCATGGTATTACCATGTTATAACTACCAGTTATAAAAAATTACGTTGACTTTGTGAGCTTGTAAAGTGACAGCATCCCTGGAAATTCACAGTCACTTTGTACTGAAGCTATAAAACATTATGAACGATATTGCCATACACCATTATCAACAGTTGCAACATGTTTAATCATGCATTTATAAAGGCATTATAACGCACCACACAATACACCTTCATAGAAAAAAAAAAAAAAAGCTATAAAAGCTGCAAGTGCTTTTTGGTGCGTTACATCCCAGCGACGGACCAATGATCTCGGTTCTGGCAGCCGATATGAAAAAAAAAGAAGGAAAAAAATAACAAGGCAAAGGTAACAACAGCAACAACAACAACAACAACAACAACAACAACAACAAAAGGTGCTAGAAAATGGAGGGAGCAGAAAGATGTTGGGGCTCAGTGTTAGTTGTCACTTCCTGATCAAACGCTACAGAGAGAGAGAGAGAGAGAGACAGAGAGAGAGAGGGAGAGAGAGAGGGCGAGAACTGGGTGCAGAAAAAGAGAGAAAATATAAAGTCAGATTTAATTCTGATATGGAGAAATAGAATTCCAAGCTGGATGTTCTTATCGCGGCCGTGTCCCTCCGCCGGACTGATTTCCCTCCAAGAGCCTGTCAGCGTTATTATGTTGAACATGGAAACAATTTACTGCCGCGCACTAAACACAGTGAGCTAGCGAGCTAGCACTGCTGCTGCAGCTCTCGTCCTCCGTTAATGTTGGAAGTTATCACATCGTGGCGAAAATAGCATTCTGAATGTTGGAAGTGAAGTGAAGGGGGGAGGGGAGGGGGTGGAGGGCGTCCAGGATGGGAGGAGATGGAACTGTAATTGAAAAGTATCAATCAAAAACAAGGCCAGGCTGAGGGTCCAGGAGGGGGACGCTAGGGTCCAGGAAGGTCCAGGAGGGGGAAGCTAGGGTCCAGGAGGGTTGAGGAAGGGCCAGGAGGAGGAACCTAGGGCGAGGGTCCAGGAGAGGGAAGCTAGGGTCCAGGAGGGTTGAGGAAGGGCCAGGAGGAGGAACCTAGGGTTCAGGAGGGCCAAAGAGGGCCCAGGAGGGGGACGCTAGGGTCCAGGAAGGTCCAGGAGGGGGAAGCTAGGGTCCAGGAAGGTCCAGGAGGGGGACGCTAGGGTCCAGGAGGGTTGAGGAAGGGCCAGGAGGAGGAACCTAGGGTTAAGGAGGGCCAAACAGGGTCCAGGAGGGGTCCTGGCTGAGGATCCAGGCTGAGGGTCCAGGAGAGTCCAGGAGACCCTAGGCTGAGGGGCCAGGGAAGTCCAGGAGGGCCCTGGGGGGGAGGGGGGGGGCTATTATGTTTACCTAGTGGCTCCCAGTCACAGTTCAGATGCACTCTCTCTCTCTTTGTATGGTAAATGCTCCCCTGCTCTCCGAGCCTCGCTAAGCCTCTGCTGCAGCTAGCGAGCGAGTGAGCGAGCGAGCGGTGCCCTGGTATCTCCGGACAGACGACAGGAGCTCAGGAGGAGGAGAGAGGAGGACTGGGGGATTATCTAGTAGAGCTTGTGGCCATTACAGGCCTGTTGGCTGATGCTATCTGCCCTCTCAGATAAGCAACCCGGCTGCTCAGATGCTTCCAATTTCTATACATGAGATGAAGACCTTCTGCTCCCTCACCTTTTCTTGGGCTTTACATTTTATGTTGCTACAGTCGATTTCTTTTTGCCTGGCTCCTAACACCATCCTCTGTGTTGTTAAAAAAAAAGAAAATAGCCTTTGGTGTGTGCCACTTGTCAAAATTGGTAATCTTGTATCGGCCAAAAGCCAATAGGAGAGAGCTCGGGTCTCAACCATGGGTGCAAACAACAAAGAATCAGCTTCTTTCCTGTGGTGTCCTCACTTCAACTGTTCTTCCTTTATGAAATGGTAAAATTCTTCAAGATCTCATGCTCTTATGCTCTTTGAGAAGGTTTTAGGATGCAAAGTGTGCCTCTTCATTTGGTATTCTTCTATATCACCTGTAGTTCCAAAGCAGCAGGAACAAATATGCCTTTCATTTTGTCAATTTGATATTGTTAAGACAACGGGAGGGGGGTGGGGGGGGGACCACAGTCTCTGTAAAAACCTTGGCTCGATCAGAGGGTTCAGGGAATTAAAGAGTGTTACTATCAGCTCAACTCTTTACGTTACAAGTGTTGGGCCTGGTTCTTTAGTGGGAAGCCCAGCAACAAACCAGAGTAGATTATTAAAAAAAATATATGGAAAATGTAAAAAAAATATGCCCAATACAACGACCAACAAAATGTATGTACAGCAACAAAGATGTACAACAGTGCAAAATAATTCCAATGACCACAGAAATATTTGCCAGTGAGTCCTTGTATTACCCAGAATCCCATCTGTCACACACAGAAAAAAAAACACTGCAGTACTTTGGTGGGTTTCCTGTGGTGGTCACTCACACAACAGAGTGTTTGGCTGTGTCATCAAATTAAACGATGATTGTTCCAAATCAATTTTTTTTTTCTTTAAATATGTTGTACTTGTTTTTTTCTTGTAAAGTTTTTTTTTTTTTTATATTACAAATCCAGTTTGTTAAATGAAATGGTTTCGAATTTCTCAGTTAGTTTATAAAAACTGCCAAAAATAGGTTAGAGTTGCCACTGTTGATTTAATTAGAACCACCACTGTCACGTCAGTAGTTTGCGTGATGTCTTATACTGTTCGTGTGTTTTACTCTGAAATCACTCCCCGCTGTTAAAGTCACAGAAAATTCAAAGCTACTTTGATCAGTATTTTGTTGTATTGTTGTTCACCTCAGAGGAGTGATTTCCACTGGATTCCTTTGGATCCAGAAGGTTCTCCTTGAAGTGGTTCTGTGTAAACAAGTTTGTTTCTCTGGAACTTTGTGTCTGAGAGTCGTGCAGCTTCTGGGTTGAGGACTGAGTGTCAACGACTCACTTCTTTGTTTGAGTCAACGTCAAATTAAACCTGGTTGCCCACATGGGACATGTTTTTATTTGGTCCAGCATGTGTTGTCACAGTCAGATCAAATGAGTGTCCATTGTATGAAATAATGAGCTGAAAATATATCTTGACTCCGCCTTTTATTAATATTGTGGGAATAAACAAGAAATACAAAGGACACCATCATGAGTTTAAAGTTTTGTTTTTTTAATTTTTTTCATTAAATTGACTTAATATTTTGTTTGTATATACATTTTTTAAACTAAAGAGTGAAGACAGCAGGTTGGGAGGTTTGGGCTAAGTTTTTTTTTGCAAGCATTTTTCGAATGTTTGGGCTAATTTTGCAGGTGTAAAGACCTCCGTAGGTTCACATGGAAAAGTAGAAGAAGACCAAACCCTGGCACACCTCCAACAGCGCATGAAGACAGGCTGATGTGTTCACAGTGAGGAGGAGATGGATGGAGATAAAGCAGCGATGCAGATGGGCGGGGATGGAGGGATGGAGGAGGATGGGTGTCAAGCAGGCAGGATGGGGAGGGTTTTTAATTCACATTTCACGTGGTCTCACTCAGCAAGGCGGCGGGCGCAGTGACTAAAGTGACTCTGGGGAGCCTCACAGTTCTATATGCAAATAGCAGCAACGCACCTGGCCAGTGGAGCAGGCCTGCTGAAGCTCACTTATGCTAATCTGATGGAGCGACTCAGAGCATATTGCCCAAGAGCGGGCGTACGTGCACGAGTGTTCACGTGCACGTCCTGGCTGTTCAATTTCAGAGGGGCTCCGTCGGAACAACAGCGGTGGTATCAGAGGGGGGGAGGAGGAGGAGGAGGAGGAGGGAGAGACAAAGAACGATTGAGGAAGAGCAGGTGAAAGGAGAAGAAGTAAAAGAGATTGATAAGGTGGATAGAAGACTAGACTGGGGGGAGAGGGGTGGAGAGGAAACACAACCAACCAACAGCAGAGACACTTTTGTGGACATAATAGAGCAGGCGTGGGCAAACTATGGCCCAGGGGCAATATGCGGCCCGTTGAGCTTTTTAATCCGGCCCCCCATGAACCTTGAAGAAATGATATTAGCCAGTCAGTCATCAAACAGCTGCATCTCCTCCATGATTCCAGTGTCATTTCAATAAAGAGCTAAACACCCTGGTGGTCCTAGGTGGTTCTGGATGGTTCTAGGTGGTTCTAAGAGCTAAACACCCTGGTGGTTCTAGATGGTTCTAGGTGGTTCTGGATGGTTCTAAGAGCTAAACACCCTTGTGGTTCTGGATGGTTCTAGGTGGTTCTAAGAGCTAAACACCCTGGTGGTTCTAAATGGTTCTAGGTGGTTCTGGGTGGTTCTAAGAGCTAAACACCCTTGTGGGGCTTCAAAGACACTGACTTGGTTGCAACTTTGCTTTGCTTCATTTTCCATTGACATTCCAGCAACATGTTTCCTCCATGATATCCCAGGATAGATTGTTTCCTCCTATGAGGTGGCTCACCAGAACACTCCATCCATCTGCTGCTGCTCCGCTACCCCCCTCTGGCACATTGTACAACCCACTGTGGCCCCACCAGTCCAAAAGTTGGTCCACCCCTGCAAAAAAAAAAAAAAAAGTATGATTGTTTTTTTCAACTGTCAAGTATGATTGACAGGTGTATTCTCATTGCCCAAATGTCCTCATCTTGGCTTTCCTATGTTACTTAAGTTTGATTTTTGTCACTTCAAAGGCTCGAACCAAACTTGTGTAGGAATTCAACACTTTCCCGTTTTGACAAATTTCTCCACAGAATTTATTTATGCATCCCAACTCATAACACACTGAGAAATACACCCAAACACAACCAACGTACATACAAGTGAAAGTCTATCAGACGCAAGACTTTGCTTCCAGAGGTGAAAGAGAGCCGGTTGAAGATGAAGGTGTTGATGTCTGGGGGTGAGAGGGTCACACTGGGAGGAACTGATAGGAGGCTGTTCAATCATGCGCTGAATAATAAAAAAAAAAACACCTCGATGTATCATTTACCCGATTTGAATTGTAGCCTCCCTCCCCCTCCCCCTCTTGAACTCCTGCCAATTAATTTGGTACATTAAAAACTTGGTCAGGGTTGATAAGATTTCATTTTCACGGTTGGCAATGCAGAACTTTGCCAGAGAATACAATTACAGAGCCCAGAGTGAAACTCAGCCAATGTCAACTTGATGTAAATGATCACAATGTAGGGTGTTGCAAAAACACACACACACACACACACACACACACACACACACACACACACACACACTCTTTCCTCTCTGGTCCTAAGTGTCAGTTTCTTTCCAAACAAACTCTGGATGAGTTGACCCGGTTCTTCGACACGGTTCTTCGACACGGTTCTTCAACCCGGTTCTTCTTGGTGCAGTTTGGAACCCAGTTGTGGAACCGAGGCCACTGGTTGGTCACGCATGCAGTGTGTCAGGGTTCTTTCAAAGAGGTGATATCAGTGTGTTGGGTGTACATGCAGTACAAAGCTTTGGCACGGAGCAGTGAAATGGAGTAGAACTCCTTCACTGCTGTTGAACCAATCACAGGACGTGAACACGTCATGTTCAGCCAATGGGACATCCACTCTCCCTCTGCTGGGTCCAACCCGAACCCTAACCATCCCAGTCACCACCTGGCCAAGGACCTCCACCCTGGACCTCGTGGACTGAAGGAAAGCAACAAAAGCGAGGGATGATTTTCAACCCCAAAAGAAGGTAAAACGCACCAGAATGTGGGAAATTGCATCTACGCTGCTGACGCCCCTGGGGGCGGAGCTTATGATTGTGTTGTCTTGGCATTCCAGCAGTTCACCCAGGTGGAAAATAAGAGAAACAGAGGAACGTCTCTCATCCATCTCATCGATAGGCGATTATCTGTTGAGAAGGAACCTCATGAACTCCTAATGATGCTCTGACCTGCCACAGACTTTAGACATCCATCTTCTATCCATCCATTTCTCCTCCTCTTCTTCTCCTGCAGTGAGGGTCACCAGGGGTCATCAGCTGGTTCAGATTAAAACGTCTTTTTTTTTTCCAAACAATTATGGAATTATGCTCAGTGTGTGTGTGTGTGTGTGTGTGTGTGTGTGTGTGTGTGTGTGTATGTGTGTGTGTAGCTCATATCTGGCGATTGTCATATATTTCAATCTGGAATAGCACAATTACTTGCAGATTCTTCACAACATGCTGAATACTACTACTACTACCTCTACCAGTACTACTACTGCTAGTTCTGATATCTTTGTCAGTCAAACAATCAAGTGCAGATTGAAGTTATTACAGCTCAAAGCTGATATTTGTCAAGAGTTCTGGTTTTTGTTCTTTTCTTTTCTATGACAATGAGACAAGAGACACGTTTCTAAGGAAGATGAGAGGAAAAACTAAAGAAAACAAAAACCCACTAAAGTCAAACCAAACTCAGTGGGACAGAGAGACGAGCAGAGAGAAGCCCGAGAAAACGCAGTAAAACTCCAGTAGTTTGAGAGGTGGTGGAAAGTGAGAGAGAGGGAGATCAGGAAGCCAAAGAGTGCAAGAAGAGAGAGTGAAAGTGAAGTCAGAGAAGGTGGAGGAAGGATGGAGTGACTCCTCTGCTGCATCCTTCGCCGCTTTAATTACCAGTGTTTTCAGGAAGACGTCTCCACTGTGTCATTTTATCATTGGAGAAACACGACACAATTAATGAACAATTTTCATTATTTCTGAGCCGCTCTATCACGCAGGTTGATCTCCCTCCTGCACCGCTGAGCCACGCCGCAGCTTTCTGCCCCTTCGATCAAATTTAATTTGGGCCTTTTGATGATGTTACACTGTTGTGAATCAAGTGTCACTTTTTTCTCAGCCAATTAGAAGCTATAAACTGTGAAGCCAGCGTTGATGGGCATTGTAATTGGATTGTTTCAGCAGTATCTTCACACCACTTTGATTTCTTCCTTTATCTCAACCTCCACCTGCTGGCCAACGGAGGGCTGTTCCGGCCTCGGCCTCTAGGTGGCGCTGTCAAACTGGCAGAGAGAAGACGAGGCTCATCCAAGCCCATTTTAGTTTCTGACCCGGTCATTGGGTCCACTTTTCAAACCCACCATGAAACAAACACACACACACACACACACACTCCTCCTTCATAAGTGTCTTCTGTCTGTTGTGACAGTGAGAACAGAATCCTTTGTTAATCCCACATTGGGGAGATTGTCATCGTTACAGCAAAGAGAAGGAAAATTATACGAATTAAAAAGAAATGAAACTAAAATAAAAATATTTACAGAGTTAGAAATGAAAAAAACAAAACAAGATATTTACATGTTATAAACAGCTGGATTATTCACAGTCATCTTCCTAACAGTGGTTTATAACTGAGTGTTTAGTAGCAAGAGAAGAACGTCTCCTCAGTGTTGCCTTGTGATGGTTGTGTGTGGGACTCCACTGAGCCTCATGCAGATCAATATGACGCCTATGGAGAGACAGCGCCATCTGTCAGACACTTATTGAAGGAGAGCAACGCAAACAAAGAGACCCCCCCCACCACTCCCTCCTTAAATCCTTTCAATCACTTATTTATGAGCCCAGCACACACACATACACACACACCCACACACACCAAATTTTTAGATTTTTTTGACTAACCGCTGAGGTTGGCACCACATTCGCCGCAGTGCTTCTTAGGTTTCGATTGTGATAGTAGAGCTCCGAGGCTTTACAGTGATCCCTCACATGTCCAGTTCTACTGTATAATTTTGGAAATAATCCACCTCAACATAGACGTAATGATTCGCTTAATTTTATGTGTTGGAAAATGTTGGCATAGGCACAGCCATCTAGCGGTCAAATTGAGGATTTTTTTTTTTTAAAGGTGGAATCGAAACCTAAGAAGCACCGCGGCGAATGTGGTGCCAACTTCAGCGTCGTGCTGAAATTAGGGTTAGGGTTAGGGTTAAGGCTGAAATTAGGGTTAGGGTTCCGGGGTTCCTCATGGTCTAGGAGCCCCAAATTTGACGTGGGTGTGTCTTATGGGCTCCTGATGAAAAAGCAAGTGGCCCCATGTCTCTAGGACAAAGTTGACTTTTGACCCCCATAGACTTCTATTGCATTAGGGTTAGGGTTAAGGCTGAAATTTGGGTTAGGGTTTTGGGGTTCCTCATGGGCAAGGAGCCCCAAATTTGACGTGGGTATGTCTTATGGGCTCCTGATGAAAAAGCAAGTGGCCCCATGTCTCTAGTTGTAATCTTACAGACTGCAACCACAGCAGATAGGTGTTGGCTTCACAGGTTTGGTGTGTGTGTGTGTGTGTGTGTGTGTGCTGGGGGGTTATTTCGTTGGGAGCCGTGTTCAAAACTAGCCAGAGTGACAGGTGAGTTGTGGCCAGTAGATTTAAAGAGACACCAAGCAAAATGAGAGTGAAGCCACTGGTTCCTTCCTCCATTCATCTGCTGCTGCTGCCAGTGATGCTGCTACTGCTGCTGCTGCTGCTACTGCTGCTGCTACTGCTACTGCTGCTGCTGCTGCTACTGCTACTGCTGCTGCTACTGCTACTGCTGCTGCTGCTGCTGCTGCTGCCAGTGATGCTGCTACTGCTGCCAGTGATGCTGCTGCTGCTGCCAGTGATGCTGCTACTGCTGCTGCTGCTGCTACTGCTGCTGCTACTGCTACTGCTGCTGCTGCTGCTACTGCTGCCAGTGATGCTGCTGCTGCTGCCAGTGATGCTGCTGCTGCTGCCAGTGATGCTGCTACTGCTACTGCTGCTGCTACTGCTGCTGCTACTGCTACTGCTGCTGCTACTGCTACTGCTGCTGCTGCTGCTACTGCTACTGCTGCTGCTGCTGCTGCCAGTGATGCTGCTACTGCTGCTGCTGCTGCTACTGCTGCCAGTGATGCTGCTGCTGCTGCCAGTGATGCTGCTGCTGCTGCCAGTGATGCTGCTACTGCTACTGCTGCTGCTACTGCTGCTGCTACTGCTACTGCTGCTGCTACTGCTACTGCTGCTGCTGCTGCTACTGCTACTGCTGCTGCTGCTGCTGCCAGTGATGCTGCTACTGCTGCTGCTGCTGCTACTGCTACTGCTGCTGCTGCTGCTGCCAGTGATGCTGCTACTGCTGCTGCTGCTGCTACTACTGCTGCTGCTGCTGTTGCTACTGCTGCTGCTACTGCTGCTGCTGCTGCCGGTGATGCTGCTACTGCTGCTACTGCTGCTGCTGCTGCTGCTGCTGCCGGTGATGCTGCTACTGCTGCCAGTGATGCTGCTACTGCTGCTGCTGCTGCTACTGCTGCTGCTGCTGCCGGTGATGCTGCTACTGCTGCTACTGCTGCTGCTACTGCTGCCAGTGATGCTGCTACTGCTGCTGCTGCTGCTACTACTGCCGCTGCTGCTGCTGCTGCTGCTACTACTGCTGCTGCCAGAGATGCTGCTACTGCTGCTGCTGCTGCTGCTACTACTGCTGCTGCCAGTGATGCTGACATTAGAGAACAGCAGACAAATGTGGAGAGAGCAAAAATATTTCTGAAAAATCACATTAATCACTGTTGTTGCAACAGACTTCAGCCTCACTATGGCTTTTAATACAGTTGTTGTTATTAGTGTGATTTGGACATTGAGTGCAGTTGATGGATCAGCCAGCAGGGGTGCTGATCTGCATTAATATCCCGCTGCAAACTATTAAACAGCCAAGAGAAGCCAGACTGCAGTGGGCGTGTCCACCATGACAACATCAACACACACACACACACACACACACACACACACACACACACACACTGTCATCTTCACTCAGTTAATCCCAGAAGCGCTGAATAATTGATCAAATGTGGATTTTCTTTACAATGAAAGCTTTTGTGTTCAGGAGACAGTTTGACTCTCGCCGGTGAATTCATTTGATAAACATGGAAACCTGGAAGAAAAATCAAGTATATAAATAAATATAAAGTATTTATTTAACATAAAACATCGATATGTAAAGCACTCTAATAATTTGCTTGTTTGAAAAATTGTGACCAACACAAAATTGAAATGTTGTAAATTCACTTATTATTATTATTATTATTATTATTATTATTATTATTATTATTATTATTATTATTATTATTATTATTATACACAGGGTCACAGGCTTTTCTTCTTTAGGTTTGTCAATAGATGAATGATTTAATAATGATTTAAACACCAAAATGCTAATTATAGACACAGACATATTTTCCATATACATTTACATAACTTAATATTATGTATTGAATGTTGTAAATTTATTCTCAAGTAAATGTTCTAAAAAGATAGAAAACTGGAATGTGAATAAAAAGGCTCAACTCTGGTGAGAGCAGTTTTGGGGTCTCTCTCTCTCTCTCTCTCTCTTTCTCCCTCTCTGTCTCTTTCTCTCTCTCTCTCTCCCTCTCTGTCTCTTTCTCTCTCTCTCTCGCTCTCTGTCTCTCTCTCTTTCTCTTTCTCTCCCTCTCTGTCTCTCTCTCTCCCTCTCTCTCTCGCCCCCTCTCTCTCTCCCTCTCTCTCTTTAAAAACAAAACTGTTTTTTATTGTAAATTAGCATCAAGACTCTCAACTAGTTGGGCTGCAGGGCCAGTCAAAGACTGTGTGTGTGCGTTTGTGTGTGTGTGTGTGTGTGTGTGTGTGCATGTGCATGTGTGTGTGTGTTTGCTCAGCTGCTACACTGTGCTGCGAGGATCAGCGAGCTGCTTGAGGTGCTGCTGATTTGCAGTGGTGACACCTGGCGCTGGGAAATCCAGGAGTCAGTGAACGCTGCGAGGAAACTAACTGCTGCTGCTGCAGCACAGCGAGAGGATGATGGAGAAGCACCATCACACATGGACAATAGGACTTGATGTCTTGGTGAAACCTGGGTGTTCTCCAGAGCAGAAGAGCTTCTGGCCGTCCAAACCTGAAGAACTGATATTAACAGTCAGTCAGTCATCAAACTCCTCCATGTTTGCAGTGTTTTAAGGAGTCATTTCAATAAAGAGCTAAACACCCTGGTGGTTCTGCGTGGTTCTGGAAGGTTCTGGGTGGTTCTAAGAGCTAAACACCCTGGTGGGGCTTCAAAGACACTGATTTGGTTGCAACTTTGCTTTGCTTCATTTTCCATTGACATTACAGCAACATGTTTTCTCCATAATATCCCAGGATAGATTGTTTCCTCCTATGAGGTGGCTCACCAGAACACTCCATCCATCTGAACCCACTGTGGCCCACCAGCAACCAGTTGGCCCACCACTGAGTGAGACTGACTGTTATCAGCATGGTGGGATTTCCTCTCACTGTGCTCCAACCTTTGAGTGTGACTCGTTGGATTCTTTGTCCCAATTTCATCAAACTATGAATGTGCGTATTTGTCTCAGACGACAGGTTTTGAAGGACAGCAGTGTTTCCAGATGACATGAGAACAAGTTCCTGTTCCAACTCTGGGCCCAAACATTGATCTGACATCATTTCAGAGCCTTAAAAATTAAAAGATGTTCCTTCCATGCATGTATTTAAAGACTTTATTAAAACTCTGAGACCTGCTGGCTTGGTGGCGTCACTGCAGGAAGCTGATCTACTTCTGCTGCTCCCAGAGCTCTGCTCCCTTCCAAACCCCAGCAGCCACTGAGGGTTGGAGTGAGCTCAGCTCCCTGCTGAGGTTCCTCTCATCCTGTCACTCAATCAGCCTCCGCCACCACCACCACCACACTGCGGTCTTGGTCTTATCAGCTGCTGCAACCACACAGTTTTTCTGTCGTTACGTTCTGTTTCCGTGTCCTCGAAGTTTTTTGGACGTTTTGGTGCAGTGGTCAGCGCAAGACAGTTGTGGGTTTGATTCCCGGGGTCCATTTTCAAGACCCGCTATCCTGCCCTCAGGGTCTCACTCACTCACACACCTACTGACAATTTAGTTTCCAGTTTACAGGCATGTTTTTGGAGAGTGGGAGGAAGCTGGAGAACCTAGAAGGAACCCAGGAGACACCTGGAGAACCTGGAGAGAAGGTTCTCCCCCAGGAGAGCCCAGGAATGGAACCTTGTCACTGTGAGGCGGCAGTGCTCACCACTGTGAGAGAGAAGCGTGTTAGGAACTGCAGTCAGTGCTCCAGTGCATCACGTCACTGCGTGTCGGCCAGCTGAGCTAATCAGCCTGGGCAGTGCTAAACAGCTTGGCCCAACTCTGGACGTGATTCATTATCTATGAGGCTGTCACAAAGCATCCAGCACTCACACACACACACACACACACACACACACACACACACACACACACACACACACCCACTCACACCAACACACTCACACGCCTTGAACAAACCTTGTTCTGTCCTGTCTGCTCGGCTCTGGGCTGCAGGGGTGGAGGGTTGTTGGGACGGAAGCCACCTCCCCCTCCACCACCTCCCCTACCTCCTCTCTCTCTCTCTCTCTCTCTCTCTCTCTCGCTCTCGCTCTCTCCCTGGTTCCCCCCCCCCCCCCTCTCTCTCCAGGGCAGCAGCAGCAGTCACCTCGCTTCTCGTCTGTCCCAGTGCCACTGGAGCAGCCAGCCAGCCATCAAGCCAACTGACATCTGCACTAATCTGGACACCCATGTCAGTCTCAACAAACACACACGCAGACACACAGACACACACTGACACAGACACACGCAGACGTGTCACATTAGCAGTGTTTATGGTCTTCATTAGGCGCCGCTGTGCCGCTGCAGGCCTTGTTTTTTCGCCGCCGACATCACATTGATTTTGCGTGAAACACGTAAACAGTCACTTTGCAGTCTCGTCTGGTCACGCCAGCTTCCTTCTCCACAGCGTAAGTCTGTTACATCTGTGCAATTTAAGAGTAATTCACTTAGCCGCTGCCACAACAGCTCAACGTGCGTCTGGACTGTCACGTCTTCGCAGTCCTACTTTCAAACATTTCTTTGCTTGGTGGGAGAAAAACAAAAACGAGAGGAGATTCTGAGAAAAGTTGAGCCAATGTGGTTTAAATGTTGCTCTGAAGCTGCCTTCAAACTGAATGTCTTCCAGATAAAGTGTTGTATCATTAAACTGGTGAGAACATTAAGTCACAAATCAAAGTGAAGCTTTCAGAGTCCACATCTTTTCAAACCTCAGCAGTGAAACTGTTTCTCTCTGTTTCTGTGTCTGTTCTGTAGGATGAGTCAATGTTCCTTCACTGACAAACACGTCAGGTGCAGTAGCGCAGCTGCTAAGTCAGACATTAGACTGAAGTCATTTCAAAGCAGCCCTTCACCAGGCCAGTAGATCCATGCAGCAGCAAGTGTGGCTCTCGTTTAAAAGTCTTCATTGTGGCTCTTTCAAGGTGCTGATTGACAGATTGTGGTGGCCGCTATGAAGATACAGCGGGGTGTCATCAGCAAACACCTACTGTCTCCACGGAGTACTGCAGATTCAAATGACTTAACTCAAGCAGTTTCTTGATATATTGCCCATAAATACCATCAGAAAAATGTGGCAGTCAGTTCAATGAGGTAGCCAGGTTTGTGCTCGCCTCGCAGGCCACTGTAGTTCACTGGCGAAGGAGGAGGAGACAGAGTGAAATCTACAGTGCTTGACTGCGCTGTACAAAAAAGAAAAGAAAGAAAGAAAAGAAAGTTCATGTCTGAGAGGTTGTGTTCTTGTTGTTTGTCTGTCTCGTTCCTTTATTTTGATTCATGAAATACATTCCTAATGCTTAATTCTTAATTCTTAGGGCAGTGACATTAATAACCCAGATTTTAGGGGGTATTTTACAAACGACTCGATCATTTCTGCTGCTGTTTTGTGGAGAAGAAGAAGAAGAAGAAGAAGAAGCGCCAGCATGCTGGGTGAAAAGCAGCCATGGCTGCTCAACACCGAGTTATTAAAATAATCCAACATTTGATTTTGATTTTGTGTGTTTCACGGACTGAAAGCTGCCAATTTTAGTTCAAAAATCCAGAACCAAAGACTATTTCTCTGCAGGTGCTGGTTTATTGTGCGGCTGAAAGCTACAACGGAACCTTATTTCTAGTGGAGGAGATGAAATTTAATGACGCGCAGGCTGGAAAACAACAGATGGTTTGTCTTATTAAGAGCACAGAGATGGAGCGGGCGTCTGAGCGCTCAGATCAAATGCCAGCGGTTATCAATTAGCAGCGGAGGGAGGCTCCCGGCGACATGAAAGAGAGCAGAGGCCCGAGCTCAGACCTGGAATATTTTGCTCATCGCTGGCAGAAGACGAGATGACGGAGCTTCTTCCACGTGCGCTCGGTTAACTGCTGGCAACTGGGAAATCGTGGGCTATTAAATCCGAGGTGATAAAAAACTCTGAGGTTATTTCCAGCCAGTTAAGCCACTTTGCTGAAGGAACTCCTACTTTGTATTACAACATGGGAGTTAAAGTTCCCCTCATTTACTGATGTTCCTAAATGTATTCTTAATCATGTGAAAATGAAAGAAAATAAGAATAATTAAAAAATGCTAAAATACCAGCACTGTTGGGAGCGACGGCTTCCGCGCCGTCATTCCGCTTCAAAGAAAGAAAAAAAAGATAAATGATGATACCATTAAAAGTGAACTAATTAAGGAAGCCTTCTTTTAAGAACTCATTAACTGTAACCCCATTTACATAATGATGCATATTAATTAAGTTTTAATGAATCTGAATTTCCAGCGAGCTGCATTTCTTTGGCTGTGGAACAAATTGAACAAATTATTTAAAAGTGTTCTTGAATCTTACTTTTCACACCAAAGGGAGAGAATGCAATTATTTGGAGAAGATGCTCCTCTTCCTCCGTCTCCCAGCCATCTGTTCATTATTTCTAAATGCAGTCCTTTCATTCTCACCCGCTTCCAAACTGTGGTGAGTGGCGAGGGCTGCTCCTAAATATTACACCATGTAAAAATATCACTGAGACCACGGAGCAGGCACTTCTGTACGTGTGCCATGACACAGTGTCTTAAATGGTGCGGAGGGAATTCCCATGATGGACTGCAGCAGGACCGCTGGCTTCAGCTTCAACACCGCAGCACCAAAGTTGAAAGGTTTTCATTTTCAATTCTGAGTCAAGGTAAAACAATCCTGTCACTATTAATGCTGAAGAAGATGATTGAGGTTATTATGGACAACATCATCATGGCAGGATGCAGTTCAGACTCTCTGTTCACCACCGATCACAAAGGTCACAGGTGAGGTCACCTCCAGGAGCCAACCACACGGCTTTATTCTTCCCGAAGGCTAAATAAAAGCATCAAAGTGTTTGAAACGCGGTGTCGTTTTAATATTGACAGTGAGTTTTTGACATGAGGGGAGGTCAGAGGTCAGATGCTGATGCAGTGAGTGAGAAGCACACAGCAGCTGCTGGTTCATTAGTGACAAGACTGGAGCGTGGAGGTGCACCAGCGCGCTGCCATCCAGCAGCTGGTGGTGGCGCCGTATTTGTCAGTCTTGTTCACAAGTCACAGCTCTCCCACAGAGCCTGACAGCAAAATTAAAATAACATTTTTATACATCAAGGAATAAAAGATACAGAGAGAGTGTCAAGTTTTGTGTGTTTTTTTTTTTTTTTTTTTGATTTTTCAGTCAACCACGACTTTGCCCAAACTGGAAAAACTGCTGGTTCATCTCAACTGGAGGACCCAAAGGACCACGACATTCCCATTTCCTGGATTTTTCTCCTTTTATTTTCTTGAGATCTTTGGAAAATGATTGAACAGGTTGAAAACCTTCAAGATCAACAAAGAACAAATGTTGATTTCTAGACACAAAGCAAAAATATTTCGTTTCCATTGAACCGATTTAACTCGGATTGCAAACAAACTCAACAAAGAGAGAGAATCAGCTGAGCGGCTGAGAGGGCGAGAGAGAGACTTTCAGCCAAAGAGAGAAGGACCCGGGCTTCACAGTGAACTTCACTGTAGGAAACAGTTGTGCACTGCACACCCACACTGACCTGATGGACCCAATCCCCAAAGAAAACACACACGTTAGAAAAAAAAAAAAAATCAATGAATTAAGAAGACTTCATTTTATATGGCACTTTTGATACTGATGAAATCTATCACAAAGTGTTTTGCATAATAAAAGGAAACAACAAACACAACAAAGGCAGAGAGAGAGAGAGAGAGAGAGAGAGAGAGAGAGAGAGAGAGAGAGAGAGAGAGAGAGATGCACTGCTTTATAGTTTTCTTCTTTAATTATTCATGCAAAAATATTCCAAAGAGGCGACTGAGTGGCTATCTGACTGCAGCAGTGAGGAAACACCCCAGACTGCCTCTGAAGACACCCAGTTCAACTTCATTTAACCATAACCATAAAGACAACAACAACAACAACAACAACAACAACAACAATAAGTTTAGTAAACTGTTGTGAACTGTTTAAAATTCAGTTTTCCTCAGTGATTTAGGACCAATTACAAGCACGTCTGTTTTGTCCTCATAGAGCTGCGAAATAAATAAAAAACTAAATTATATAAAATTAAATTAAAAAATATCGACCACCACTGAATCCAGAAGATCAAACTATAGAGGAGTATAGAACACAAAGGTCAGTGTCTAGTGTGATAAACAGTTTGAGGAGGCCGGCCGTGTTAACAGGGTCATTGACCTCCACAGTCACCAGGCTAACTAGCTGGTTAGCTCACCAGGTTAAACCTCTGACTGATGTGTTGGTTCAAATCCTGACTGACTGGGTTCGAATCCCAGTTGGGACCAGGTGGCACATTTTTGGGCAGGTTGAGATGTTTAACTTTTTTTTTTTTACCACCCAATAAACACAACATGTTTAGCGTGTTGTCTTTTTCAATATTCCGACAAGTTGAGATTTTTCACCCGACCAAGTATATGTGCAGGAGAGAACGGTGAGAAGATTTTCAACAGCAAACACAGATGTTAGCGTGTGCTAAACTGCTGAAGCTCCACAGTAACGGCAGCCCTGCTCTGAGCCTTGCCCTGGTGCATTGTGGGAAAGGAAATCAGTTTCTTCATGCGAGACATCACTGGAGTGTCCCAGTGGGAATCCAACTGCTTATTTTTCTCTGCACTTAAATTCTACAAGACACACTGCACGAACCATGTTCAAAACGACATAGCAAGAACAATATGAACCACACTGACATGGAAAATAGAAACTGCGATGGTAATGAAAGTGTTCAACTTATATCACAACAGAAACATGCAGGAAAGCTGCCACTCCACTGTAAACTACATTGTTCTAAGCAGCTGTGAAAGTGCTGCAGCTCACTGGTTGCTTGGGTCACCGCTGATCTTCCCAGACTCCAGTAGCAGTGATGTCTTGTTCTGCTCAGCGCAGTCACATCACAGCGCAGTGGCAGCAGTTATTTTTATTCTCTTGAGCAAACTGAGTGGAAGGTGGAACAGTCGTCTCCCAACTCCGACAACAGTCGTCGTCCCCAGAGGATCCAGAGCCAGGCAGTCAGAGTGTTGCAGGGCTGCCTAGAGAAGAACTGAGAGGTTTGCAGTGCGTCTACTGTCTCTGAAGCAGTATGCAGTTCTTCACCAGCAGCCGCAGTACCTGCTGCATTTAGGTCAGACGCAGGCTCAGCACTCCGCTTTCTGCAGCCACTTCATTGCATTCTGTTGCTACTCTGTTGCCATCAAACCTGCGTCTGTATAGACTGTGGACATGACAATACCTTCAAAATGAAACGCATTCAAATATTTTACTCCGCATGAAGCCTAAGGGAAGTTTCAGTGAACTCTGTGAATGCAACCCTGTTCAGTCATTGATGAGAATCATGGTGGATTTTGCCCACCACTGGTCTGACATCTCTGATGAGATGAGTGCTGACTTGCTGTGGTGTCAGAAGGTGCTGGATGTCTTTCAGCCAGTGGCCCTGGAGGTCGTGGCGGTGCTAGTTAGCCATGTGCTAACACTCACACACTGCAGGCTCCCAGCCACACAGCAGCTGGGTGGACTCGCCATGGTCAGTGAAGATCCAGCAGCTCCAGCAGCAGTGAGGTGGTCAGTAGGTGGCAGCGATGCTCATCATCATCATCATCATCATCATCATCATCATCATCATCATCATCATCACACAACTGTTGGAACTAAAGATAATTGTTTTAATTGTCTGGTCTAAATACTTTCATTTTTTTTGGATGGCATGTCCAAGCTCAACCATGAGCCCCCCCTCCCCCCCAGGCAGTGACCCCCCCCCCCCCCTCCCCCCACCACCACCACCTCATTCAGCCAGACTGGCCTAGTTGTAATGGCCCTAATTGGCCTGGACACCACAAAAGAACAGCAGCATATCTTTTATGACTGGATCTCTTCACCATAATTCAACAACTGCAAAATCTGTAACACACACACACACACCCACACACACACACACACGCACACACACACACACACACACATAGACTGCCGTGTGTCCCTCCTGATTTCTGTACAGAGGGACAGGCGATGACCTTAATTGCTGTAATTTACTGAGTGGCCATACTGGACGAATCAGAAGTACCACCATCAGTCAGTCAGTCAGTCAGACAGTCAGTCTGGCCCGTTGGCCAATCAAAAGGCAGCTCTCGGGCTCTCAAGTCATCATGATAATACAGAAGAATTCCTTGTATTTGTATTTTTTCTGTTACAAATTCATGAAAACATAAAGCAACCGTATTTGCAAATTTGTGCAAATTGCAATTTCCCCAGTGTGCGATTCAGAAAGGCATTCTATTCCATTCTATTAAGTGTGTGTGTGTGTGTGTGTGTGTGTGTGTGTGAGAGAGAGAGAGAAAAAGCCTCGACATAGCAAATGAAATATTGCTGTCGTTGCTCTTCTGATAGAAGGATGAACACACAATATACATATTAGAGCAGTATTTCCAACTTAGTCATAAACGCTCATAATAAAGTAAATATAATAGCGCTTCACTTGCTGCTCGCTTGGACGCACACACGCACACACGTACACACACACGCACACACACACACACACACCCTCTTCCAGCAGTCACTCTGCTTTTTGTCCTCCTTTCTTCTCCTCCGGCCAATCTTCCTCTCATTTACATCTGAACAAATTGATTTCCTTTCTCCGAGGCAGAATCTTAACTGGCAACAGAAACACCTGTAAGTGAGGCATAATGACAGTGGTGGAGACCCCCCGCTGGGCCCCTTTCTTCAAGCCGCCAACAACCAACAGGACAAACAGTGTTTGAAGCCTGAAATGCTCTCAACACCACAACAGCACTGAGGCCAGATTTGATTAAAATTATCCTTCCCTCCACTCCGACTTCATCTTTCAAAATAAGACTCTGCTCCAGGATCCTCTCACATTTATATTTATATATATTTTTTTTAGATATATAGGGTGCGACTACAATGGAACATTTCCACCCTGTAGTTCAAAATGAAAGGAATCACAGTGGGCTCCTCTTCCCTGCTGCTGCTGCTGCTCTTCCTCTCTGGCTTCACCTCTCTTCCTCTCACTGAAACAGTCAAACATGAGAGGAAATTCTGTCCAACTGACTGAAAACAAACTTAGAATGTTTCATCATATTTCCTTCATCAGGCTGAGGCACCAGAGCTTCTCCCTGCTGGCTGTCAGGAACATCTGGAATCAAACACTGGACTCAAATGCAAACGCCTAAACACAACGTCCCAAGTCTGTCGGTCTGTCTGTTTGTCTGCCTGCCTGCCTGTCTGTCTGCCTGCCTATCTGCCTGTCTGTCTGCCTGCCAGCCTATCTGTCTGTCTGCCTATCTGCCTGCCTGTCTGTCTGTCTGTCTGTCTGCCTATCTGTCTGTCTGTCTGTCTGCCTGTCTGCCTGTCTATCTGCCTGTCCGTCTGTCTGTCTCTACCTAGCACAGTGGTGCAGTGTCTGCAGTGCACCACTGTGTTGTGCACCAGTCGATCCCAGAAGAAGCCAGCAGATCTTCTCAGCTCTCCACCGGTGCTCTGCTGTGCTGCTGGTGGAGTTGCACTCCTGAGAGCTTTGGTCCTCACTCCTGTCCTCCTCATCATGGCGTTTGATCACTGACTCACTCCTTCACTGCAATTTGTTTTGCGCACGTAATGAAGCAGATGTGCTAAAGACCTGAAAGGGGGACACACCCTTCCAATGATGATCTTCTCTCCTGACTCCTCCTCATCTCCACATCAAAGGTGACACCTATCTCCGTGTCTTTTCCTCACTCTTCGCCGCAGATCCTTAAATGAGCGCCGAGACGGAGCCCGGAACTTTAAAAATAAAAAAAAAACAAGCTCTGAGCAGCAAAGGGAAGAAAAAAAAATATTAATAAGGAAAAAAACTGGAGCAGCGCACGCAATTGTTGTGAAGGAGCGTCTGTAATGTGAGGTAGGAGCTGAAAGACATGCAGATGTCTTCTCATCCTCCTCCTCCTCCCAGGTGACAGCCATGTCAGGGTCCTGAAAGCCCCCTCGCAGTATAATTACCCATCATCCTGTCTGCCTCACCAAAGTAGCAGCAGCAGCAGCAGCAGCAGCAGCAGCAGCAGCAGCCGTCACGTCCCTGTGATTCCACCAGGGGGAACTCTGGGGAATTATTGCATCTTTAACAAAGCCCATCTCCTTTATTTGTCTTTAAGTGCAAATCCCCTCCCCACCCCCACCACCACTACCACCAACCAAACCAAAACCTTCCAGCGCCCACCCCCGCCCCCTCGCCCCCCCACCACCGTCTTTCTCTCAACCAAAAGATTTCCTTCGTTTGATTTTTTTTCTATCCATCCCGTAACAAAGTATTGCCATGAACAGTGTGTGTGTGTGTGTGTGTGTGTGCGTCCCTCGGGTCCTGCTGACTGTTTCTGACTTGCTGCTCCTGATGTGTGTGAGGTCTCTTTCATTCTGTAATGCGACCTTAAAGCTGCAGCCAGCGGAGCAACACACACACACACACACACACACACACACACACACACACACACACACACACACAGTCAGAGCAGCACCAGGGTTCGAGGAGGAGGAGTTCAGTGGTGGTCATGTGACCTCAGCAACACAGCTGATGACTGGTTGAGAGGAGCTGCTACTGAAGAAGAAGAAAGCAAGTATCAATAAAGCTCCATGCAACTCCTGCAGAGGATCCTGCTCAGATTAACCAGCAGTGCTCAACTAGCAGGTGTGATGTTGAACCATGGTGACTATGAATGTTCAGTAAGTGCAGTTTCTATGATATTAATATCAGCCAGTGTGAAGACGACGCTCCCTGTGGTTGGGAGCAGCGCCTGCAGAGTCTAAGTAGGTCAAACTGCAAACAATGCAGCCGCTCTAAACTTTCCCTCATTGATGGCGCCGCCGTCAACGTGGGGAGGAGGGATGAAAAAAAATCACTTGTCACCAACTTGACACCTCGGGAGGAGGTGGAGGTGAGGGAGAGGAAGAGAGAGGGAGGAAAGAACAGGCAGGAGGAGGTGGAGGAGGAGGAGGAGGAGGAGGAGGAGAAAGAAAAAAAACAACTCCAAAGCAAATTTTTCCTTGTTTTTTTCTGAAGCTTCTTGTTTTTCCACTCACTGAAAAATCACCACTTACCAGCGGCAGACTGGCAGAATTAAGAGGCTGCAGAGTGTGTGTGTGTGTGTGTGTGTGTGTGCGTGTTGGGGTGGAGGCTCTTTGTTTCTGCTGCCGAGCGTACAGCACCATGTGACTGAGTGACTCCCAGCAGCAGCAGCAGCAGCAGCAAAGAAGCAAAAATAGAATCTTTACTTGCAAACTGCTGTATTTCAACTGCCCAGTGACAGTCTACATACCAACACAAACACACACACACACACACATACACACACTCACACACACACACACACACACAACATTGAATATGAGACAGGGTGGCCATTAGTGACAATATACTATAGTTTTTCAGATTTTTGAAAAAAAACAAAAAAAAAAAAAACGAGGCCTCCTTAAAATGTTGCTGTGAGGTTTCCAGGGGGTCTCACGGGCTCATCAGGGGGGTCCGACCCCCCCCTTGTATTTCGCACACTGACTCTACCCCCCCACCCTCTATTTTGCAAACCCTGTGAGCAGACACAGGTTGGGTCTTCAGGGAGCCACTGTGTGAAGGCAGTGCAGTGTGCAGTGATGTGAGCCTGATTAAAGTGACTGAGCTCCCAAACACAACCTGGAATCACAGCAGGGAGGCACCCAGTGAAATGTTGCTGGGAATAATAATAATAATAATAATTATGATAATAATAATAATAATAATAATAATAACTGCTGCTCGGTTTAAAACATCGTTCCATCATGAAGACTCACTGTCACAGTGGATAGAGATACACAGTGGAAGGAGAGACACAGTGGAAGGACAGACACAGTGGAATGACAGACACAGTGGATAGAGAGACACAGTGGATATAGAGATGCAGTGGAGAGAGAGAGAGAGAGAGAGAGAGAGAGAGAGAAAGAGAGAGAGAGAGAGCGAGAGAGAGATAGAGAGCGAGAGAAAGAGAGAGAGAGAGAAAGAGAGAGAGAGAGAGAGAGAGAGAGCAAGAGAATGTTGGGTATTTATTTTGCAGGACACAGAATTCAAGTCAATAATTTCAATAATTTATCAATGGATCAACAAACATCCACCATGTTTGTGTTAACAGGGCTGGCGTGACAACATGCCAACATATTACTAAAAAAAAAAAAAACCCTATCATTTTAGATACATTCATAAAAGATGCACATATTCCCGTGCAGCTGCTTGCTGAGTGTTGATGAGCCGACAGCCCAGCAGGGCTCTCACAGTTTCTCCTCACTGCTTCGCTCTGCATGCATTTCCATTCTCCTCCTCTTTTGCCTGATAAATCCCCTCAATTTGTGGCCTCTTTTGCATTTGGACCCTATTCCCCCCCACCCCCCCACCCCAACCCAACACATGGGT
Source organism: Nelusetta ayraudi (assembly GCF_046127955.1). Classification (NCBI taxonomy): domain Eukaryota; kingdom Metazoa; phylum Chordata; class Actinopteri; order Tetraodontiformes; family Monacanthidae; genus Nelusetta; species Nelusetta ayraudi. The sequence continues at coordinate 4,430,251 of NW_027466071.1, forward strand.
TAGTGCTGCTGTCCGTGTGCTTATTCAGAGGCCTTTTTGTCTCTGCTGCTGCTCCGTCACAGCAGGTCACACTGGCTTAGCCTGCCTGCCCAACTGAACCCTGCTGCCCATTGTTATCATTTGCATTGATGCATAGAGGGTGAAGAGAAGCGTGGTGGAGTGTGTGTGTGTGTGTGTTGGAGAGGTTGGTCTACCATGAGGCCATGCAGGACGTTATGCAAAGTGTGTGCGTGGGGCGGGGCTTCTTTACATGGAGGCGTGAGCAACAGACATGCTACATTTTTCTTTTTCGTTTTCTTAATCCCGCCATCCGCTGCCAGCGTCAACTCCGACCATCAAGCGGCCTCCTGGTCTCCAGCACTGGAGAGCACTGGTCTCCTTCACCCAAGGTCAGTGTAGGCATCTGAGCAGGCGTCATCAGAATGCAGATGTGGGGCGGGGGCCGCTGCTGGAGAGTGTTGCTGCGATGATGCAACACCATTAGCTGCTGCTGTCTGATCTCCATCACCCAGCCGCTGCAGACAGCAGTGATGAGGGAGGCCTTGATCTGACACATCTCCATCTCACTGCTCGCCTCTTCTGCATTGGATCATCATCATTAGGGCCTGTGAAATTATAATTTGACTGCTGTCAGTGTGTAGACACCTCCCTGAGGTTCACAGTCAGAGTCACACCCATCGTCCTCCTGGGGGACTTGGCCCGGGGCAGTGAAGCGGGACCTGGCGGGCTTTGATTGGCTGGAACGGCCTGCCTAGTCTGAATCTGACCACCGTTTAGTGAATTGACTTCCGTTCAAGTCGCATCATGTCCATAACTACCACAATGCTCCAGCAGAGGGCAGTCCACCATTGCGTCGGTCACCAGGAAGCCCAGGCTGAAGGTCGGTGACCAACATTGTGCCATCTAATGTGGATAATTACATGCGTGTTGTCATGTAGTTGTTCAGTGAACTACGGGTTGTCAGCACAGATGCAGAGGCACAAGACAGAACTGTCAGAATTCATAGGGTTCCAAAAACCATGGTGATCCAGGTGAGATGCTGCAGTCCTCTGTCCCATCCACCATCCAGTTACTGTCAGATCCTCCTCCTCCTCCTTCTGCCTTCTGCTCTTTAGTTTAACTCATCCACATGAACTTCTCTCTATTTCTGTATTTTGTGAGAAATCCCAGTCTAGTAGTCTCTATTTTCCCACTGCTTCAGCTTCACTTGTTCTACATCCCTCCGCCCAGCCCCCGCCTGAATGAATAAGATGGGGTTTGATCAGGGCAGCCAAGTGTTCAGTGGGGGAAATCTCACAGCCGCCTCGTGTCCCGTAATAGAATTTGCATCTAATGCATACATAAATCAAACATCTTCCTGGACATTTTCATATGCATAATGTTATTTCGCCCCATTTTTCTTTCCGTGTGAGGAACTTTGCAGAGATGAGGACGGGGGAGGGGAGGGGAGGGGAGGGGCGGTGCTGGTGGAGGATCCCACTCAGGCTGCTGTCTTCTCTGCTTCTCTCAGTCTCCCACTATCCTTCACTCCCTCTAAATGCTTCCAGTTGGTTTTGCTGACTGCTGAGCTGCACGAGGAGCCACGCGTCAGACATCTGGGGCTTTGCTTGCGCTTGCAACAGCTGGGACGAAGCCATGTGGTTTCCACGCATTCTCTCAGTGGCTATGAACTGATGCATACTTTTTGAAGAGCATACATCCACGCTCTGTGCGTTTTGTGCAGCCACACCTCCGTGTGAGTGAGTGTGCGAGGTTGTTGATGGGCGTGGCCAGGCACTGCTGGTACAGTAGCTGCTCCATCACATCTCCGCCTCTCTCTCAGCGGCTTTGTTATGCTAATGTAGGGAGAAATGCATGATTCAAAGTGCTCCTTCCTCACAAGGAGGCTGGACCTCAAATGAAGGAATAAATAAATGAATAAAAAGTGACAAGGTGTAGTGATTGTCCATAGTGCTTTGCTCTCGTTAGGGACAAGACTGGATATCGTAGAAGAACCATTTGAAGACTCTTTGCTTTGTGTTGGGTTTACCTGTGAGCACAATCCATCACTTCTGTCTGTGTTCACAAAGAAAAAGCATTATGTTAGTAAATTTGGAGGCAACTAATTGGCTGACAAGGTTGATCACGACACCTTTTATATTTGACATCAATTGATTGTGAAATTAAAAACAGTTGAAATAAAAACAAACGGCGTATTCACACCAGGAAAGTCCATCAGTTCGCTTCCTTTGGTCCGGACCAAAAGGCAATTGGACAAAACGGTCCGGGTTGGGGAAACACGATAAAATACGGAAAGTAAACAATCATGGAGCTCCAGCGTGCTGCACTCGGAATGATTTATTTCCAAGACAGTTACGAGCGTTTGCAGGAAACCGGCTGTTTGCTCCGGACCAGAGTTCGCTGGTTTGTATTCACACCGGCCCAAAAGGTCCGCACCAGGAACCAAACAGGGCAGGTGTGAATACGCCCTAATTCTCGTAGGACTGCATCGCTCTCTCTGGCACTTTATATATTTAAAATGAACAATAATTATATAAACAACTTTTTCTTCCACGTCCACCATACCTTCAGAGGTGCCATCAGTCTTGAAGAGCAGCTCCAGCAGGTCCAGGTTTTCTCATCATCTCCTGGCACAAGCTCAGCCAATGGGAGAGCCAGGTGGAATCATCTCTGGGATGGGCTGTGTTGTTGTTGATCTAAAATAAAATCAAAAGCTTTCAGGAAAACGTGGAACTTTGGCAGTGGAAGAAAACTCCTGGAAGTAGCAACAAACACAGCAAGGTTATTTTGTAAGTGGAATGAAAGAGTGGTGGCGCCGAAGAGGCAAAAATACAGACAACTCCAGGTTTGCAGAAAAGAAAAACTACTTAATGAAATAGTCAAGTACACAAACAAAGTATTTGTACTTTGGATACTTCCCACCTCTGTCGCCAACTCAAATATTGAGATTAATTATGATGAATTAAATAAAAAGGCCATGATTAACTCGATTAATTTTCTTTAATCAAGTCCCACCACTAAACTGAAGTTGAACATTTCCCAAATGTCCTTTAGGAATGAAGACTGTGACCCTGTGTGTGTGTGTGTGTGTGTGTGTGCGTGTACTTACCTCCCTATCCAACAGGGGACCTGATGGCCAAGCGGGGACATTTTTCAGTTCAGGTCCACACTGGGTGGCGCTTTAAATCAACTTCACTCCATGTGTAAAACCCTCTGGTGAACTTTAGAAAAATGTTTTGCCAAGTGGGGACTTGGAGGTGTGTGTGTGTGTTTATGCCAGCCCTGTGTGTGTGTGTGTGTGTGTGTGTGTGTGTGTGTGTGTGTGTGTGCAGTCCTGGATGAAGACAGCCAGACCCTCCAGAGTTGAGAGCAGCAGATCGCTGAGCCGTCGACGTCCCAGCGAGTCCTGAGACACAAAAACAAGCAGCATGAGGAGCAAACTGACTTCCTGATCAAAGCTCCTCACTGGCGCCGCCTTCACTTCCTGCCTCCATGCAGCGGCAGCGTTCACAGCCCAGTTTAAAAAAAGAAATATAAAATAAATAAGAAATGTGTGCTGTTTGCTGCTATTTAAATAAACAAGTGTGTGCGTGTGTGTGTGTGTGTGTGTGTGTGTGTGTGCGTGCGTGCTGCAAGCTGCGGGTGTTTACAGGCTGTTTGCAGTGGAAGCACTGGGCCTCTGGTGCCTCACTGGCATCACTCCACTCGCTTCATCTGCTCCGTCTCGCTGGTGCCGCCTGGATGAATAATTGAGGAGTGACCGCCACTGACGGGCCTGAAGATTGACCTCAGGATCTGTTTTTCACACAGCGACCGTGGAAACTGCTGCGTCCCTCATGTTTGTGTAATGTCGAACATCAAGCCCGCGTTCAAGCCCGTGGCCTCGCCGACACTCTGCATCTCTGGTGCCGTGCGGAGGGAGCCTGCTGACTGCAACACAACTGTGTTGACCGCAGATGTTGTCTTAAGTGCGTTAGCGTTGATCGACGGTGTTATTATTTATTTATTATTTATTCTTGTGTTACATCAACTTTAATCGTTTATTTATTCATTCATCTTAATCTCCGGAGTTGTTTTATATTGTTATTTTTACCTGTAAAGTGACTTTGAGCATCTTTAAAAGTGCTTTATGAATAAAAAGGATTATTATTATTATTATTATTATTATTATTATTATTATTATTATTATTGTTATGTCCTGCAAAATGAGCCAATCAAAATACCGTATTTTCCGGACTACAAGCCGCTACTTTTTTCCCCAGGCTTTGAACCATGCGGCTTATGCAAAGGTGCGGCTTTTCTGTGGATCTCACTTCAGCCGCCAGGGGGCGCTTTAGCAGGAAGTTGCAAAAACGAGACAAGCGGCGACACGGAGAGCAACACTGACACAGACACGGCAAAGCTTTGTGACGAAGGTCTTCTGAGGCTGCTCAACTCCCACACTGAAGGAAGTGACTTCACCAGGAGGAAGATGAACAGCGCCAGCTGGTTTTCTGGGTTCAGTGTTCATGAAGCCACTGTGATGCTTCCAGTGCGCATGGAGAAAAAGTGACAGCGGTTCGACTGTGTGTGTTCAGTGGGTTCAGTGCGCAACTTCCCTGTTTTGGTTGAGCTGCACTTTTACCGCTGTGTTACCGCCACCGTTGGGTAATCGATCAGTTCAGTTCTGTAAAGAAACAAGTCAGAAATCTTTCTGTGTAGCGGTAAATCCATCTATCTAATCTTTATCCATCCGTCGATCCAATATAGATCTCATTTCACAAGCTAGGTATCAGAGGCTTATATATGTACATTCCCAATTTTTTTTTTATAACTTAGTGGGTGAGGCTTATATTGAGGTGCCTCTATAGTCTGAAAAATACGGTACTCAGACCCAAATTTGCAATTTTTTTCTCACCATAACTGAAAAGACACCGGCTGTGTTTATATGAGCAAACGTCTCCAAATCCGATCTCAACCCTGGTTGATGGTAAATTCCCCCCCAAAAAACTGTCTCGCTGAGATGATTGGACCCCAACCAGGAAGACAGGATCCCAGTGGGCGTGGACATGGACGCCGTTCGGGAATAATGATCGGAATAAACCTCCTCTCTCTCTCTGTCGGAATGGAATTTCTTTCCTAATGGACCGAACCGGATCAGAATCTTCCGACTGACGCGTTTACATGAAGCATCTTCAATCTGATTGGCCCGTATTCTGATGATTTGTGTCCATGTACACACAGCCAGTGTAATTTCTCAACCCTCTTTATCTCAATACTCAATACTGGACTCAGTGGATATTTCCACTGGAAGTGTGCAGACAGACAGACAGACAGACAGACAGCCAGGCCCTTTGATTTGACTGAGTCTGTGTGTGTGTGTGTGTGTGTGTGTGTGTGTGTGTGTGTGTGTGTGTGTGTGTGTAGTGGTTGCGCCTCCCACTGAACACACAGTGGCCTCTGACGGGTCTGATCAGTACCAGAGGAGGGTCATCAGCAGCAGGCTGGAAGTCGTGTTAGCTCCGCTGTTGTGACACGCCATCAATATTTCACATCTTTCTTATGCATGTATTCCGCCTTGTCTGACTTCATTAAGGGGTCCGGTGCTCCTCCCCCCTCAGGGTGGCGCTAGCTCCCTCCGGACCACTTGGATGAGGGCTGGGTAGGGGGGCGGGGCCACTGCACTGCACTGCACCAGCACTAGGGGGCGTTAGGCAAAGGAAACCAGTGCAATAGAAATATTAGAGATGCATCTGCTGTGCTGATGTCATTAGTGGTTGATTGATTGATTGATTGATTGACAGTGTTACTACCAACCTGCTCCATGAGATGCAGTACATCCAGCCAGACACAGCAGTTATTAGGACCACCATTTAATAAGGGGGTAATTATACGTATCACATAGTTTTTACCACCACAATAAAACTGCATTTATAAATCAAATCAAAGTGAAAAAATACTTGCTGTTTGTGGAGTTGAAGCCCTAAATGAAAACATTTGTTGTCCAGGTTGCCCAGTTGGCATTTGTTAAGGTATTAATTATTATAAATGATAAACAGCCTGGTGCCCTGTGATGAAGAGGAGGCTGCTGAGCTCCTCAAATGAATGCTGAACGGCTTTAAATGTGACGCACAGGGAGGGGAGGGGCTGGCCGGGGAGGGGCTGGCCGGGGAGCGGAGCGGGGGGGGGAGGAAGGCAAGGAAGAGGAGGAGGAGGTGATTTTAAGGTGTGTGTGTGTGTAGCTAGATTACATTTTGCCTTCTAGAAAATGAGAAAAAGACTCTCTCTCTCTCTCTCTCTCTCTCTCTCTCTCTCTCTCTCTCTGTCTGTCTCTTTCTCTCTCTCTATCAGTGCTAGTCGCTGGGGAGCAGATCTTTATTCTGATCCTTGTTACAATAGTTTATCGGCTGGGCTCGGCCCGGCTCGGCCTGGTTCAGCTCGGCCCGGCTCGGAGATAAAGGCGGCAGCAGGACCCGAGCTGGATGAAAGAAGAAGAAGAAAAAATGTGATGATTATTAATAGATGGCGGCTGGAGCTGCCGTGATGCCGCGTCAAGAAGTGTGTGTATGTGTGTGATTGCAGCCCTGTGAAGTCCATAAACCAGGGAAGCTGCTATTTTCTTTCCATGAAGTGATGGAAGTCCCTCTCTCTCTCTCTCTCTCTCTCTCCCTCTCTCTCTCTCTCTTTCTGCGCTGCTTTCCAGGGAGTCAACAACCTGTGTAGAAATGTGAGAGCCCCCCCCTTCAAACTTTGAGTCTTTCAGGGGTCTCAGTGGTTCATCTGGGGGGTCTGACCCCCCCTGGACCCCCCCTGAGGAAACACTGCCCTGCTGGATGATCACATGACCTCAGCCACGAGACTGGGACCTTTGACCCCAGTCAGGGAGGAGCCTTCCTCTCCTTTCTTAAATTTGTGTTCTGTCCCTCGTTCTCTGTCTGAGTGAGTGTGAGAGTGAGTGTGTGTGTGTGTGAGTGTGTGTGTGTGGGCGTGGGCAGAGACAGATGGAGGCGCCTGAAGCTGCGTGAGTGTCAAAAAACAATAAAAGTCCTCCTCCGTTCTCTTTGTTTCCTCCGCCTCTCCTTCTTCTCTTGTTTCTTGCCTCTTTCTTCACTCACTTACTCACTCACTCACTCACTCACTCACTCTCACACTCACTCACTCACTCACTCTGCTGCCGCAGTTAATTTATGCACCGCAAACATCTTGGCTGGCTGCCATTGATGTGACAGTCCTGAAAAACACTGCAAGCAGTCACTTCTTATTATTATTGTTCAAAATCACATTCTTATTTGCCGTGCACTGCTAATATCTCCACACATACGTGTATATTTACACACACACACACACACACACACACAGAGTACAGCCACATCAGTGTAGACACACATCGAGGAAAGAAAAAACTAGCATAAATATTTCAATACCAAATATATTTAGCCATCACCAGATTAATACAATACAATACAATACAAGTATGCATAGTATACAGGCATAGAAGCAGTTATATAAATTATATAATCATGCAAGTTCTTATTTTACTGATGTGTGTACATTACTTTGTCTCTCTCTCTCTCTCGATGTATACATACATACACATATATATATATATGTATATATATATATATATATATATATATATATATATATATATATATATATATATATATATATATATATACATATACATATATATATATATATATATACATATATATATATACATATATATATACACATACATACTGTATACGTGTGTGGTAGACGTGTCCCACGGAAGACAATAAAAATTCCAGTGAATGCTTGCAGCGTCTTTGATTGTGTGGGTTTAAACAGTGAGGAAGACCTTTGTGATGAGCTTCACACATCAGCCGAGGTACAACTCTTACTATTATTATATTGTTTTACTATTATTTTATTAGTGGTTTTGAGGCAACTTCTATTGCATTCTAGAATGCAAAAGAGAAACAGCCACCATCAGTCTTTATGAATTCAAATGGAAAACACCTCCATTTATTGAGGGACATTGGCAGAAATCATTTATTAATCTGGTTGAAATGTTGTCGCCGTCTTCCTCTCCCACCAGGTTAGAAACAGAGCCTGGTTGCAGTTCAACCAGCAGGAGCAAAAAATACCCAAAGAAAGGAGAGGAAAATAATGTGAATATAAAAATCATAATAAATGCCCAGACTCACTGTTAGGGGAAGTATGATGCATTTTGTGATTCTACATTTCTGAATGAAATGAATTTCATCTTATTTTTGATCTTCCAAGTAACTGCATATCCATTTGAGCACAGTCACACAGAGATGTTGTCAGCTGTGCTCACTGTGTCAACACACTGGTTCAATTCCAGCTAAAATGAACATTTTCTTTTTTTCTGCTAAATTTAGAAAATATTGTGGAGATTATTTGTACTAAAAGAAGAGATTGAAAGAACAATAAAATGAGCAAATATGCATTTCTGAAAAAATATGTTGATCTTTCATCTGTAAGATTTTACTAATTAAAAAAAAAATAAATAAAAATTGTTCATGAAAACATGTTGTGATTGTGATTGTGGTGGCGTTACTACTGCGACTGCCTGCTTCAACTGAGCACTGCGGAGGACTGCAGTGACACCCAGCACAACCTCCATCTGTCAGCCCGGACAACAACACCGGGCTCACTGACACAAACTGCTGCTGGAAAACACAACAACACAACCGTGTTTCACATCTGACTGCGGTTTGTCCTTGTGATGATCTGAGCTCAGTGTGTGTGTGTGTGTGTGTGTGTGTGTGTGTGTGTGTGTGTGTGTGTGTGTGTGTGTGTTTATGTATTTAAAATAATTAAAAAAAAAAAATTTCCACTTGTGCAAATAAATTAACCATAAAACAAAAATTCAGCAGAGTTTTAAATTCCCAGTTTGTCAGAAATGATGGAAGATTAATAAATGATTTCTGTCTTATAGACATTAAACGTATAAACAATGGCTCAAATAGATTAAACAGTGAATAAATAAATCTTTACTTGACTACCACACTGTATTCACTGTATTCACTACACTCAGTGGTAACGCATTATTGTCAGATGTTGTTGTTGGATAAAAAAAAACCCAGAGAGGGGTGTGTGTGTGTGTGTGTGTGTGTAAAATATGAATATGTATGTACAGATAAATGATATTTAGATGACATATCATTTAATTGAAATATATGGCACACAATGTGTTTGCATGTAAAGAACTCAGATATAATTTTAAATAAATAAACCACGTGTGTGTGGATCAACCATCGCTGTCTGAGGAGGAGAGGAAGCAAAAACACAGTGAAGATTCCCTGCGTCTGCATTTGCTTTCACCGCTCGCTCTGTTTCAGCTTGGTAACATAGAATAGAATAGAAAAGAATAGAATAGACTATAATAGAATAGAATGGAATAGAATAGAATTATTTCCCACGTTGGATACATTTTCACAATTACAGCAACAATACAGTGCAAAAACAAGGACAAATATCTGAATTAAAAGAAATGAAGAGTCAATATTCAAACTCCATGTTTTTTTTTTTTTTTAATTTGCTCTTTCAATGATTTTTAATTTTTTCTTTTCATTGCTGTTCTGATCCAGGATGAGTTTTTTTTCACACTTTTCTCCTCTTCTTTATCCCTCCATCCCTTCCTCAATGCCCCCCTCCTCATAAACACACACACACACACACACTCACAGGTGTCTTTGCCTCAGAGTCTTTGCAGAGTGGTGGAGGACTGCACCAGGTGGAGGGGTCAAGAGGTCAAATGGTGGAGGTGAAGACACAGCAAGCACGGTGGTGATGAAGAGAAACAACATGATGATGATGATGATGATGATGATGATGATGATGATGATGAAGGAGTTTTCACTCTCACCTGACTGTCAGTGTGTGTGTGTGTGTTTTATTGGCTTTTTTTATTTCTATTTTTTTTCATACAGTACTTTTATCTCTCTTTATTTTAGTTTAGGACATTATCTTTTATTACACTATTTCCCTTTTTTATCTATCTATCTATCTATCTATCTATCTATCTATCTCTCTCTCTCTCTCTCTCTCTCTCCATCCATCCATCTATCTATCCATCCATCTATCCATCCATCCATCTGTCTGCGTGCTGATCAAAAGAGTCCAAGTGCAAACGACATAAAGTGAGTGTTGGAGGGAGATGTCCGTCATGACCACTAGGGGAGCCCTTCTCTACAAATCCACTCAGCTCTCTCTCTCTCTCTCTCTCTCTCTCTCTCTCTCTCTCTCTCTCTCTCTCTCTCACACACACACACAACAGATGACATGCAGTCAGTTGTGTGCCACAGTGACACACAGAGGTGCTGAGAGGCCTCAGAGTCACACAGGGTCAATTCCACATTTATTGACTTTTTTTTTTCTTTTTTTGCTTTTGTTATTGTTTGTTATTGTTTTGTTCTGAAGAAGCAGTGAATTGAAAACAAATGATTTTTAATTTAGGACAGTTTTAAGCACAATTATTCTGAACTGACGCCTCCTGGTTGTCATCCTCATGGTTCATTAATCCAGCCCATAATAGTTCAGCTTGGTTTGAATCAGCTGGCAGTTCATTTGTGTTTCAGGTTGCATTGATATTTGATGAGTGGATGAAAGAGTTGATCAGTGTTAACTGCTCTCTGATGTGATTGACAGCAGTGGATCAGCTGCTGATTGATCAGTCAAGCCTGATATTACTGGCAAAACTCACTCATTAAACCGGGCTTTAATGTGCCTGTTGTAATCATTTGCAATTATCATCACTATTATTAATATTTTGATGACTTGCTGTGTCGTGCATGGCGGCGGTTTCATTTTGGATTTGGTCGGTTCAGGCAGTGTTTGCGTACAAATCAACAATTTCACCCAAATCATCTCTGAATCATCAAAAATCATCAGAAATACAAGAAAGTAAAATACAAACCTTTACACGCTGACGACTCCACCCACATTGAGGTGGTACCAGACTGATCCGGGCCGAGCCTGGGCCGAGCCGAGCCGAGGAAGCGCTGGTGGAAAAGCGCCACCTGTCTGTTTGTGTGAGAATAAAAGAAGAAGACAAAGAGATTCTTCAAGTGTGAGGTGGTGAGGGAGTCTGAGTCAATACACTGCACAGGCAATTACTCATTCATTCACCATGTTCACACACACACACACACACACACACACACACTGTGTGTAATTGAATGTCATTTTGTCTCCAAATTTTTTGATTGGCCTCAAAAGAAGAAAAAAGCCCAATGAATGAATGGAACAAGGAGAGTGAGAGTGGGTGAGAGTGAGGCCTCCTGGCTTTGAGTGGTGATGACAGTGGCAATGCATGCTGGGAAAGCTGCTGCCATCGGACTGGCTGCTAGCTCGGTTAGCATTCAACGCACACTCATCGGTCCGGGCTGCTACTGGTGGAGCAGCAAAGCAGCGCAGCCACTGCCACACAACATGCTACACTACTGGAGCCACACCACGGCGCCACCTGCTGCCAAGCATTCTGCACAGCGCATCAGCTGGTAGCTCATTGATTAGCCAGGCTGGGAGCTGGAGGTGCAGCAGCCGTTCACCTCTGATCAGGACAACCAATACAAGCAGTACACAAAAAAACATCATGGCCACACAGCCATCGAGACTGGAGGCATGCTTTCCTCCACTCACACACACACACACACACACACACACACACACACACACACACACACACACACATAAAGATCTTGAGTGATATTTGGCTGAGACCTTCAGGCCCCCAGAGAGCCTCCCTGGATCTCTTCACCCTTCATTGACTGCATTTGCTGGAGGGTTTCCACCACCCTCCCTCCCTCCCCCCACCCCAAACCCCTCCCTCCCCCCTCAGCTGGCCATGCGTGGTGCTGAAACAGCTGGTCCCTTGCTTTCTGTATATCAAACGAGGTCTCCATACTGTAGATCCTTGGATGCCGCTTGAAAGCAGACATGTCTGCACAGCAGAGTCCGACCCCAGAGTCTCTCATCATCTCAGTGGTTTCAGGAGGCACCAGAGCTCTCCGGTTCTGCTTGGACTTGGTTAGATCCTGGGCTCCTACACCTTCATGGTCCAACCATGGCCCACTCTTCAGAACAGGCTTCCATCCAGCGCCGGTCCCTGGACACAGGAGCAGCCCAGAACCCACCCACAAACAAGCAGTACCCCGGTCCGCAGCCAGGGACCGCCACCCAGCTGCAACCTGAAAGGACGGGTGAATGGATGTCAGTACTGTTCATATGTGTCCAGACTGGGTCCAGCGCCCCCTGGGGTTTCCCCTGAGAGCCACACTAATCCATCACACAGCTCTTTAAAGAGCTATGAAGCTGTTGAGAGACACGGAGGATGGGAAGGTGGCAACGGAAGAGGAAGTAATTAAGCAATCTGCATATCATCATTACCATACAATAGCTTAGCATTATCCTCAGCATTCAAAGGCCTCTGTCTGCTGTTTGCGTCTTCATTGATTCTCCAAGTCCCTCAGCGGTCCAGAGGAGGAGCCGAGGACGGAAAGAGAAGGACGGCTCAGGATGAGGCTCTCTGCTTTCTTCTCTCCTGGTCAACGTTCAACCACATGCAGTCTACGCCCTGCAGAGAGCACGGGGAGCCCAGATGTGTAGAAGAATCCACATTAAGTGAACAGCGTGCGAAAGCTGATCAGATCTCGGTGTCCTGCGTGTCTCCGCGGTTAAAAAGAGGCCTTGTCAGATAAGCATGGTAATGAGAGAATCCAGGGAAATGAGATAGGCTGCACAAATCTGCGGCGCAGTGGAGAAGCATTAAGATTAGGATTTAATCCAGCAGTATCCATCACTGTCCCGCGCAGCAGTGAAGGACGAGGCAGCACACTGCAACAAACAGGCCGTGATAAGGTTGGCTCATCAGAGCTGATTGAAATCCCAGCCGCACAATTAACATACATACATGCAAATGAGCTCTCACTTAATTGCAAAACGTATTTTGATTAAATACTCCAAACACGGTGATCCTAATCTGCTCCCAGATAGAAATAAAGTTTTAATTAATTTTGCCAGTTAAACCTCATCAGCTCTTTGAATGGAGTGTAATTATGACAAGGCCTTCTTATTTCTCAACGGCCAAATCAGAAATCAGTCATTGTTATCAATGCTTATTTTAATTCAACCAATGATGAGGCAATGATAAATAAGCAGGGTCCCTTTAAAGTGAAAAATGCTGCTAATTGGCGGATATTGTAGTGACATTGATTGCATTATTCAAAAAGCACTCCTTTCATTACAGCGCTATCATATAGCCCAGATCTGACGGCCATCTCTGCAACTGGATTGGCAATTAAATGGGCTTTGTGGAAGTTTCTCAAAGTGATTGCGGCTATAGTTTGCTGCAACAGAGGCACGGCCATATCATACTGCTGCTGGCTGTTTACCAACGGCTGTGTAGCTGAAGAAACGGATGCTTAACGATGCATTCATGCCTCCTCACTGCAGAACTTCAGGCCAACTCAGCCGGTATTGTGCTCAATGATGTGAAGAGGGAGGAGTGATAATGAAAACTAACACAGGGCCCATGAGTGGATCAAGATGTGTGTGTGTGTGTGTGTGTGTGTGTGTGTGTGTGTGTGTGTGTGTGTGTGTGTGTGTGTGCTGACTGGCATCACTGGATCACTTGTCTTTCATCAGGCCCAGGCAGAAGCCACCACTGTTCGCACTTTTCTCAAATGAACCTTTTCAAAGCCTCCAAAACTTTCAGCCCTCTTCTTCTCTCATCCTGCTCCACCAAAGCAGAGCAGCCGTCCACTTAAGTGTATCAGGAGGCTTACCAGGGGATCAGACCACGCAAGGGGCCCGAGGTGAGATCACCAATTACCCATGATCACTTTTGACTCTTCTAATCTCCTGCTGTATTGGCAGGATTTAGCGGCGGCTGCACCTGTGAAAGCCGGCCATCTCCACGCTGCTGCTGCTGCTGCTGCTGCTGCTGCAGTCCATCTTTGTTATTCTAATGTCAGCCACTCCACTCACACTCTGCACTCAGCCGGGATGAGAAGCTGGCGGCTGGCGGAGTGGAGCCACTCTGTCACCTACCCAAACAAGACGACGCCCCAACGCCAGTGGGATTTGGTCCAAAACTCCTGAGAGTTTCGTCACGTGGAGTCGGTGACGGAGCATCTCCGTCTTTCCCATGGAACCTGGCTGAAGCGCGAGAAGAGTGACATTTATTAAAGCCACATTCAGCTTTATTGACGTTCAACTAAAACTTCATTGGAAATGTTTGGCAAAGTCACGGATCGAATCAGACCCGTTAAGTAGTCGTGTAAACAGAGCGTCTCACACACTCCAGTCAGTTACAACTGAAGTCAGTGATTCTGCAGAAATAGACACAAACAATAATGCTGAGGTCCAATTTGCCCCCTGAAAAAATAAACACGGGACCTGTACAGCAAGGCAAATGGGACAAAATTAAAAAGACAAAAGTCATCATCAGAACTAGCCACAACACCAGCATCATTAAGTTTGCAGATGACAGCTCAGTGGTTGGACCAGTTACCAGTGGAGACCAGACACAAGAGAAATGGGATGAGCGAGGTCTCACTGGTCTCATCTGGCCTCACCTTGTCTCATCTAATCTCACCTGGTCTCATCTAATCTCACCTGGTCTCAACTAATCTCACCTGGTCTCATCTAATCTCACCTGGTCTCACCTGGTCTCATTGGTCTCACCTGGCCTCACTGGCTTCGTCTGGTCTCACCAGATGTGACTGGTCTCACCTAATCTCACCTGGTCTCACCTGGTCTCACTGATCTCACCGAATCTCACCTGGTCTCACTGATCTCACCTAATCTCACCTGATCTCAGCGAATCTCACCTGGTCTCACCTGGTCTCACAACACCAGACTCCTGATGGAGCCGTCCCAGTGAAGCTGGGATTTGGGATGTCGTCCCAAATTCTCCAGAACTCCCATCAGAACACAATGGAATGTGTTCTCACTCACTCACTGACTCCCCCAGTGTCTGGTAGAGGAACTGCACTGGCCAGTTCAGGAAGGACTGCATGAAGCTACATGCTGCTAGTGGGACGTTAGCATCAAGCCACTATTTTGGTACTTTTTCATTCAATTCAGTCCAAGGATGAAGTGACGCTGTGTCGTTGGGGCATCTGAAGAGGGTCCCCATGAAAGCAGTGGAGGAGGAGGAAAAAAAAAAATCCCCTTGAAGATGGGGGGGAGTGGGGGAGGTGATGAGCGTGGGTGGGGGGGTGGGGGCAAAGGGTATTGATCGGCCTGTCCGAGGATGTGATAGTTAAACCCTGGTAGTGAGAGCAGGAGAGCCCTGGGATCCACATCTCAAAGACTTTAATCCTGAACCCTCTTACAGCCGGATTGGCCTCCACCTTCACCTCCTGCACCACCGCTGCCGCTGCTGCTGCTGGTGCCGCTGCCGCTGCTGCTGCTGCTGCCGCTGCACATCAACCATGGAAATTTCATCCTCACATTCTCACAAGCTTTACATCTCTCTCTCTCTCTCCACACACTGGTTTGACTGGTCCTGGGTTTTAAGCCCTGAGAGGCTGTGTTCCCACCAGATTTAGGAACGAGGAGAGAATTAATACTTGATCCTGGTTTTCATCATTTTCTCTAAAAGAAAAAAAGGTTCTCATTATTTGTAGTTAAAGTTTGAGAAAGCATGCAAACACTTTCAGTGAGCTCTTCTGTCAAGCAGCCAGGCGAGGAGAGGAGAGCTTTGAATGGATGGATGAATGATGGATGACTCTTATATTAAATTAACGACGAGACAAAACCATCATTGCCTGGACTATTTAAACATTTCTAATCTTCCTTTTCTCACATCTGCACCTGTCATTTCATCAGATGCAAACCTGTGTGTCTACAGAGGTCTTTTTGGAGCCTCTTGACGAGGCTTTGATGATAATCTAGACCAGGGCTGGGCCGACTGGTGGGCCACAGTGGGTTCGAAAGTGTAGAAATGTACTAAATATGTTGCTTTAATGTCAATGTAAAATGAAGCAAAGCAAAGTTGCAACCAAATCAGTGTCTTTGAAGCCCCACCAGGGTGTTTAGCTCTTAGTACCTCCTAGAACCATCCAGAACCCCCTCTAGACCACCAGGGTGTTTAGCTCTTTATTGAAATGACTGAAGACACTGCAAACATGGAGGAGATGCAGCTGTTTGATGACTGACTGACTGTTCACATAATTTCTTCAAGTTAGCTGGGCCGGATTAAAAAGCTTTAACGGGCCGCATACGGCCCCCGGGCCGTAGTTTGTCTGGTCTAGACGGCCTGCTCCGCCATCTCCAGAGCAGAGCTGAGGGGAAATTCTCACCAAAGCTGCCACCTCAGTTGACACTCAGTCACTCACTCACAGCTCACAATATGAAGAGAAGCGAGTGTGAAGTGAGTAACAAGAACATTTGTGGAGAGAAAGGAGAGGAGGAGGGGAAGAGAAGAGAGGAGTGAACGTTGATGGGAATATGTGGGAAAAGGCGGAAGAGTGCGATTGGCTCCCTATTGTTTTCTCATTAGTGAGTGTGTATGTGACTCTGGACTCAAGCTGTTCCTGTGCAAAGCAGCAGCGGCTCGGCGACAACAGAAGCTCGCTGCTTATTTTTTGCAATAACACCTCGGCAGTGAGATTTGAATATGCATGAAATGAATATCACACCTTCTCCAATGGTATTATTAGCATTTGTGCTGAAGTCAACAGGCCATCACATCCGCTGAAGTTGTGAAACTCCATACAAACCAGCATTTGTTTGATTCACTCCATTAAAAATCAGTGTTTTCTTTTGAAAGTGGAGGCCAGAAAATGTTTTGGGAGTATTGTGACGAATCCATATGTGCATAAACCATCGCGAGTCAAGGATGTGGAGGTGTCGCTTTCTCTGAGATGTCACGGCTTCCCCGCAAACATCAAATATTTGCCTGTTTGTTGTTTCATTGGCTAGCATGACGTCTTATAGCAGCATTTGGCTTCAGGTTCAGCTCAGATAGATGGATAGATGGATAGATGGATAGACAGATAGACAGATGGATAGATATGTAGATAGATAGATAGATGGATAGATGGATAGATGGATAGACCGATAGACAGATAGATAGATAGATAGATAGATAGATAGATAGATAGATGGATAGATGGATAGATAGATGGATAGACAGATAGACAGATAGATAGATGGATGGCTGGATGGATGGATGGATGGATAGATAGATGGAGTTCATATGATTCGATATAATAGCCAAGGTCATTGCATCCATGGTTCACTATGGATGATAATCCTCCTATTTAATTTATCCACTGCTGTTTACTTATCTGCATCCTTGGCTGTGTTCTGTGTGTGTGTGTGTGTGTGTGTGTGTGTGTGGGGGGGGGGCTGTGGCTCAGTTGGTAGAGGAGGCTGCCCAATGACCAAAGGGTTGGCGGTTTGAATCCCGGCTCCAACTGTCCACATGTGGAAGTGTCCTTGGGCAAGACGCTGACGTTGACCCTGAACTGTTGCCAGTGGGCAGCAGCTGCTCATTGGTGTGTGTGTGTGTGTGTGTGTGTGTGTGCGTGAATTGGTGAATGAGGGCTGATAACTTCAATAACGCTCAATTATAAATATATATATATATATATATATATATATATATATATATATATATATACATATATATATATATATACCCCCTGATTAACCAAGTCAGACCCCTGGAAGCCTCAAAGCAATGCACAGATAGTAAAGCCATATGGAATCATTATACACATTGCAGTTGTGTATAATGGCAGTGTGTGTGTTATACAGTTGTGCGATGGGGCAGTTTGTACTCACCTACAGACAGAAGGAGAAGAAGAGATCATCAGCATAGGTCAGATTGGGAGCCAATCAGGGAAACAGTGAGTTGTGGCTCAGTGATCTTGTCCCCTAAAAACAGGCCACAGTCAGTGGGACCCTGGTGAACAGCCTGCAGTTTAGCCTGACTCTACACACACACACACACACACACACACACACACACACACAGGCAGAGCAGAGGCAGAGGGGCAGCTGTGTGTTCAGATGGACCAGTGGCTCTGATCAGGCCCCACAGGTTGGTTATTTCATCCCCCTGGTTGTTGCTGTTGTGTTGTTGTTGTTGTGTATCAGGTGGTGTTGCTGCGGCGTGGCTGCCAGGACCTGAGAGAGGACGTCCGTCAGTCCATCAGTCCATCAGTCCGTCAGCCACTCAGTCAGCCAGGGGGCTCGGAGCGACGGGAGGACACATGGACTCTGACCTTCCCTCCATCCCTGTGAACACACTTCCCAATACACACACACACACACACACACACACACATATGAGCAATACACAACAGAAGAACATAAAGTTATTGTCAGTTCACTGGTGATCAAGTGCCAAACATAATGTTGCTCTGGATGTTCCAACCAGTGTAGAAAATAGAGTGGGGTCCGGGGGGGGCCGGAACCCCCTGATTAACCAAGTCAGACCCCTGGAAGCCTCAAAGCAATGCACAGATATTAAAGCCATATGGAATCAGCTGAGATGAGGACAAATCAGCGACCGCTTCATTTGCTTGACAATGAAAATGAAAAATGCTGTTGAGTTATTTTGAGCAGTGCAGGAGTTAAGTTGTTGCTGCATGTTGCTGAATTTCTTTACTGGGGTTGACTGTGACTTGTTGCTAATCTCGTCCGTCCTTCCTACACCTGACACTCGGCTGCATCATCATCATCATCATCATCATCATCATCATCATAGAGAGACAGACAGGGTTTGTGGAGTGTCTGACTGTCTGTGTGTGTAGTTTCAAAGGGCCGGAGGTGTAAAACAAGACTGTTTTCTAGGCTTGGTGAGCCGGAGAGAAGCTGATTTGATGTTCTGACTTTGCTTTGGGCAAATGATGGTGGTTATTATGCCAGTTCTTATGGCAGTTCTCACACTGCTGTAATGTTGCAGTTGTCAGACAGTGCGAAGGGATTCGCCAGAAGAAGAGCGGAGCCCATAAAACATGGCAGCTGCTGAAGGAGGTGGTGAAAGGGAAGAACATGGAGGGATGTCACCATCCGGACACTCAACATTCCTCTTTGTTCTGCACTTTAATTAGAAAGAGCTTGGCATCACACCACCGCCACCCACTGGTGCATCAGAGCGCCTGACGGAAGAACAGTGTTGTGGGGAAATGGACGTGGAGTTTTGCTTTTCATGGTTTAGCAGTGTCATTAAGAATCTCTTCTTCAGTGAAGCTGCTGCTGGTAAACACTGTGTAGCCACTGGGTAGATCATCATAATATGAGCAGTGCTCACTGTTTTTCTTTTATGCTTCTTCAGGAGGTTGCAGAGAAGCTCTTTGCACCAGGAGCTCCTCAGCTGGCTTTCCAAACGAAGCCGCTGTCAGATGAGTGATTCTGTTCTCATCAGTCAGTTCAGCAGCTAGCATAGTTAGCTGTGCAATAGCAATACGAGGATGAGAACATGTTCATCTGTTGAGCTGAATTTACTTCATTTAATTAATTCATGAGAGCAGAAACCCTGGAAGTTAATGAGCAACAATGTGTGTGTGTGTGTGTGTGTGTGTGTGTGTGTGTATGTGTGTGTGTGTGTGTGCTACATGCACAGCCAAAAACAGCCCCCCCACCACCTTCCCTTTGCTCAGCACTCAGCTCAGCCTCTTAATAAAACATCATTTGAAGAGTGAATGGATCAATTATCCAGTTTATTCAGCATCTTTGGCAGCAGCCACAATGTTGACGCTGCTGCCAACAAAAACAACACACAAGGAAAAAAACTGTTGATGCCCCCCCCCCGCCCATAAAAGCCTGAAAGGGGGTTGCTGGTGCCATTCCCTCCCAAATGATTTGTAATGATCTGCTCTGGAAGGCAGCCG
Organism: Nelusetta ayraudi; assembly: GCF_046127955.1. Classification (NCBI taxonomy): domain Eukaryota; kingdom Metazoa; phylum Chordata; class Actinopteri; order Tetraodontiformes; family Monacanthidae; genus Nelusetta; species Nelusetta ayraudi. Next base: position 4,450,095 of record NW_027466071.1, read on the forward strand.
GGACTCCGTGTCGCTGGCACTGGCCTTCAAAGCTCTTCACCAGCAACTTCCTCCCAGTGGCTCCTCACTGGAACCAGCTCAACGGCTCAGTGGCTAAGTGGCTAAGTGGCTAAATGGCTATTAGGTTGCGGCTGCTGCTGCCAACACTCTCCATAATCACCAGGAGGAGGTGCTGCGTTGGATCTGGTCTTAGTGGGCCAGCTGTGTGTATTTGCTTTGGCAAGTCTGTCACTGTGTGTGTGTGTGTGTGTGAGCTGATAGGAGTGAGAGATATCAGGGTGATCTTTAAGACATTTCAGTGGCCATTTGTGACGACAATAATGTTGTGTATATTATTTTTAGCTTTTTGGAAAAATAAGAGACCCCCTTAAATTCACCTGAGAGGCTCTCAGGGGGTCTCATGGGTTAATGGGGGGTGGGAGGGGTGATTAGAATGTACATAAATACACATTACAGAATGACTTCAAAATGTTCCATTCTTGTGTTATTCCAACAACGTTTGAACAACCTCTTCATTTCTTGCAGTTTCCCTGCTGGAAACTTTGTGATTGGCTGAGGGCGCTGCTGCAGATCTTATTTTGAAAGGCTCCTGCGTGGAGGATAAATGTGCACTTTGACAAGGAGGGAATTCTGGGCCGCGGCAGCTAATCCACCACCTTGTTAACCTGGGCTGCACCGCAGGGCTGGGAGTCATCCTGCTCCACGGAGCAAATCAAAGACAGCTAATTAAAATCATAATAGCGGCGGTTAAGATGATTATCATCACCGGGGCTCCCGATAAGGAAGCTCGCAGCACATTTCAACACCTTGAAATATTTATGGAATACGATTAGTCGGTGGGGCCGGAGCATGTTTAAAAGGTTTAAGGATGAGTCGCAGATGAAGCGATGGAGAAATAAGCATCTTAACACGCTGAGGAAATTGGGATCAAATGATGTAGGGAGAGGAGAGAGAGAGAGAGTGAGAGAGAAAGAAAGAGAGAGACAGAGAGAGAGAAAGAGAGAGACAGACAGAGAGAGCGAGAGAAAGAGAGAGACAGAGAGAGAGAAAGAGAAGAGAGAGAGAAAGAGAGAGACAGAAAGAGAGAGACAGCGAGAAAGAGGGAGAGAGAGAAAGAGAGAGAGAGACAGAGAGAGACAGAGAGAAGAAAGAGGGAGAGAGAGAGAAAGAGAGAGAAAGAGAGAGGGAGAGAGAGAGACAGAGAGAGCGAGAGAGAGAGAGAAGAGAGAGAGAAAGAGAGAGAGAGAGAAAGAGAGAAAGACAGAGAGAGGGAGGTGTGTGTGGTTTGTGTAGGTGTGTGTGCGTGGTGTGTGGATCAGATGGAAACGTGGAAAAAGGCAAACACCAGAATTCAATGAACAAGACAAAAGCAGTGGAATGCAGAGAGTCCAGTGAGTGAGTGACAGCTGCTGCAGCTGCTGCTGTTGGTGTCTCATTGCTTCCTCTCAGCTCAGCCAATGAAATTCAAATGTACAACACGGAATCAAGACTTTGCAGTGTGAGTCTGTGTGTGTGTGTGTGTGCGAGTGATGCTGGCCTGTCAGTGGAGATGCATGGTGGTCTGTGCGCCTCTCATTAACAATGTGAACAGGGTTAGCATCCCGTGGCTAGCAGCCTGGCGCTAGCTGCCAGCTCTGCTGTCAGCCAGCCAGCTGTTTAGTCCTGACCTGAGTGATGGCCACTGCCACCCACCGCCGGGCATTGTGGGATACAGTCCAGAGCTAATGTGGTTCAGCTGAAAAAATACCTGTTGTTGCTATTGTTGTTGTTGTTGTTGTTGTTGTTGTTGTTGTTGTTGTTGTTGTTGTTGATGATGATTCTTTCCATTGATGAAGACTTTAGAATGCAATCAAACATCAGAGAGCTGATGGCCTGTTGATAGAAGAGTGAAGGACCCAGTCATGTGACTGTTGAGGACATCATCTTTACCTTCACTGCAGCCTGTCCTGGAGTATGTAGTGCATGTATTTATATACACGCACACATGTGAGTGATGGTTTGAAAGGCAGTGCTGCTCCACCTGGTGCCTCCATGAGGGTGCTGAGATGTTCCAGTGTGATTCTCTGCAGTGTCATATTGAGGATGATATGAGTTGTATTCATTCAGGGTGGACTAAATGTGACTGAGCCACTGAAGGTTTGGGAGTGAAATGCACAGCGCCCCCCACTGGTTCACTGCTTCCATGGCCTCCCATTCCCAGCAGCAGCAGATGATCTCCCCAAGTGCTTTTGCTGAATGTGTTTATGGTTATGGATGTTGCTTTATGGTCAAGGCTAGCAGGGCTAGCCACATGTCACCTCACTCTTTATTCTCCTCTTATTTATTTTATTTTCTTTTTATGGCTGAAGCAGAATGACAATGAAAATTCACTGTGCGTTATTATGACTGACTTTCAGGTGGAGCTTTTATTTATTTTTCCATCTCATCTGGCGCTGGAGGCCGTGGAGCCGTTAGCATGCTGATGAACCTTCACATGGTCCTAATGCTCCAGTTGAACACCTGCCATCAGTTCTGCTGCCGCTGAGGAGTTTCACTGTAGACTCTCTCTGGAATGTCACCCACACTGCAGCTCTGCCTGGGCTCTTCATCACTGAGGAAGCACTTTCAGGGACATTACAGTCCAAATCAAGATGTTAGCTAATTACAGCTCGGCGTCATATCAACAACAGCTTTGATGACAGCCAGTTATTGATGTTCAGAGAGAACGTCTGCAACGCACACAAGCAAAGCAGGTCAGTGTAACACAAAAAACAAACGGCTTCACAACACAAACCTTTGGAATGTACAGGTTGTTTATGGATTGATGTATTGGTGAAGCAAAGAAACAACACAACAACACAACACAACTGCATTGAAACAGTAGACATACGATCATCAATAGTGAAGCAACAGCATGGGTGTGTATGGTGCATGTTGCCATATTTGAATATGGGGGAGGGTCCATGTTCTCTGGCTGACATAGAGTGACATAGAGAGTGAATGACTGGCAGAGGAAAGAGAGAAAACACACAAAACAACTCAACAACACAAAAATAAATACAAAATACATTTGAAGCATTAGGACTGTAGTTATAAGGAGGTCATATTTATTATTATTATTATTATTATTATTATTATTATTATTATTATTATTATTATTATCATGACATGGAAGTAGTTTCTATTGCCCTCATTGGCTGTCAGTGTGTCAAAGTGTTGTCATTAATGACGGCAGCTGCAGCTCAGGAGTCCCAGTGTGACTCCCGCAACCTTTCAACAACCCCGCCCACCCTGCACACACACACACACACACACACACACACACACACACACACACACACACACACACACACACACCATCCTGCATCAGACTGATGTTGAGAGAAATCATCTTTATTGTCAGTCAAATATCATATTCACTTTGTTCACCCACACTGCCAACACTGCGGTGTGTGTGTGTGTGTGTGTGTGTGTGACAGGGGATATTTTTACACCTCTCCCTTACAGTATCTTCACCACCGTAGCTCTGCTCTCGTGGTGGAGTTTCTAAATAGTCCCTCAGTGCACTGAGACCTGCGGGAGCTCCCGGTGCAGTGAGAGGCTGGGACGGCCACACACACACACAGTTTCACTGCAGTACAAACACAACTTTAACACAATACTGTCACGTACATGCATGTACGACTGGTATCAGCGTGGTGGCATCTGCACGTAGTTGGCAAACAGGTCGGGACTCCAGAAAAATCTATTACATTGAAATGCAAAATGAAAACTCTCGGTACTCTATAGCGCTATCTACAGGCTAAAAAAAATACTGTCTCAGACTAGAATGGCCCTAGTGGCCACAAGGAAGGTCGTAGAGACTTACATATATATATATATATATATATATATATATATATATATATACATATACATATGTGCATATGTATATATACAGTATGTGTGTGTGTGTGTGATGCCAATGAGTGAGTGAGTGCTGTGTTGTGACTGGCAGGCTGCCAGTTGGACCCTCACTGGTTCCAGTTGCAGGAAGTGCAGATGCAGTGGAGCCACGATGCTGCTGCCGCTGCTGCCGCTGCTGCTGCCACTGCCGCTGCCGCTGCCGCTGCCGCCGCCGCTGCTCCTTGTTTGTGGAAAACTGAGGATCAAAAATCCTTGGGGGTGACGAGATAGAAGAAAACACCGGGCGCTGCAATCAGTTGGCTGTCTGGTGACCCCCGCCCCACCCCTCCTCCCTCCCTGACCCCCCCCGACACCAGCGCCGATAACCCACAGCCAATCAGCAGGCGGCGCGGCGACGGCAGCTTGCAGGCTGCAGCAAATTGAAACTTTTTGAGCATCTTTTCTTATCTGCACTTTGTTATCCAGAGGGAGAGATAAGAGCTCATGCTTAGAAGGAGTGATTATCCCCAGGAAATAAACAAATATGTACAGCCATGTCTATCACCCCCCTCCCCCCACCCCCCCACCCCCCCGACACCCCCCTCTCTGGGAAATAAACAGCAGGTGTGTGATTGGATTAGTTTGACGCCATCACAAACTTTAAATTGAACGCTGCTGTTTGAGACGGCAGCTCTTTGCAGTGATGTTCCTTCTCCACCGGGCCGCAGCAGCGTCGGCGCAGTGTTCTGTCGCACAATGACTGCAAATGGTGGCGAGTGTTTTACAATCACACACAATCACAACGTGTTGGGTTCAGTTGAGGTGTTGAACACCGCGAGCTGAGGATGGCGGTCCTGCTGCGGGCCGGGCGTAGGCCCAGGTCTGCTGCAGAAGCTGCTGGTGTCCCACGGTGAAGACATCGCTCAGGCTGGAAGCACACAGACGTTAAATATCTGGTTTGATTTTGTTTCCATTTACACCTACAGATATTTTACTTGTATTTTTTTTTTTTTATTGCCTGTCTCTTGAATGAATATAATTCTCCGTCTTCTCCATGTTTTTGCTGCTGCGATGTAAAAATCAAAGACTCGCTGCCAAGGTGTTTTCAAAGCTTCCAGCCGGGACGGAGACGATGGATGAGCTTCATCACAACTGAGGAGAACCTGATAAAGTGGCCTCCTCCTCCTCCTCCCTCCTCCTCCTCCTCCTCCTCTTCCTCCTCCCTCCTCCTCCTCCTCCTCCTCCTCCTCTTCCTCCTCCTCCCTCTGAGGGACCTGTCAACTACTGTCTTTGATACTTCTTCTTCTTCCTCTTCAAGTAGCCCCACCCCCTCCCCCCACCCCCTCTACTCTTCCCTCTGTCTTCCCACTCCTCCTCCTCCTCTTCCTCTTCTTCACCTTCAAGCTTCTTGCTGTCATCCGTCCCTCTGGTCCCTCATCATCAGCAGAGCTCATCAGCTCCTCACAGCTCCCATCATGACAGTGGGGAGTTGGGGGGGGGGGGGGGGGGGCGTTGCAAGCGCCCTGTTTATGCATCCCGCCCCCCCACCCCCACCCCTTGCCCCCCTCCTTGTTTTGAAGTGACAGGCCGCTGGATAGATCTGCAATATTAAAGAGAGGCCTTATGAATTTTTGACGGCTAATTAGCAGCGGCGCCGCCGCTAACGTAACATATCACCGCTCCGCCGGGGCCCCTCCCCCCCCCCAGCAGGGCCCCTCTGAAGTGCAGCATGGTGGTGGTGGTATTTGGCTGTAATGCTGGCAGTAATCACAGTGCTAAGGCTAATGGATTGCCCTCCACAGCCCTGCTGCAGTGCCACACTGGGCCCCTGGCGTCACTTCCAGGCCCCTGATTGGCTCACAGCCAAATGTTAACGAGCGCAGAGCGACCAGTCGGACGCTGAAGCGCCGGAGACAAAAGGAAAACAATGATTCTGGAAATATATTGAAAAACACAAAAAAACCCAAGTGGAACCAGCTCACTTCTGATTGGTCGTGGACTAAAAGTCACAGTGAACAACGGTGGTGTCAAACTCTGGCCCGCGGGCCAAATCTGCCCAATCACAACGTTGATTGAAGGATATTATCATCATGACTTCATTGACTTATTGTTGTTTTCTTATTTTATTTCAACTCTGGTGTCATTCATAATAATAATGATGTATTTTTTTTTCTCATTCTCTTTCTTTCAACAGTGTGTTAATCACTGTATTAATGGCAGCAGTTCCAGTACACACACACACACACACACACACACACACACACACACACACACACACACACACACACACACTGTGATGTCCAATCAGCAGCAGCTTCCTGACTGCTCACCTCATCTACCACTCTAACACAACATTCCTTCTTTTCTCTTTTTTGTTATGATTCTCTCTCTCTCTCTCTCTCTCTCTCTCTCTCTCTCTCTCTCTCTCTCCCCCTGCCCCCCCCCCCTCTTTCAATTAGAGTCAATTGACCTGACAGAATTGCTGCCGGCAATTAAGTGATTTTGTGTAAATGGTCTTTGGGCTAATTTGCCTCTCGGCTTGTCAGCTGGATTACCCCCCCCCCCCCCATTCCCCCTCCCTCCGCACAGACACATAATAGCAGATCATTTTAAAAATCTTCACCCTCCACTTCCTTCTCAATAAATCGCAATTACAGGAAGTTGTTAGAGCTGCCGCTGCTGCTGCTGCTGCTACTTCTGCTGCTGCTGCTGCTGCTGCTACTTCTGCTGCTGCTGCTGCCGCTGCTGCTACTGCTACTGCTGCTACTGCCGCTGCTGCTACTGCTGCTTCTTGACTTAAGAGATCATGACTGGTGTAAAAACTTTTTCACATTTTCCTTCAGGACCTGCAGTGTCATGGTGTCTTGGATGATGGGGGGGGGGGGCAATACTTAACCCCCCCACCCAAGCGTCTTGTCTTGTCAACAACACACCACTGCTACGCTTCCTGTCTCCTCGTAAAATATGCAAATGAGCTCCAAATAAACCATGAACACGCCCCCTTGCCTCCCATCAGTTGGGTCACACACACACACACACACACACACACACACAGCGACAGGAATCATGGCTGCATGTCGCTGCAGAGGAGCATCTGTTTTCTTTCTACAACACTCCACTGATCTCACGCGCGCGCGCACACACACACACACACACACACACACACACACACACACACACACACACCACCTCATCAGAATGCACAACAAATATCAGGGGACACGTTCAAATTCCTCTTATTCTGCTTATTTTTTTGCCGTCCCTCCTCCCGTCCTGCACACACACACACACACCATACACACACACACACACACACACACACACACACACACACACACACACACACGCATGCATGACTACAACAAAACGACATGTTAGTGTTGGACATCATACACTTGAACTGATGCATTTCTGTGCAGTGTGTTCAGTTTTTACCAAATGTAAAAATCATAAATCAAGACAACTTTGTGATGACTTTCTCCACCAAACACACACACACACACACACACACACACTAGTTGAGGATGTCCTCCCTGGGCCGTTGCCATCATCTGGCTGCTGACTAGCGCTGGGTGCTAATGGCAGCGCCCGCTGTGCTTAACACACTCTGAAATGAATAAAGTCAGCGAGTGACGCCTCCGCCGCCACTGCAAGCAGGAGCGCAGTGAATCCACTGTGGATCCACTGATGATGATGATGGCGTTATAAATGAGCGCAATATCATTTTAATCTCTGGCTGCTTTACCTAAATCACTGTGATGAGGCTGAAGCCACGGAGCTGCAGCGAGGCTCCGCCTTGCCGCTGCCGAGAAAGACAAATGATTGCGGTACTATGGCCCCCCCCCCGCTGTGTGTGTGTGTGTGTGTGTGTGTGTGTGTGTGTGTGTGTGTGTGTGTGTGTCACACAGTGATTCCTCAAAGCGGCCCCATCATTTTGTTGTTCTTGCCCCAGATTTAAACATTTTATTTTCTTTCTGTGGATACGAGTGCAAACACACGCACGCACACACACACAGACACACGCACAAACACACACACACACACACACACACACACACACACACACACACTCGGGGGTGGCAGGGGAGAGGGCTACATGCGTTGGGTTGGATCAACAAATCAATAATTCAGCGCCGTGTGACAGCAGATGTTTGCCAGGCCGATGATTCAGCAGCGGCTGCAAAACTTTTGATCAGGAATTCAGAAACAGCCCAGTGTGGCCCACACACACCACTGGATCACTGTCTGTCTGTCTGTCTGTCTGTCTGTCTGCACCCCCCCCCCCCCGCTTTCTTATCCAGGATATTTCTGAGCCCCCAACGTTCCAGCACAGCAGAGACTGAACTCCTTCTTCTTCCTCCGCTCTGATAATAATAGAAGCAGTCACGGGCGCAAACTACGGCCCGGGGGCCCTTACGCGGTCCGTTAAAGCTATTTAACTCTCTTGTTATTGCACTAATATTACATAGGCGGCCTAGACATATATATTTATTGACCTCACGGCGGCTGGATGGTCAAAGTGTGTGCGGTGAGTGAGAGTCTTTCAGCCTCTTTTCCAGGACTAAACCTCAACTTTCACTGCCGGCTGGTTGCTGAACTTCACTGCGTCTTTATGACCTGAAGGAAAAGGAAAAAAGGAAGGGAAAAAAACAAACAGATTTGTTTTTTTTCAAGTGTTATAAGAACTCTTTGAAAAAAAATGAAATGAAGAAATTGAACCTTTAACTATTTTACAGTTGCACAAAAAACATGGAAGCCATTGACTTCAATCTGGTCACCAAACTACAAGAAATGATATTAATAGTCAGTACGTCATAAAGGAGGCGGATTTCATCCATTTTTCACAGTTTTTAAGAGCATATATATATATATATATATATATATATATATATATATATGTATATTCTCCCTCCTCCTCCTCCTCCTCCTCCTCCTCACTCCTCCCCCTCCTTCACCCAGACACCTTCTTCATACACGAGTGAACCATTCATATTCCATCTGCTGCGGCTCTCACTCACTGAGGGGAAGCTGTCAATCAAGAGATGGGGGGTGGGAGGGGGCTGGACAAAGAGGGAGGAGTTGAGGTGGTAACAGTGGAGAGGAGGAGAAGAAGAAGGAGAAGATTTATGAAAGTGCAGAGACCAATCAGAGGAGCCGATCACGCTACAGTGTCCCGCCCCCTCGTCGCTGCCAGAGAGGAGGAGGAGGAGGAGGAGGAGGAGGAGAAGATGAAGACAGAGGGAGACGGCAGAGAGTGAGGAAGGAGAGGAGTTCGAAAGAAACCACAGGGAATCCAGGAAAAGTCGGAGAAAACTGAGAAGATGATTGATGGAAAAAATGAAGTTGAAGTGAAAATGGACGTAAAAGACGACACATTCCAGAACAACTCCAAAACATTGCTGTAGAATAGAATAGAATAGAATAGAAGACCCTTCTTAATCCCACACTGGGGAAATTTGCATCATGACAGCAACTGAAGTGGTTGTCAGAATAATGTTTCTCTTCACTGAAGATCTTTGGCTGATCAGAGAATCACTCACACTTTTCTTTGCTTGGTTTCACCACTGGCACAGTGTGAGTGAGAGATGAGTGAAGGGGGGTGGAGGAGGATGGAGAGATGGAGGGACGGAGGGAGCGAAGAAGGGCTCTGATTGGCTGCCAGGCTGCATGGAGACGACACATCTGTGGCTGTATTAGCTTTCAACCGTGTGGAGCTGCTGGGAGCTAAAGTCGTCCCCAAGCTGAGAGTAGCAGCAGAATGTCCTGAGAGCCCAGAACCTCCTGCTTCTCCACAGCTGAGAGCCCAGAACCTCCTGAGAGCCCAGAACCTCCTGCTTCTCCACAGCTGAGAGCCCAGAACCTCCTGAGAGCCCAGAACCTCCTGCATCTACACAGCTGAGAGCCCAGAACCTCCTGAGAGCCCAGAACCTCCTGCTTCTCCACAGCTGATAGCCCAGAACCTCTTGAGAGCCCAGAACCTCCTGCATCTACACAGCTGACAGCCCAGAACTTCCTGCTTCTCCACAGCTGAGAGCCCAGAACCTCCAGAGAGCCCAGAACCTCCTTTGTCAATGCAACAAACAACACTTATCAGACAGCAAAACTACTTCAATACTTCAGAATACAATAACTACACTGCAGTAAACATCTTCCAGCACAGTGAAGTGGTGCACTGAGCAGCTTCTTCTCAACCGTGGACACACATTTCAATTTGAGCCACAATTAAGAGCCAATTGGAGCCGGTCCCCTGGTCCACTGAGCAGGTCCTGATTGGCCACTGCACTGAGTCCCAGTCTCACGTCTCTAATGTCATTATGGTCACTGTGTCCAGCAGGGACCTGCAGGAGCCTCAGGGCCGCCTGGCTCAAATCAATAGAGCCCCTCGGTTCCTCAGAGGTTCCTCTCTCTGGCCACCTCCTCACCGTCCTGAGGGTTGGAGCCAAACTGACCCTGGAGCCCCGCTGGGGTCCGAGGGCCCCTAGTGGCCCCCCGGGGGAGGGACCACGGAGCTCTCAGCAGCAGCTGAGCTCCAGCTGCTGCTGCTGCTGGCTTTCTGGATGGAGTTGCGTTTTCCAATTGTTGTTGTTGTTGTTGTGTTGCTGAGCCCCCCCCCCCCCCCAACCCCCCCCCCCCCCCCCCACACACACACACACACACACACACACACACACACACACACCCCACCCCCCGGCTCCTTGCGGCCTGCAGAGCACAAAGAAGCCCCATGAATTAATGAGGATGCGGAGGTAATTAATTGTAGTGATGATGATGATGATGACGATGATGATGATGATGATGATGATGATGGAGACGCTGGATCACTGGGAGGGTTTCAGAGGGGTGGGGGTGGGGGGGTCCACAGCCCACTCCTGCTATTATCCCCCCCCCCTCTCCCTCCCCCAGAGGCTCCAAGGCTCCACACATACACACACACACACACACACACACACACACACACACAGGCTTGATTGGCCTGCTGGGCAAATGTTGGACCAGGGGAGGGGCCGGGGGAGGGGGAGGTTGGCACCGGGGGGGTGGAGGGGACTCAGGCCTCACCTGTGGCCCCCCCGGACCCCTCCCTCCCCCCCTCCCCTGGCAGCCGGGTCATGCCGCCAGGTCCAAACACCCCCCACCTGGGAGGAGGGAAGGAAAACAACACCGAGGAGGAGGAGGAGGAGGTGGAGGAGGAGGACAGGATGGAGGATGGAGGACTGGGGGGTTGGGGTGCTGGGTGGGGCAGGGGGAGGCAGGGGGAGGCAGGGGGAGGCAGGGGGGAGGCAGGGAACTCACTGTAGGGCCACTTCCAGGGATTATGGAGCCACGCTGCTCCGCCAGGGTGCAGCCTTGATGGACGTCCTGCTGGTCAGGAGCTTTTGCCATTTGACTCCATGTGATGCTGGAGGACCAACCACCACGCTGCCCAGGAAGCCAACAGCTGGAGGAGGACTAGGAGGAGGAGGAGGAGGAGGAGGAGGACAGCACTTCCAGAGTTCTCACTGATGCCACTGTTTGGAAACTCACAGAGGATAAAAAAAAACACTAATGTGGAGCATTTAAAGTCCCAGGGTTGAAAAAGTGGATTTGATTGTGATTTTATATTGGTTAAAGCTTAATGTGCTGCCCATGAATACATTGATAATAGTCTACACTGGCAGTACAATAACAGTCATGTGGTTTCACCCCCTTAGATTGGTTCTCGTGTATATATGGGAATCTCCACAGATCAGGGTCCCAGTGCTACCAGTTAGCTGCCATCTTGCACCAGCATATTTCTAAGGAAGCCTGGTGTGGACAATCCAGCTGCCTGACAGCAGAGCGTTTTGTATTTAGGCTGAACACTCGGGGGCGCCCTCAAAGAAACCAACCAAGAAGAAGAAGAAGAAGGTGGAGCAGTTCACTGGCAAGCTCAGGAGAGGGAGGGAGTGAAAGACTACTGCAATCTAAACTGTAACCACTAGGTGTCGCTGTTTCTTCTTCAAAATCTCCAAGTATGGCACAGCGGACCTTCAGGAAGACAGAAAAAGGTTGTAAAACAATTTTGAAGGCCTGGGGATAAACACAGCGAGTCTCACATCCGAGGAAATCAAACCGGCAACTGTGTCATTAAGCATCAGGGCGTTGAGATACAAGCCGCTGATAGTGTATCAGCAGAGCATCACATGCTGTGTTGGTTCTTGTCAGGCTCCTCAATCTGGGTTCAGGTCGTAAAGATCTGGCTGAAAGCAGCTTTATGGACACGCAGAGCCGTTAAAATGGTCATTAAAATTCTCAGCAGATTCTGTGGATGAGCTGTAAAAGTCTGTAATATCCCATCGGTGGCGCTGCTGCGGCTTATTAGCGCTCAAAGATAATCTGGGGGCTGATTTGAGATTTTAATCTGTTTAAACCAGGAGTCAAACTCAAACAGTCAGCGGGGCCAAAATGTTCAAATGGGAGCCGTTTTTTTCCTCCAGGAGCCGAACATGGAAACAGGTCGATGATCCACATCCCGTGGCTGAGGAGGAGATTTAGAACCAGTCTTAGTTTAGACCAGGGGTCAACAACGTGGTGCCCGCTGGCACCAGGTGGCCCCCAAGGACCTCATGAGGAGCCCGCAGACGCAGTTCGTCTAAAATTCAATTTTATCCAACCTTGCTAAGTCATTTTTGATCATTATTGAGAACTCATGAGCTCGATAAGTGTCTTCACATAGAAGAGTATCATTAATGATAATATGTAACTCAGAGAGTTTGTTAGTTACGGAGAATCTAGCAAACTGGTAGCCCTTCACACGGCTCAGGACCCATGAAGTAGCTCTCAGTGGCCAACAGGTCGCTGATCCCTGGTTTAGACTGTGGGCCACAGAGAAACGTCAGAAAATGAAAGAAAGGAGATAAAGCGAATAATAAATATCTTCATATATGAAGTGAAAATCTTTAGCTGACTGCTGCCTTTTGTTTGTTTTGCAATTGTTGTTTTTATCTTGGTATGAAGTTGTGTTGTGGCTGTTTGATTTGGTATTTTATATATTTATTATTTTATATATTTATTTTTACAGCACCATGTTCAATGTTGAGTGTATAAATAATACACATTAATAATGTTGATGTCATGTCATTCATTTTAGCATCACATCATTTGGTTCCTAAAACAATAAAAGCAACAAAACTCCAAGGAGCCGTTTAAGAACCACCGACTCTTTTCACTGCTGCCTATCTAAAGAAAAGTTTGGCCACATTGGCTGCTATGGAAAGTGTTGATGTTGGTTGAGAGTGAGACTCCATGATGGTGCAAAGAAGAACCTGAGTGAGCAGATGGAGGAGATGATGAAGCTCCGAGGGGCCCAGACCTCCAGGAGCTCCTGGAGCAGCTCCACCATTAGATCTGCTCCAGCAAGTTCACCCAGGAGAGCTGCACACACACACACACACACACACACACACACACACACACACACACACACACACACACACACGCACACACACACACACACACACAGGTTGTGTTTATTTGTTATCAGCTCCTCCAGCAGTAATGAGACAGCTCTTAACTCTGCTGCTGTGCCATGTTCTCAGCCCCCCAGAGGCAGCAGGACAAGTTCCTCTTACCTCCTGCCCCCCCACCCCCTCCCCCTCCCCAAACTGCCCCCCACCCCAAGCCAAACACGTGTCCTCCTGGAGGCTTCTGGGAATTGGATGCTGCTCCGAGGCAGCAGGTAAAATGTTTTGTTCGGCCGTGTTGCCGACGCTGCTGCCCCCCCCCCCCACACACACACACACACACACACACTTCATCCATCTGCCTACAACCCTGCCCCCCCACCACCCTTCATCTCCCATGATGCCGTTTGCCATCGGTGACCCTGAAGTTTGTTATGTAAACAGAAAAGCTGGGCCTAATTAACAAGGAGGAGGAGGAGGAGGAGGAGGAGTGTTGTCTTGGGAACAGAGGGGGGAGGGGTGGGGGGACAGGTGCCCCCCCACCCTCTCCCCCGACTGTCTGCTACACATTATTTAATTTAACTACATAATTTACAGTATATCTATATATATATATAGATAGATAGATAATAAAAGGGAGTGTATGAACATAGAAGCATCACTGCTGGGGGGGGGGGGGGGGGGGGCAGCGAGTCTGTGATGAAACTAGGTGGGGCGGGGGGAGGGGGGGGGGAGACTTTGGAAAAACAAAGAAAAACAGACAATGTCTTCAGTCGCACACCGGTATAGAAATCCACTGGTAGAATAGAATAGAATAGAATAGAATAGAATGGAATGGAATGGAATGGACTGGAATGGAGTGGAAGGCCTTCATTGAAATTTGCATCATTACAGTAGAAATGGCAAAGTGCAAAAAAGATGGAAAATTATATTGATTAAAAAGAAATAAGGCGATAATAAAAATACTCATGAAATATTTGTAGGATATAAAAGGGAAAATAAAGCAGATATTTACATCTTATGAACGTGTGTTTGATTACTGTGTGTGTGTGTGTGTGTAAAAGAACAGGTGTGCTGGAGGCACCCTCCTGAGACACCCCCCCACCTCCCCATCCCACTCCCCCCCTGGGTGTTATGAGGGAGGTTTACAGGATGGAGAGAGAGAGGGAGAGAGAGAGGTGGGGCGAGCGAGCTGAGCTCATTAGAGCCAGTTTGCTGGTGCTAAGTCATGGTCCCCTCGGGAGACCAGTAATCATCGTACTGGGACCAGCACTCAGTCAGAGACCAGCAGGAAGGAAGGAGAGAGGGGGAGAGAGAGAGAGAGAGAGAGAGAGAGAGAGTGAGAGAGAGAGAGAGAGAGAGAGTCCAACCCTCATCACCATCAACATTAACCCACAATGCTTTGTGTGTTTGTTCCTACTGTCCAGTAGGAAAAAACAACAAACACGTTCAGTTTCACTGCAGTTCAAGACTGAACACAGCCGGTGACCTTGAGATGACATTCAACTTGACCCCAGCTCAGTTGACCGGTGTTGCTGAAGTACAGCTGAGAGAGGCCCCACAGCTTCCTATCCCATGATGCAGTGCGGTACTGGGTGGAGCCTGGAGGGGTGAGTTGTGTGTTTGGACAGTATTGGGGATCGTCCCAAAGTAGGGCACTACTACACTACACTAGTAATACTAGTACTACTAGTACTACAAAGTACTAGTAGTTGGATATTATTGACACTATGTTTAGCTTTGACTGTCTTACATTAAAACGGTTGCTGTGAAATAACTGTAATTTTGGGGGGAGTCTTGAGGAAATATTGAAATATTACTTTTGAATTTGGTTTAATTTTGCAAATTTCTCTGACTCCTGAATGGATAAAAGGTGTTTGTGTTGACTTTGTCCTGCGTGGGCTTTTTGTCTGACTTTCAAAGGACAGAAGTTGGCTTAGAGGGTGGAGGTGAGGAATCAATACGGCATGATTTATTGATCAGTAAAAATGATAGCGCTCATTAGCCCCCCAAAGGGACCTCAGCATTTAGCAGATGACAAAATGTCACTGCCCCCCCCCACCCCCCACCCCACCTGGACATCCTGCCAAAAAAATTATCCTGGCCTCCGCCGAGCGCTGCTCTCATCCCTCTTGTTTTCTCTCACTCATTATTTCTGGTCTACTTTACACGACACAAACATTTGAATGTTCAAGTCAAAATATTCACTGTGAGGCACCAATGGATGAAGTATTGCACTCGTGTATTCCAACGGCCACGTCTGGAGCAGTCGTTTCTTTCCACCGCCTCCTCACTGTCTAACCGGACAGTTCCTCCAGTCCAGCTGTGAGAGTGTCATTGGCTGAAGAGGGGGGGTGGGGTGGGGGGGGGGGGTGAGGGGCCCCAGCAGAGTCACTGGTCACTTCATCATCCAGTGGTGGAGCACTCATGATGATGTATGAGAGCTGGCAGGAAGCTCCACTCCGGCCAAAGCAGCAGCCAGCCAGCTCATCAATAGAGGGTTGGGGGGGGGGGGGGGGGGGGGTCGCTGCTGCTAACACAGGTGGTTTGAACTGGCTTTTCTACTGTTGAACTCTAATAGTAAAGTAGGACCGTTTGCAGTGGTATTATTCAATAGTTGTTAAATAAGAAATTTCATCACTGCAAAACAACATCACATGACTTTCAGTCCAAGGTCAATGTTTTCCCCACCAGCCAATTAAAGTTCACAAAATAATAATCAAAGTTGTGTTTTTAAATCCGATTTCAAATCCCGCTCAGCATTTTATGAAAATGTGCTACCGCATCCTCATGACCTTCAGAAAGCCTTGACCATCTTCACTACCAAACTCCACGATGAAGATTCATATTTCAATATTACTGGTCTGCTTCTTCTCTACTGCTGACAAACTGGTTATTATGGCTGCTGCTGCTCCGGGTCAAAGACTGGAGAAGTTCGTAGCAAGTGCAGTGCTGGGGGACACAGCCAGGTGGCGTCTCCCTCAATGAGAAGAGCAATATGTAATAAATAATAAATGGATAAATATGAAACAACTATAAAAAGAGAAAAACACACTTTGGAGAATTTATGAACATTAAAACGAGGAGGAAAAGATTTTCTCAGGAAATCACGAGAGTATCACATTGCTGGGAGGTGTGAAAGAGACAGTAGAAGGAGAGGAGTGAATGTTGACCAAGTGGTCAACAGATGGCGTGCTGAGGGCTCGATGCTGCCTCCACATGGTGAGAATGGCTCCACACTAACAGACACCTGCTCACTGCACTGAGACAAACACACAAGCTACTGTCAAGTTGCCACTGCCTTGAAACTGTGCCAGTGGCTGCTTTACTTCAACTTAGTTTGGTTTGGCATTTAGGCTGAACACTAGGGGGCGTCTTCGAATAAACCAACCAAGAAGAAGAAGAAGGTGGACCAGTGTTCCAGGTTTGGTTGCACAGGTCCACCGTAGTTAACGAAAGAGCGCTGCAATCTGAAATGTAACCACTAGATGTCACTGTTTCTTCTTCAAACTCTCCAAATATGACACAGTGAACCTTCAAAAAGAAGTGGCCCATGATGAAAGGCAATGTTCTGATTGGTGTGGACCATCCAGGACGGGAACAGAAGGACAGCCAATAGAGAGACAGGAATCAGCTGGTGTTTGGCACAGTTTGCATCTCGGCTCTTAGCAGTTCTTAGCATTAGCACCAACACGTCTTCTGATGTGTACTACTACTTGTACTGCATGGGCTGTTAAAATAAGCACCAACAAACCAGTGGGCAGTTCAAGCACCCTGGAAGTCAGATCTGCCTCAGCCACTCCAGACAGGAGGACAACCGGCTGAGCAGCAAGGACTCATCTTACCACTGGGAATGTGGAGGAACATTAGACCAGTGGTTCTCAACTGGTGGCTGGAGTCTCAGGACCAGCATCAGTTTTTCCTCATCATAAAGTGACTTTATACCCCAACAATAGAAACACTAAACGCCCACTTTCTGTCTCGTCAATAAATGACTGAATTGATTGAATTGAATTGTGCGTCCTGCAAAATAAATGCCCAACATTTTCTCTATAAATATACTGTGTATATTTTAAAACCCCTTTAAAAAAAAATACTACCCACAAAGCCACAGCCCAATAAAAACAGCTCCGCAACCCACTTTTGGGCCTCGACCCAGCGGTTGAGAAACACTGCATTAGCGGTTACTGCAAAGCTCTACAGTCTAAAGAGACTCGGAGCTACTTTGAACGAGCACCTCTCATTTCCAATACCTAATTTTCATTTTCCATCCATCCATCCATCATCCAACAATCTATCATCCATCCATCCATCCACCCATCCATCCGTCCATCCGTCCATCCGTCCATCTATCCATCCATCCATTCATCCGTCCGTCTGTCCATCCATCCGTCCATTCATCCATCCATCATCCAACAATCTATCATCCATCTATCCATCCATCCATTCATCCGTCCGTCTGTCCATCCATCCGTCCATTCATCCATCCATCCATCCATCCATCATCCAACAATCTATCATCCATCAATCCACCCATCCATCCGTCCATCTATCATCCATCCATTCATCTGTCTGTCTGTCCATCCATCCGTCCATTCATCCATCCATCCATCCATCCATCCATCATCCAACAATCTATCATCCATTCATCCATCCACACATCCATCCGTCCATCCATCCGTCCATCTATCCATCCATCCATTCATCTGTCCATCCATCCATCCATCCATCCATCCGTCCGTCCATCAATCCATCCATCCATCCGTCCGTCCGTCTGTCCATCCATCCATCCATCCGTCCATCCATCCACCCACTCATCTATCCATCCATCCCTCTGTCCGTCCATCCATCCATCCGTCCATCCGTACATCCGTCCATCCATCCGTCCATTTTGTGTTCAAGTGTGCGTTAAAGTCAACATTATGCATGCAAATGACTATAATTATGTGTATGTTAGCCCCTAACTGCCTCTTGGTCGTTGTCTCTCTTCACACGTTTCATACACACAATTATCTTTTGTTGCGTCAATTAGGAAGAGCAGCTCTAAATTCTATCTCCCCCCCGCCCCCCCTTTTCTCCCTCCCTCTCTCTCTCAAAGTGCAAATTTCTGGCGGAGATGAAGCTGTGTCCGTTCTAAGAATCAATAATCCACTTATAAATCTGTTATTAATAAAGAGTTAAGCCACATATATATTTCATGGCGGAGGAAGAGAGCGTCCGTCTCCCCAAGGCCGAGGGGCTTTACTCTCTATCATTCATTTATAATTAATCTTCCCCATTTGGGATTTGGTGCAATAGGAATCCCACCACAGACTGAGGCTCTGCTCTGTGACTGTTGCAGCTTGCGAACGTGGGAGGTCTTCCTTTATAAAGAAGTGAAAGAAAGAAAGAAAGAAAGAAAGAAAGAAAATGATGCGGGAGAGAGAAAAGCAGCTTCCACCGTCCATTCAGCGGGAGAAGAAGATCACATAGGAAGGAAAGGAAGAAATGCAGGCTCACCAGCACTAAGAGGGTTACACAGTAGTTTGTGGTATGGTTCACTATGGTTCATAAAAGCATTTAGATTGTATTCATTTTATTTAATGTTTGACATTATTACATTATGCTTGTATAGACACCCCTGAAGCTCCTGGACCACTGCTGAAGCTTTATGAACGTTTGAGTAAAAGCAAAGATAAAAACCCATCGGCCATCTACACTCCCATGATGCAACTGATCGTGAGTGAAAAATTCAGGGTAAAATATCTGCTCTATAGCGCCACCTATAAACAATTTTAACACAGCGTTCAACTTTCTCGATTAAAGATGTGATTAAAATGCTGTTTGATGTTCTGATGTGTTTGAGAGTCAGCTGCTACTTCAGTGTCACTGCAGATCATTTATTGGTGTGTTTGCACAACTTTGATTGCTGAAACTCTAAGTGTGTTAACAATTTATTCCTTTTATTTTATTTTAACAAATGTGTCTTGTGATGCTGTTGGTCACTTTATTAACGTCCAGCGGTAAATGACTGTTAAAAATCTTGCGTTGCTGACAAAACATTTACATTGAGACAATGACATCATCAGCGTAATTGTGGATGCTGGAGCCTCACTGAGCCTGATGATGATGATGATGATGATGATGATGATGATGATGATGATGATGATGACGATGATGATGACGATGATGATGATGATGATGGTTCTGGTTCTGTGTTGTTTGAAGCAGCAGCAGCAGTAGCTGATGGACAGATGAACTAGAACCCAACTGGACTCCACCACTGATTTCAATGCGACCAAACATGATCCCAGTCGCTAGCTGCCTGCTATTGTCACGCCGCTACTGGACCGATATTTCCACCACGGCGCAGCAGTTTCCCACTAAGACAAAAGACTTGCTGAGTGTGTGAGGAAGTCCTATCAAGCCAGCATCTCCTTGGCATTACCAGGACAGCCAGACACACACGCAAAATGAGGAAAAATCAGAACGATGGCTGCAGGGAAGGAGAAAGACACTGCTGACAAACGCATTAATGACTTTATCAAGCCAATTTTCCAATTAACCTTTACACGCCACCTTCCAGGTGAGCCAGCCGAGCGCTGGCAGCCTTTCATCCAGCAGAGGAGAAACAGTCAGTCAGAGGGAGGAGTGCAGGAGGAAAGATAGAGCAGAGGAGAAGAGAATAGCACTTTATTGATCCACTAAAAGATGACAAATCCTAAAAAGAATACCCCTCCCCTTCAACTCTCTCTCTCTCTCTCTCTGTTCTGTAAAAAGCAACAATAGAATCAAGATGACATTGTCATCTGCATACATCAGCAACCAATCCCATTTGATCCCATTTGATGGTCAAACATCATGTCCACACACTCTTTAATATGTTTTCATTTACGGCTAAATTTCATTTTTTTTTTTTTGGGGGGGGGGGGGGCAAATTCTTCTTGCTATCAGAGCCTCCGTTGTTTTGAAGAGGACTTTGCAGTTAGCTTGACCATTAGCCACTGAACATTTATCTCTAGCTGACTCTGCTCGCTTCTTTGGAGATGGACTATTGTCACAATCAGACAAAGATAAAGAAACACAATAGATAATAGTAGCCAAAAGAGCTGATGACATTTTATTAATTTAGAATGAGAGAGGGAGAGAGAGAGAGAGAGAGAGAGAGAGAGAGAGAGAGAGAGAGAGAGTGAGAGAGAGGGAGATTATTTATGGTTGAGTGTGTCTTACTATGGAGTAAATAGACAATTTTTCACACACTGTAAGACAGAAAAATGGTTTAAAATAAGAACATAATGTGTTAAAGACTATAAATCCAGTGTCCTTGCTTGTACAAAAGCTTGACCCTGCTGTCCCATTTATTAAATAGAATTTTGATTTGACTGTACAGAGTGGTGGAGAGTAGTGGAGAGTGTACAAGATGATGAGTGTCATGAACTACAGCAGTGGTGTCTCTGATCTCTGAGGCCTTGGCAAACAGACCAGCAGTGCGTTTGTGTGACTCAAGGTTGGAATTTAGACTAGAAAGAAAATAAAAAACCCATTTTATGCTTTTCCTTGTTTCAGCAAACATGAAATCAACTTTTTATTGTGTGTGTGTGTGTGTGTGTGTGTGTGTGTGTGTGTGTGTGTCATGTGTTTTGATTTCTCCACATTTTCTTCTTAATCCTTTTCCCTGCAGGCCTGTCAACTCCCCCCGGTTATCCCCCCACCCCCCACCCCCCTCCCTCTTCAACACACACACACACACACACGCACACACACTCGCTCGCTCACTCTCTCTCTCTCTTTTTGATGTGTTTGCCTTCACGGCTTCTGGCTGCTCTCTAATTCCATCTGGCCACAATAGAGGAAGCAGCCATGAAAAAAGCATTTCCATATGTGCAAATTAAGGAGCCCCTCTAGTTCGCACCACGTCCCCACACACACACACACACACACACACACACACACACACACACACACACACACACACACTCCCTGGCAGCAGCCTCACCCTGCACTGCTTGTCAGCGCTGCTGCTTCTTGCTGCTTATTTGTGTTTGCAGTGTGTGGAAGTTGTTACTACTGTTGTTACTACTGTTGATACTCTGGCGTCCACATGACTGCACACAGTGTGACCATCACTCTGACTCTACAATATGAAGGAGGTCAAACTGGGACAACGTGTGGGTCCAACACTGATGTTGACTGAACTGAACCTCCTCCAGCTTGATCACTGAAGCGTCTCATATGGAGCCAAACAAGCTCAATGTGGAACAAAGCAAAGCTGAGTACTGGACAATCAATAAGTTCATATTGCACTCATGCAAAGTGGAATTTCAAATTAAAATAATAACTCATCAAAATATGTCTCTTTTTTATTCGCAGCCTTCTGATTTAAATTCCAACAGGAAGCGTTTCCACTGGCTGATAATACACTGATGGTTTGACGTGACATTGGATTGGGACATTGTGTGTGTGTGTGTGTGTGTGTGTGTGTGTGTGTGTGTGTGTGTGTGTGTGTGTGTGTGTGCGCTACACTTGAATGATGGCCAGTTGTGTACCAGATTAGCAGGAAATCAACTGAAACATGTCAACTTTCAAATTCCAACATCCTTTACAAATCCAATTGATCTCGGCTGGTGGGCGCAAACACCGGGCTAATGATAGTTGGCATGCCAGACCAACACTCACTCACTCACTCACTCACTCAGCCAGTCAGTCAGTCAGTCCGTCAGACTGCAGCTCTGTGCCAAGGACAGTAGGGGGTTTGGCAGAGAAGCAAAGACTGAGAGACAGAGAAGAGGGAGAGGTGAGAAGAGTGAGAGGAGAGAGAGGTGAGGAGAGTGAGAGGAGAGAGAGAGGTGAGAGGAGAGAGAGAGGTGAGAAGAGTGAGAGGAGAGAGAGAGGAGGGAGAGAGGGAGAGGAGGGAGAGAGGAGAGGAGAGTGAGAGGAGAGAGAGAAGTGAGAGGAGAGAGAGAGGAGTGAGAGAGGTGAGGAGAGAGAGAGGAGTGAGAGAGGTGAGAAGAGTGAGAGGAGTGTGAGAGATGTCTGCATCTGATGGCAGGAGCTGCTATTGATGCTGAGTTAGATGTTTGTGTTTAGATTTCGGTTAATTAACGAAATAATTTTCATTTTTTTTTATTTTGGTTTTCACTGATTATTAATGGGAATATTGCTGAATATTTACACCCACTTTGATGAGTAATTATTGCAATTTCTTGTCAGATTTTGGTGAGGAAGACAGAAAGAAGAGAGAGTCTTCACACGGTGACGACTGTCACCATGAAAATAATTATTATTTAATAGAGAAATAAACAAGAGACACAACAGCAGCTCCTCATAGCTCAGCTCAGTCTGAGTGTGTTTGTCTTCATCAATATACATGTGTGTGTGTGTGTGTCTGTGTGTGTGTGTCTGTGTGTGTCACACTGCTGAAAGCGGGACATCCATCCATCCATCCTGGGGGGTCGGAGGGAGAGTCTTGGGTCCCAGTGACCCCTCCGATGGCTGGGGCCCAGCTGTGCAGCGCTGGGGCTCTGCCAGCTGGAGGACAGACACACACACACACACACACACACACACACACACACACACACACACACACACACACACACACACACACACACACACACACACACCGAGTGAATGAGAGAGAGAGAGAGAGAGAGAGAGAGAGGAATGAGGCGACCGCATTGTTAAAAGATGTTCACACACTCACATGAGCATCCTGTCTCCCTCACACACACACACACACACACACACACTGATCAGTCAGTGTGTGTGTGTGTGTGTGTCAGTCCTCTGCAGTAGAGGGCAGTTGTGGTCTGAGGTGCCTCCACGTCTCCCTGTCAAGGAGGAAAATCACATCAAATCAAATTATACCCCCCCCCCCCACACACACACACACACATACCCCACCCAACCAGTCAAGCCAGGGGGGTCACACTGATGGTCTCCTGAGAGAACAAGAGCAGACAAACTTCCAGAGAACAACAACCAAAATGATCTGCTGACGTGTGATTGGCTGAGCTTCACTCAGACTGACTGACTTCACAGCTCCTAGAGGGCATTGAACCCACAACCTCTGCCACTGCCCGGTGTCTGTCTGTCGGTCTGTCTGTCTGTCTGTCCATCCATCCATCCATCCATCCATCTGGGTTTCATGTTTCATGTGGGGTCATTAAACAAGACAGTGTTGGAGTGTGTGAGGGTTGTCTAATAGAAGGTTTTCTCTCTCTCTCTCTCTTCTCCTCCTCTCTCTCTCTCTTTCTCTGCCCCCTCCCTCTCTCTCTCTCTCTCTCTCTCTCTCTGTCTCCCTCTCTCTCTCTCTCCTGACCATTCAGAGAGCCAATGACTCCTCACTACCTCCTCCTTGCCTGGTGGGGGAGCCTGAGACCGACCTGCTGGTCTCCATCCCCATCCAGGTGGGCTGAAGACGGGCACCCCCCCACCCTACACCCCCCTTTTTGGCTCTGCTGCTACCAGCTGCTTCCTTCAGGAGGGGTCAAAGGTCATCATCAAACTCCGCAAGCTTTAGCTTGGTGACTATTAGTGGGACTTGAACCTTGAACTTCCAGCCCCTCCACCCTCCACCTATGTAGTCACCCACTGGAACTGTGTGTGTGTGTGTGTGTGTGTGTTGGTGTTGGCTCTCTTTAAGGACGTATCTCCCCCAGTTGTGGTGCAAAACAAGCGTTTGCTGTCACAAAGGCTGAAATATTAATAATGAGAGTGATGGGTGTGTGCGTGTGTGTGTGTGTGTGTGTGTGTGTGTGTGTGTGGTGGGGGGGCTGTGAATTATTCAATATGAAGGGAGGGGTTGGGTGTGACAGGATGGCACTGGATAATCTTCTCAGTGTGTCGTCCCTGTTTTCTAATATGGACTGGTGTTGCTCACATCACTGGTGTGAATAACAGGATGTAGGGCAGGGGTGGGCAAACTACGGCCCGGGGGCCATATGCGGCCCGTTAAGCTTTTTAATCCGGCCCTTAATCCGAATTTGGAGAAGTGATATTAATAGTCAGTCAGTCATCAAACAGCAGCAAAAACATTTCCATTATAGAATAAATTATACATAAGAATACTGGACTTTAAATAACAGCAGAATAAGACTTCCCCTCTCGAGTTGCTTTTTGATACACTGCATGAGAGCTGAAACAACAACACATCTGCAAAAATATTGGAGTGAAAACCACACACACACACACACACACACACACACACACACACACACACACACACACACACAACATACCTACAAAACATTGGGACACAAACCACAGCTTGAGAAACCTCCTGCACAGAGACACACAGCACATGTGCCGCTAACTAGCTAGCTAGCGAGCTAACATGCTAATGGTTTTTTTTAACAATGGAAACTAAAGACGAGTCTTTAGAAACTGAGTGAAAGATGAAGTCCACATTGAGCTGCTGCAGTGATATGAGACGCAGCTGCACTGACTGAAAGAACTGCCTGTAGACTGGGGATTACCCACAATGCAACTCTGCAACTTCAAAATAAAATACAGCAAACAAAACAAAATGAAACATATTTAAAAAAAAAACAGCCATGGCCTGTGTCCCAAGTTTAGCGTAATTGAAATACATATATATATATATAGAGAGAGAGAGAGCTGTCAGTCGATTAAAAAAATTAATCTGATTAATCGCATGGTTTTCCATTGTTAACCCGCGATTAATTGCAAATTAATCGCATATTTTCTTATCTGCTCTAAATCTACCGTGAACTGATATTTTTCCATTTTTTTTAATAATCATATCAACATGGGAGTAGGCAAATACTTGCTTTCTGCAAATGCAGCATGTTTATTCATGTTGGCGCAATGACAAGGACTACTAACTAAACAAAAGATGCACAGGGTAAACCAAAAATAATTATAAACTCAAGCCCAACAAAGATAACAGATCGGCATAACTGTAACATTACATAGTAATGATTACTAGTACCAACAAAATTTGTACATTTTACTTTTCAACTTGAACCTGAACGATTCATCCCCTTTTTTCAGCAGCCATTAACACAAAATGATGACCCTTATGCATTGCATCAAACTGTGATGCACAAAATAAATGAAATTAAATCAAAACAATAAATAAAGTGTGCATTAAACAGGGGGCAGTGCAATACAATAATGACGTATAGTCACCGGAGGCGATACGAATGATATCGCGCAGACCCTCGTCCTCCACGACATTAATTGGCCTGCAAGCCGTAGCCACACCCATTTAGCCACCGCTGTTGAAAGTTGGCGTGTGGTGGACGCGGTCTCCGTGCCCCACCAACTCCAACGTGGTTTGCTTTACCTCAGAAGGGGGCGGAGGGCTCTCCGCGTCAGCTGTATGCTTCGCAGACAAGTGATACGTAAGACTGCTCGTACTCCGGCGGAAACTAAATACAGCTTTACATGCATATCACTTTTGTCCTGTCAAGACTGCCATCTGGCAGGGTTTTGAAGTGGAACTTTCCATTTACAAGTGACGCCTTATCCACATTAGTCCTTCCTAGTGCTCATCTACGCTCTGTGTTTTTTTCTTTTTTTTTTGGTTGTGTTTACAAGCCGGCTGCAAGCGTGTGACTGTGTGCTGAGAGTCAATTCATTTCCCGTTTCCACAATCTACGGAGCGGCCAAAGGTTCAAAAAGTACCGTGTGCGTTAATCGCGCGATTAAAAAAACTTTGTCGGCGATAAAGCGGCGTTGAGTTAACGCATTAATAACGCGTTAACTTTGACACACACCCTTAATATTTACATATACATACATATATATATATATATATAGTTCAATCATTCAAAGGTTAATAAATGACTTATACACTTTTATTATTATGGGCATGTTGAGGTATGTTCAGCTTTTACCAGTATAAAAACCTGAGATGCTTCAAGTGAATACTTAAATTTGTTCTATAAGTTTTTTTTGGCATTTGAAATACCCAAGTACAATTTTGCAAGATGATAGAGATAGTTTTATTATTTCCTTTAATGTCATTTTTTTTTTTTTTTAATAATTGAATTGATTGAATCACTGGTTGTAGGGTTGTGGTCTCTCTGCTCTCTCGCTAGTTCACAAAGATGTAGAGACGTGCTTCAAGTATTTGTGTCAGTATGAAAAAAAAAAAAAGGTTGAAATGAAGGATCTGCCACAGATGGACCTGGTGGGTCGGCACCAGAACTTCTTCTCACATTAAATTGGTCTGGATGAAATGTTCCTCTGGAGACCACGGTGAGAGATCTTCAGGGATCCTGGAGCACGAGAGAAACTGGAGACCACCAGGGACTGGACAGAGAGAGGGAGAGAGAGGGGGGGGGGTGGGGAGAGAGAGAGAGAGAGAGAGAGAGAGAGAGAGAGAGAGGGAGAGAGGGGGGGAGAGGGAGAGAGAGGGGGGGGGATTGGAGAAAGATTGGAGAGAGAGGGAGAGAGAAATATGGAGAGAGTAATACGGATAGGAAAAAGTGTGCTAGCGTGCACATTTGGACGTGTGTGTGTGTGTGTGTGTGTGTGTGTGTATGTGTGTCCTCTCTTGCTTGTTGGAACCAGATGGGCTCCGTTCACACCACTGAGGCTCCCTGCAGCCTCCTCTTCTTCTTCCTCTTCTTCTTCTTCTTCTCTTTTCTCACCAATCAAGTGACAGTCACTGCCCCCTTCCCTCCCCCCACCTGCACTTTATTTTTTGTTTCTTCCTCCCCTTTCTCTGTGTGCTACCATGTGGGGGCGCCAGAGAGCACAGATGTATCTAACAGTTTAGGTGGAGAAGAATCAGAACACATTTGACCGCACAAACTGCAGTAAATGTACATGAGTGCAGGGAGGTTATTGACAGTGATGCAGTAATGAAGTAGTCTGGGAAGAATATGACAGTATGTACAGTAGTGGAAATATGGAACCCAGAGCAGCCAGTCTGAAAACGAGACAGTTACTGTGTGAGATAGTTGGAGATGATGTTTCCCAGTGGAGGACACCAGAGATGATCAACATCTCATTTAGCAAATGGAAGTCATGACGAGTCGAGTAGGAACCTCAGAAATCCTGGAATATCCTCTAACATCTCAGCCTGACACTCATCAGAACTATTCCACTGCTATTCCACTGCTATTCTACTGCTAATCCACTGCTATTCCACTGCTATTCTACTGCTAATCCACTGCTATTCTACTGCTATTCTACTGCTAATCCACTGCTATTCCACTGCTATTCCACTGCTAATCCACTCCTATTCCACTGCTATTCTACTGCTAATCCACTGCTATTCCACTGCTATTCCACTGCTATTCTACTGCTAATCCACTGCTATTCTACTGCTAATCCACTGCTATTCCACTGCTAATCCACTGCTATTCCACTGCTAATCCACTCCTATTCCACTGCTATTCCACTGCTATTCCACTGCTAATCCACTGCTATTCCACTGCTATTCTACTGCTATTCCACTGATATTCCACTGCTATTCTACTGCTAATCCACTGCTAATCTACTGCTATTCTACTGCTATTCCACTGCTATTCTACTGCTAATCCACTGCTAATCTACTGCTATTCTACTGCTATTCCACTGCTATTCTACTGCTAATCCACTGCTATTCCACTGCTATTCTACTGCTATTCCACTGATATTCCACTGCTATTCTACTGCTAATCCACTGCTATTCCACTGCTATTCTACTGCTATTCCACTGATATTCCACTGCTATTCTACTGCTAATCCACTGCTATTCCACTGCTACTCTACTGCTATTCCACTGCTATTCTACTGCTATTCCACTGATATTCCACTGCTATTCTACTGTTAATCCACTGCTATTCTACTGCTACTCTACTGCTATTCCACTGATATTCCACTGCTATTCTACTGTTAATCCACTGCTATTTTACTGCTATTCCACTGCTATTCCACTGCTATTCCACTCCTATTCCACTGCTATTCCACTCCCATTCTACTGCTATTCCACTGCTACTCTACTGCTATTCTACTGCTATTCCACTGTTATTCTACTGCTATTCCACTGCTATTCTACTGCTACTCCACTGCTATTCTACTGCAATTCCACTGCTATTCCACTCCTATTCTACTGCTATTCCACTGCTGTTCTACTGCTATTCCACTGCTACTCTACTGCTACTCTACTGCTATTCCACTGCTATTCCACTGCTACTCTACTGCTACTCTACTGCTATTCCACTGCTATTCCACTGTTATTCTACTGCTATTCCACTGCTATTCCACTGCTATTCCACTGTTATTCTACTGCTATTCCACTGCTATTCCACTGCTATCCTACTGCTATTCCACTGCTACTCTACTGCTACTCTACTGCTATTCTACTGCTATTCCACTGCTTTTCTACTGCTACTCTACATGGACAGAACCATTTGTGAGCGAAGACCAACAACACAACACACAAAATCCACCAGTGAAACAACAAGCAGCCATGGGAGTGAAGCGTGAAAGTGAGATAGTGTATCAGCAGGACGCTGCTGTGGGGGGACTGCTGCGTCCAACCTGGCATCCCGTTGACCACATTGGTGCTAACAGAGTGCGAAACGGACCACCCAATAGGACGACTGGCTCGCCTCCACCTCCTCCCACCAACACCACCTCTTCCTCCTCCTCCTCCTCCTCCCCCTCTTCTTCTGATGTGTGAAAGAAGAAGTGAGAACGAGTGGACGAGGTCAGGCGGGCATGGGACGGCGACTGCAGGGGGCAGCACCTGGCACCATCGATCCTGTGTAGTGCAAGTAATACTTGGAAATGTGCATCATTACAGCAACACAGCAGGACAGTGCAGAAAAGATGGAAAACTGTCTGAGTGGACATAAATATATGCTGTGGGTGGAGTCAGTGGCCACTGTGACTCTGGATCTGCTCAATAGCACCAGGCCATCATCTCAGAGTCCACTCCTTCACCTTCCTATCGTGTCAAGAAGACAATTACCAGTCAAGTACTTGAGGTGCTTCAGCATGAGTTCATATTTTAATATTGAACTTGGCACTTTTGAAACTCTTTTTGAAACACTGTCTTCATGTCACGTCTGGTTCCATCACACCAACATCTCACTGCCAGGCTGCAGCACATGTGACCAGGAAACAACCTTTGAGTCTTTGAGTCTTTGAATCTTTGAGTCTTTGAACACAGCGCTCAGTATTTGCAATAACTGCACCCCCACCCTCCACCCACCCTCTCCATTGCTTGTCACTAGACACCAGTGTTCACCACCAAGGGCAGAGTGGCAATGAGATCCCCCCCCCCCCGCCTCCCCCACCAGGCCGGAACTCAGGGCAGCGATCAGGAGCAGAAGCTGATCAATAAGGAGAGAAGAGGCTGAGATAATATGATGCCATTACTGGGGGGGCTACACCCCCCCCAGTGCCACCCTAGTCGCCCCCCCCTCCTCCCTGTACTCTCTGCAGTATCTGCAGTACTACACACAACATGGACCATTGTGAGTTACTTCACCTGATGTCAAAAATATGAGAGAAATATTTTGGATTTCTTTTTTGGAAAGTGTCGTCTTTCCCGCACCCCCTTGCACTTATGATATATACACACATATATACACACACACATTTTACTAATCCAGGAATTCTCCCACATGACAGTAAGAACGTCTTTGTCCAAAACGTCTCAAAATAACATTTTGTTGGTGAATAAAGAGAAGAATTAGTGAATAAACATAAAGAATAAAAAATGACGAGACGTCTTGTTGTTGTTATTGTCCTCCACAAACACCTTCAGTTTCTCTCCATCATGACGACATCTGGAGCAGCAGCAGCAGCAGCAGCAGCAGCAGCAGCAGCTGTCAAACGTCCTCGTGTCCTTTCAAGTTGGACTCGGAATAATAATAATAATAATAATAATAATAATAATAATAATGGTGGTGGTGGTTCTAATGATGTGGGAGTGGATGCTTCTGGCAGTGGAGTTGACTCTCAGCTCTTAGTGCAGCAGTAATAGACTCTGTGTGAAGAGCTGCTGCTGCTGCGAAGAGCTGCTGCTGTCTCCAGACCACAGCTGTTTGTTCCTCCTGCTTGAAGCTGTTGACAGAGACGCTTCCAGTCCATTTGGAATTATTTTTCCTGCCACAGCCAAATAAATACAGTGCATTGGTGATTTGAGGAGCAGCGGCCGAGAGTTGGTGGTTCAGAATCAACACAACCAGGGAGGAACCATCTGAGGCTTACTCACTTCCTTTAAATTCTCCTCTCTCACTGTACACACTGCTGTCACCATCAAAATGTCCCCACTTCATTGATAATGCTGAACCATATTGGAATCAAATAATAATAATAATAATAATAATAATAATAATAATACTAATAATAATAATAATAATAAATCAGAACAAATCTTCACCCCTTGTATCTGTATTTTTTCTTTTCTTTTTACCCCCAATTTAAATGCAGTACTTTGTGTATCAATATTTGCACCAGTCAGCCAGCCAGCCAGCCAGCCAGCCAGCCAGCCAGCCAGTTGGTTCCATCATCTCCGCCTGGTGCTGATTGAAACACAATGACAATGTTTCATTCACCACTCGCTGTCTCTGCCAATGTCAGCAGTGTCTTTTGAAACCCTCCTCCTGCTAGTTGGTTTGCTGTTGCTACTGCCCCCCCCCCCACCCCACCCCACTCCACCCCCCTGCCCACACACACACATACACACACACACACCCTCTTGTCCTTGGCAGTGTGTGTGAGCAGCAGCAGCAGCAGCAGCAGCAGCAGCAGCAGCAGCAGACCAGGTCATCTTTCAGGAGGCCGAGTGGCTGGAACTTGAACTTCTTCTATTCTTTAGTTGCAGCTCAGCCCCGAAGGGAGGCTCATATCAAGGGGAGGGGGGTCAAGGAGGGGGGTGAGGGAGGGGGGGTCTTTAATCTTCCCTCCTTTAAATAAAAGGTGGACGGGGGGGAGGGGGGGCTCTGTTGTGGTCCTAAGCAGGAGGAGGGGCTTCAGGTCTCCTCAGAGCTGCTGCTGTGTGATCAAGGTGATCCACAACTATGGAAATACTGACACACTGATATGAGACCTGTCAATACAGACTGACTCCAGGGGTCAAGAGGTCAAGGTCCCAC
The DNA here is from genome assembly GCF_046127955.1 of Nelusetta ayraudi. Classification (NCBI taxonomy): domain Eukaryota; kingdom Metazoa; phylum Chordata; class Actinopteri; order Tetraodontiformes; family Monacanthidae; genus Nelusetta; species Nelusetta ayraudi. Next base: position 4,481,425 of record NW_027466071.1, read on the forward strand.
CTGCCGCCGCCTGCTTCACTTTGTCCGTCCTTCATGTGAAGATGCCATCAATCTCCCTGCACAGCAGTCGCAGCAGTCGCACTGTTGCACTCCATACATGGCCATGATGGTGAAACTCTGCAGCTGCAGTCCAGCGGTGGAGTCTAGTTGATTCTAGTTCTATACTAGAATCAACAGTCAGCCCCGAACACACTGCCTACTACTTCAAAACAACACACAACCAGCGCCACCATCAGGCTCAGTGAGGCACTCATTATCCAGCATCCACATAGAAGTGACATCATCAAAGACTGATGATGTCATTGTCTCAATGTGAATGTATTGGAAGCAACAGCAGATGCTGAACATGCAGATGTGATCAGAGCAGCTTGCTGATGTTTGGCACTGAGAGGAGCAACAATGAAACACGACAAACTGCATGGTGTTGGGTTCTCCTGTTGAAACAAAGCAGTGAATTGCAGTGAATTCCAGTGTTCACAATCATATTCAGCCACAGCTGCCAGATGTTCTGCACCTCTCTTTGAGTTTCTATTCAAATCATCATTCCCGTCATCATTCCCAACATTCCCAGTGCCTTCCTCCACTCACTGATGGCTTTCAGTCTCTCCTGGAGGTTCTTCTGCTGCTGCTCTCCTTCCAGCTTTGCCATCAGTCTTCTTCTCCATCACTCCATCACTCCATCATCTCGCTCATTTGCATTTTATAAATCTGCATTTTTTCATATATAGAAGAAACCCACCGTAGTCTAATTTTAATATCACTGTTATTTCCCAGGACACCTTTTGTTTTATTATACATTATGAATTTCTCTCTCTCTCTCTCTCTCTCAGTCTGTCTTCTCCTCTTTCTCCTGCTCCTCCACCTCCTCCCCCCCCTCCCCCACCCGTCTCTCCTCCGACGCTAATCCCCGCGCCCAACGCTGCTTATGAGCTGAAATATTTTATCAGGTGGAAACCCCTCAGTCAAATTTATCATTTTAATCTTATTTCAATATAAAATATAATCTCTTCTCTTCTGGGCTGTTTGACAGCAGCTAATGGTTTTCTCCGCTATCGTAAAGGAAACTCTGAGCACTGAGATGGTTGTTTGCCAACAGCCCTCGTGTGATTGGTCACCAGATGATTGGCAAAGTGTGAATTACAAACAGCTGACATGGACTCTGCTGCAATCCAAAGACACGACAACCACCACTGAGAGCCAACAGCAGCAACAACACCAACACCTTCCTTTACTATCGATGCTTCTCTCCGTATGATTTCCAAAAAGAACAGCCAATTCAATAAACAGCCAACACACTGGCATATCTTCAATTTAGAAGAAGAAGAAGAAGAAGAAGAAGAAGAAGAAGAAGAAGAAGAAGAAGAAGTCATGCCGTTGCTTTCTTTCTCCAAACCAGAGAAACTATTTCTGTTTTCTCCCCTTGGAATTTCATCCTGAAGCTCCAAATAGACGCCAGACTGTGACTCTCAATAAAGTCACCAAATTACAGTAGTAGTAGAAAAGTAGCAGTGGTTCAGTAGTTTAAATGCCAATATAGGAGACGATTGAAAGCATTAACATTGTGAATCGTCCACTGTTTGAGGCTGCTTCCTGTTGTCCTGCTGCAGTGGTGCAGCAAAACGGATGATTTATTACAGAACAGACATGTTCAGAGGAGACAGACACACATTAGGAGGTGGTGGTGGAGGTGGAGTCATCAAGACATGAGAGTGTCTGGTGGAGCTCTGCACTCATGCAGATGTGCAGCTGAATGAAGAGTGATGACTGGAGGAGAGAGAGAGCATTGAGAGGAAAGCAGAGTGGGAGAGAGAGAGAGAGAGAGAGAGAGGGAGAGAGAGAGAGAGAGATACCAGCCAGGCCAGTGGAGGCCTCTAATAAGACCTCCTCCACCTCCTTCTTCTTCTTCTTCTTCCTCCTCCTGCTCCGCCTCCTCCTCCTCCATGCTAACACAGTGTGAAGCGAGGGCCGCTGACAGAATCGATCCATGGCGTGGAGCCGCTGAGCGTCGCCAGGAGAGGAAGAGAAGGACAGAGACGCTAAGAGAAATTGATGACATCCCTGCTCCAGTTTTACACAGTTTCAGTCTGAGCACGATTGAAACAGACAGAGATTTATCGTCCAACCAGGAAGCACCGCTAGCCTTGATTTAACCCCTCCCCCCCCTACATTCCGTGCCCCCCTTGTTTGCATATCATCCCTCCGCCGACTGGTAAAGAGTGAGTGAAGTGATGGAGTGACAGTGTGGTGCTGCTCACCCCAGCCGAGGCTCTCAGCTGCTGGCCTTTTGGCGGTCATGTCCACACGGCTCTCACACTCCTCAGGTTGAGGTCCTGTTGAAAAGCAACTCAGAAACATCTCAAGGATCTTCAGTGGAGACAGGAAGCACCTGAGCTTCATGGCAGAGGATGCGGATGCTGATGGACATCTGATTCCTCAGTCCTTGCTGTTTTTGTTTTTTTTTTAATACATTTGTAAATTTACATTGAATTAACTTTGGAGTGAGGCTGTAATGTCAGGGAATGTGGGAGTGCTGTGAATGCTTTTACAACAGCCAGTGTGCACTGAACAAATAAAATAAAATAAATAAATAATAAACAGTAAAAAGCAACCTTTGACTCGCATGTTGTTCTCTCTGATGTTCTTCAGTGTAAATGGCAACGTCTGCTCTCCGATTTTCTTTCAAAACTTTCAAATATTAACCAGTGACATTTCCTGCTGGATAAATGTCAGCAGTCACTTTTCCTTCTCTGACAGCGCAGCGCAGAAAAAATGCATGAAATACTGCCTGACAAGTTATAATAACACAAAAAAAAAAAAAATCTTTAACGGGCCGCAGATGGCTCCCGGGCCGTAGTTTGCCCACACCTGGACTAGGACATGTCGAATAATGTAAGATTCAAACTTAAAGACAGGAAAATGAGAGAAAATCTTTCTTTTTTTTTCAGCCACCAACCACGACTGTCACCTCAAGTCTGTGGTTCTGCTCCCCTGATTGAGAGGAAATGTTTATAGTGGAGTCGGTTGATTAAATCAGGCTAATAAACACCAATAGGAACGTCGGTGGAAGTGTTTGTGTGCCCTTGATTGGCTCCTCACCTCATCCTTTCTTCCCGATGTCACTCAAACGCACCATCAGCCTCAGCATCACTGACATCTGCATCCTGCTCAACTTGTCACCGTTTGCATCCTGCCGCCACCATTGGTGTGTGTGTGTGTGTGTGTGTGTGTGTGTGTGTGTGTGTGTGTGTGTGTGTGTGTGTGTGTGTGTGTGTGTGACGTGCTATTTCCCATGATGAATGAGCTGGGCTGTTACCATGGCAACACAATCTGTTACTTAATTAAACTGATTTCGATCACAATTGGCTGCAGGGGGTGAAGGAGGAGAGAGAGAGAGAGAGAGAGAGAGAGAGAGAGAGAGAGAGATGCTCCAAAGAGTGAAACTGAGGACACACACACACACACACACACACAGCAGAGATAGGGAAATAAGACAGGGAGACTCCACAGAGGAATGAGTGTTATTAGATGAGATGGTGACGCCGTCCGGCTTTGCAGATGAGAGCAAAGGAAGAGAGGCAGAAAAAAAAAAAGAAATGACAGAAAGAAAGAAAAAAAAACAGAGGCTTCTCCAATGAACGGCCTGATGATTGATGGTCTTTGACACTTTGCTTCTGGTTTTGGTTATTTCACCTTTTTAAACCAGCAGCTGACATGCGTCGCGTGGATAAAAAGCATCAACGTGGTGCTCAGCATCCTGCTTTGCCAGACAGATTTTATTTCTCATTACTAAAAAGACAGAAGTCCGATGTCAGACGTCATTCGCTGCGGCTCGCCTGCCGATTCCACAGAGAGTAAAACAGCCCTAATGTATGGAAGCAACCAAGCAGCTCTGATGTTATTCCTACCTACCACCCTGCTACACTGTTGCTGCTCCAGTGGTATATGAGCAATTGCATGGTGACACACACACACACACACACACACACACACACACACACACACACACACCAGGACCAGCCTTTGACTAGTGAGCTGAGAAAAGAAAGAATGGCAGAACAATTTGGGCCGTGGAGCAGGACCAAACAGTGTGTGTGTGTGTGTGTGTGTGTGTGTGTGTGTGTGTGGGGGGGGGGGGGTGGTTTGAGCATGTAATCTCCTCATTTGAATCATGGCAGCAGCGTCACATCCCTGGCAGCTCAGTCTCGCCTCGTCTCTATTCCCAGAACTTCCAGAGGGAGAAGAAGGAGAAAACATCCATTTGCTTCCTGTTTGGTCTTCATGGTGTCGGACGTCTCTTCTGCATATAGATTGATGGGTTTAATCAGCCAATCAAGGAGCAAGCTCACCCATCAATCAATGTCACCTGCACTCCCCCTGTCTCATCTTGCTCTCGCTGGTACCAGGAGCCTATCTGGTAATTTTTTTTTTCCTTCTCTCTCCAGGTTCTCTCCTACTCCAGGTTCTCCTCATCCATCCTCAGACGTCCTGCTCGCGGCTCACATTCTTCTCACAGTGTTTGCGAGCCAAAGAGACGGGATAGACGAAGGTCCTCCAAAGCCTTAGACACGAAGGTGATCGAGAACCTTATGGTCATGCAGAACCTTCCAGAGGGACCACCATCTCTGCAGCAATCCATCAATCAGGTGCGTATTGTATATATATGGTACCATGCAGTATATGTATGGCCATGAGTGGCCATGAAGGAAGCCACTCCTGAGTGAAAGGCTCATGGTGACCCAGAAGGCACCTGAATGACTCTCAGATCAGGAGGAACCAAACTCTCTGGTCTGAAGAGGCCAACATTGAAGTCTTTGGTGTGAATGCCAGGCGTCAGCGTATATTTTTACTGCTTGATTTATGTTTTTATGGTATTATGTACAGCACTGTGTGTCAGCTGTGGTTGTATTTATGAATAAAGTTGAGTTGAGTTGAGGGAACCAGGAACTGCTCATCACCAGACCAGGAGCATCCATCCCTACAGTGAAGCTTGGTGGTGGCAGCATCACTGTGCAGGGATGTTCTCCAGGGACTGGGATGGTGGAGGATGGATGGAGGGAAAGATGAATGCAGCAGTGTACAGAGACATCCTGGATGAAGACATGCTCCACAGCTCTGGACCTCAGTTCATCTTTCAGCCAGGAGTGACTTCAGGACAACTCTGTGAATGGCCTTTGATTGGCCCATTCAGAGCCCAGACTGGAATCACGTTGAACATCTCTGGAGACATCTGACCGTGGCTGTGACCCGATGCTTCCCAGCCAAGCTGATCCAACCTGATGCAGCGTGAGAGGTGCTGACAAGAGGAATGGAAGGAAGTGGCCACAGGAAGGTGCACCAAGCTTGAGGCCTCATTGAAAAAGAGCTGAGGGTGGAAAAGTGCATCAACAGAGTCTTGAGAGAAGGCTGTGAATACTCGTGTGAGCACATGTGATTTCTCAAATTTGCTAAATAAATGTGTCATCATGGACTGTTCTGTGTATCATTCTCAGGACAAAATGAATTTGATCTATTTTGGAATTCGGCTGTGACACAACATGGAAGCGTTGCCAACACTCTGTATGCAGTGAATCTCCAGCTTTAGAGCTGTTTGGTCACGTCTGTCTTGTCCATATCTCTGCATCTGTTTGTGTGTGTGTGTGTGTGTGTGTGTGTGTGTGTGTGTGTGTGTGTGTGTGCGCGTGTAAAAGCTAACAATAAGCTGGCTGAGCAGCGGCTCCCCAGAGACTGCAGGCTGGTCTGGAGGAGGGATTCACACCACCACCGTCCCCATCTAGAGGCCGAGACAGGTCATTAAAACTCCCTCTGATGGAGACTGATGTGTCTAGATGTCCCAGTGTCCCAGTGTCTCTCCAGTGTCCCAGTGTCTCTCCAGTGGCTAATGTCATCTCCCTAATGTAGTCACACTGGCCTGGGACAACACACACTTGTGGTTTTAGAAATACGCAGCGTCTGTATGTTTACTCTAAGCCTTTGTTTGTTTCCCGCTATGTATGTACATGTAAATATATATATATATATACACACATATAGATTTATGGAAGATGCAATATATGCAATATTTTTTATAACTGGTGGAATTGTCTTGCTTTTCCAAACACCACATTCATTATAAACAAACAAACAGAAAAGTGAAATGCAAAATTTTCCAGGAATTTAAGTCTTCCTTTAAATTTACATTGACTGGTTATTAATTCCTCCCACACCAACACTCCCAGTTCCCTGGTGCTTAACCTCCCTTTCTCAACTGTTTCTTCTTCTATTTTTTCTCTCCCTCTGTCCATCACTTCATGATGGGCCCAGTGAAATGCTGGAATTTAATCTCTCATCATAACATTTTGACAAAAGAGAAAGGAAATTACAGTTGCCGTTACTCTTGACAGTATTATTGTATCCTCACCTAACCTGCCATTCAGGGAGAGAGGGAGAGAGGGAGAAGGAGAGAGAGAGAGAGAGAGAGAGAGAGAGAGAGAGAGAGAGTTAATAGTCCTACATCGAATGTAAATATTGTCACAAGCGATTCTTATACAATTTTAAAGCAAAAAGCACCTAATGATGAGCTGTATAATTCATCTGTAAAATCAGATATGAATTATAAAGATGATCAATTACCAATCAATCACAGCGTAATAAAGAGCACTCTGTGGAAGTGAGGGAGGAGGGCTGAGTAAAGAAAGATGGATGTGTTAAGATGGAGAGATTTAATTTGCCTCATCCTAAATGAGACGAGGCTGTCGGCCGAGGCTAATCTGATGCTATATATCACCAGCATATCACCATATCATCAGCATATCAGCATCGGCTCACACCTCCTCCTCTCTAATCAGCCTGAGGCTCCTCTCTGGAGGTGCTGGAGGTCTGATCAACATCTCCTGTCAACTGGAGGTGCCAGACCCGGACGGACCACCAGGTGGTCCTACACTCCTGCAGCCCTCCACCATCTTTCTCTCTGCCTTGTGCTTTGTCACAATTTGCTTATTAGCTCTGTTAGCTTCGACATCCTCACCAAGAGTCTCCGCATGCATGGTGTCCAGTCACTCACAACGGCCCCGAATGGAACAAATGTCAGTTTGTGTGTATCTATCCGGATAGACAAATACATGTAAATCCGATTGAATGTTTGGCCTTTTTCAACAATGATTCTGTTGAGCCACAATTCAAAAGCAATGTCTGGTTTTCATTAGTTCCCCCTCTCCCCCACCTGCCAACCCAACAATGGACTGGCTGTGAACTACACCTTGTTTAATTAGCTGACGATGAGGTTGTAATATCTGGCACCGACTGCACACTTGCAGTTGTTGCTTTATTAAGTGGATTAGCGTTAGCCTCTCGCTGCTCTCTGGTTGGCTCGGAATATATCCACTGTGGCTATCCACACATACATTCCCCATTGGCTTTTTATGGCAGCTGTTCAAAGTCACCTCTTTATTGGTTAACATTTCTTTTTCTGTCGCTGTCCACAGACCTCCATGTTCCAAAATAACCCACCATAAAATAAAACCTACAACTGGCTCATACGTAATATCTGACTGAGCTGTGTTATGAGATATGATTAGTTATCAGAAGCACGATGGAGACAGTAAGGTAATATCAATTAGAAAACTGTTTGTTTTTGTAGGAGAAAATAAAAGGTTATTTTCTAAGCTATTTTGCTTCCCTTTTTATCAGTTTATAGTATTTTTCTATTGAAATTGAATTACACTCCACTTTACTGTTGTGTTGTTTTTAAACCGTGCCGACGTTTTTATATTGTTTCTTTATTGTTATGTGTCTAACATGCTGAGGAGTACTGAGTGAAATGTGATGGAATATACGATGACAATAAAGTTCTCTCTAAAACAGGCCAAACAAATGGAGCGAACAAACACAATACTACACAATAGTGAAGCACAGGGCTTCATGTTGCCGCAATCTAGTTTAGTTTGCACTGTGATGTTGTCATTATTAATAAGCAGGCGTTAAAATAAATTGGAATCCAAGAGTGTGGTCCTCAGAAGACTGGGAGAAGGTGCTCAAACATTTCATTGGACTAAAATTAAAATGCCAATAAGTCAATAGATGAACATTAAATGCCAAATAAGGAATAAGACACAGATTAATAAACAACTGCTTTTGGTCCAGTTAGAACTTGTTTGACTCCATTATATTGTTTTTCTTTAAATTATTTTATTTCTGTTTTTTTTTTTTTTGGCGCGCTTCATACTTTTCTAATTAGGATTTAAATATGTTAATTACTCAACAAACCAAGCAGCTATTTTTGACTGGATCAACAATGTATTTATATATTTTTGTGTCAGGACTGGCTGGCTATATTTCCCCAGTGTTGTTTGTGTACATGAATTTGGACCAAAGTGGAAGCGTGAGCCAATTGGATGAAGCCGCCGAGGTTATTTAGAGGCTGAGGTCATGCCAAGTCTTGTTTAAGGGGATTATTGCTATAATGAAGATTACCATAATGAGAGCCTTTTACTGCGGCTAAATCTGGCTTTCATTGGATGGCTTCAATATAAAAAATAAGACATCCAGAGAAGGTATTTTAATCTAGAATAAATGTGGACTTTATGCACAGTTACACTGGTAATATTTATTATCGTACATTAGATATTTATCATTGGGATATGACTCACATGGTGATGATTGTGATAAAACAAAGTATAACTTTGTATTAAATCAAGTATATGCATTAAATATGTAAATGTATTGATCATGGAATCTTTATACTTTGTGTTTCAACATTCCATTGTTTTTCATTCTCAACCTTGTTGATCAGTGATCTTTAATGGGTGGTGGATGGATGAATGGATGGATGGTTGGGTGGATGGATGGATGGATGGGTGGATGGATGGATGGATGGATGGATGGATGAATGGGTGGATGGGTGGATGGATGAATGGGTGGATGGGTGGATGGATGGATGGATGAATGGGTGGATGGATGCATGGGTGGATGGATGGATGGATGGATGGATGGACGGATAGATGAGTGGCTGGATAGATAGATGAGTGGGTGGATGGATGGATGAATGGGTGGATGGATGGATGGATGGATGGATGGATGGACAGATAGATGAGTGGCTGGATAGATAGATGAGTGGGTGGTTGGATGGATGAATGGGTGGATGGATGGATGGATGGATGGATGGATGGATGAATCATTTTGACACAATGACCCATTAGTATCTTTCTTCCACTTGGTTGATGGATGTTGCAGAGCTTTAAGCAGCTGAGTGCTGGAAATGTCCAAAGCCACCTTCAACGAGAAGCCTGGATCAGTTCTTCCACTGCCAGGTGCTCTCATCATCTTTCATGTCTTCTTCATCAGTTCCTCGTCCACGGCGACACAGACACCAGTCCCAATGGACTGGTGTCTCATTCTAAGTTCTGACAGGTATGAGTGCTACCTTCAGTCGTCGCTGCTGCTGCTGCTGCTGCTGCTGCTGCTGCTGCTGCTCCAGTGCTGCAGTCCTGAAGGTAGCATCCATCAGCCCTCTTAAGTAGCTGAAGCAAAGCAAGACTTTGGAGGAATTGAGGCGACAGCAGTTTCACTCTGATCGATCTGCAACGCTGCAGCACTTTATGACAAAAGAGTTGCCACACGACGGCCACAAAGTCAATAGTGTGATAAATACTCGTCCTCTGCTCACTCCTGTCCACCATGGTACCATGCACCTGCCTGACATTTATTACTCCTGCAGTGAAACCAGCCTCTTGGCTGCAAGACAGTAGCACAGCAGGTCGGCGTCGACTGGCATTGAAGTCGTTATTAAATACCGACAGACAATAAATGTGCATAGAGTCACTTGCAAGTAGGCACCCTAGAACACAAACAACCCACACATTGCTGGTGATTACCTTCTCTGGCCAACATCCATAAACTTGTTATCAGTCTTGTCACACTAACATGATAATAATAATAATAGTATTAATAATAATAATAATAATAATAATAATAATAATATCCCTTTTGCTTCAGTTTCTGCAAGTGAGAAAATATCAGGGAATGTTCTTTACTTGCAACAGGCACTAATTCAGTTTGCGTAATCCCTTTAACAGCAAAAAGTCGACTTATCCTCTCATATGGCTGGGATCACACTAATCAACAGAGATGATTATATGGATAAATATCACACTGCTGCATATTCATATTTCAATTATTCCATTTCAAATGAGAAAAGCCCTGGTGAGATAAATATATGGATCGGTTTTCCGTAAATTTGCAGAAAGAGCAGCGCATGCACACTGAGCGGAGACTTGATGTGCGTGACTCATAATCCTGCTGGAGATGGAGAAACCAATTAAAAAGATATTTTAGATTTCAATTGTGGGATTAACCAACAAACACTGGGAGGAACTGGGTGGAAAATGTCTGACCCACATTGCGGAAATTCTGACTGGTGGTGACAATCAAGCAGGGAGGAAAGCAGAAACTTTGCTGCTGACTTCCAGTGAACGCAGCACTCAACTCTGCTGCGTTGTGGCTGTGTTACAGCTTGTAGTGCTTTGTGTAGATTGTGTTTATTGGTGTTTTTGTTTCCTTAGTCTGCTGTACCTGTATGACAGTCGAGCTTTATTCAGGTCAGTTATTTCAAATAGGTTCCTGGTAGTGAATGTTTGCGTGCACAGCTCGTTGGTGGGTGGACTAAACTGCAGCCATTGATGTTTGCAGGAAGGTTTGGCAGCACATCTGCAGTAGAGTCATTTAAAGCAGCCCCATCATGGCCATGTCCAGATGCAACACAACAGAGGTGTCAAACTCTAAACACTCAGTGGGGTCAAAGGTCAAACTGGGACAAAGTCCGGCTCCAACATTGACATTGGTTGAACTGATCTTCCTCCAGATAGAACACTGAACCGCCTTATATGGAGCCAAACAAGCTGAATGAGGAAGAAAGCAAAGCTTCACACTGGACCATCAGTAAGTTCATATTCCACACATGCAAAATCACATTTTCAAAGACATAACAAAAAAAAAATCATCAAAATAAATCAAATGTCAATAAAAATCGTACGGCTCTTTTTTCCAACAGTTTACTGGACTTAGCCAAACGGTTCTTCATCGAGTGGTGCTGAGATGATTACAGCATCACACATGAGAGCATCAGCTACTAACACACGGAGAAGGTGTCTCCTGTCCTCGGACTCCAACAGGTCAGAACTCCTCCAGCAACGTGGTCATCATGTGGAAGAGTCTCCACTTCCCTCCTTCCCTCCTTTATCCCTCGCTAACTTTTCCTTTCTTTCCTGGAAGACGGCAGTGCAATGAAAGGCTGCAGCCTTCCAACCTTTACCTTCTCCCTATCTTCAGAGCCTGGCAGCACCTGGGCTTCTCCTGGAGAGCGAGAGACGAGTAAGAGAGAGGAGAAATAGCATTGGGGATTATAGTTCTGAGGACAAACCTGGCTATTCTCACTTGGCATTAGCGTGACAGCACGGCCTACAAGGAGGATATATAATTTTTTTTTTTTGATTCCCTTCAATTTAACTTTAATTACTCAAATCTCGGCGAGGGCACACAAGAAAAGCCAGTGCGTTTGTGTCTGGGAGATTAAGGCACTGCCCTGCCAAGTCCTCGCCGGCGCTGCGTGGTTAGATAGAATTCAAATTCAAATCCCGGCTAAAGACAGTGCAGCTGTCACCCCCCTGGCCTGAAGACTCCCTGGATCAGGAACGAGCTGTCCTCCCTCCTCCCCGCTCTCCCCAGGAGGAAACCTAATCCTGCCCCCCTTTCTTCCTCTTCCAATCGTTCTCTTTCTCTCTCTGATGACTTTAAACAGCTAAAATAAAGCCATTAAAGCTCCCCTGAAATAATTAGGAATTAAAAATGTGGGGGTGATTTGTACTTCTCTGGCATTTCCTCCTGCTTTGGAGGCTGTTGTCGCTGGTGCAAAGGGTGATGCTATTTATTTTATTTATTTTTTTTACCCTTTTGATCTTTTTTTTCATGTGGGTACGGAGAGATTCCTCTATAAATCAGGTATAAGAGCACTTATGTTTTCACCCCCTCCTCTTCCTCCTCCTCATCCTCCTCCCCCCGCCCCCCCCTCCCCTCCTCCTCCTCCAAGGGGAGAACTTGCTGGGCTTTCCTGTCCTCTTTGACAACATGCTTAGAGTCAGCTTTTTGTTGACGTGCGTGATAGCGCCAGTCTTCCGCCGGCCCGCTTTAATCTCGTCAGCGAAGGACTCGACGGAGGAGCCTCGCGCCAGGCTGAAATCCCCACTAGTTGTTCGCCTTTCACCCGCAATTGACTTTATGAACACCTGCAATGTCCTCGATAAGTAGCTCATCTTATCTCCTTGGGGAGTGCAGACCCCATTATCACGGGAATGAAGGCAGATACCCCCGTTGTGCCGTAGGCCGCAAATAATAATCCAGGCTGCCACGCTGCTGGAATCCTGCTAAGGTGATCCCAAATTGACAAAACCCCGCAATCCTCTGGACTAGGTTAAGCTCCATCCATTAGTGGCGCCGCCGCTCGGGATAAGGGTCCATCAACTTTGTGCCAGAGCGTCATCGGCGGCGCCGCACATTTGCTTATCGGCCCTTCGAAAAAAAAGAAAGAAGTGTGAGCTGACAAAGCGACGCAGCAGGACAAAGAGCTCGCGCTTCACATCCCGCCAAGTCCTTGGCAGTTTCCTCCCAGAAGTCGTGCGTCTGTTAGACCAGCGGCCCCCAACCTTTTCGGCACCACGGCCCGGTTTAATGTGAGACGATATTTTCACGGACCAGGCATGAACGCGCGATCGTTTGACGGGGGCCGTGGGAGGCGGCGGTGGAGATGGCGATCGACACTTGTGTTGCTCGCTAGCTTGCTAGCTTGTGGGTTTAATCTCGCGGTTGAGCGTAACATGGACGTAACGGAGAGAATACGGCAATTTTTCAAAATAAAATGGTTCAGACTCAGATAATGAATGAAATGGGATTCATTTAACGGAAGTTAATTATTCTTTAATGACCCACGGACCGGCACCGGTCTGCGGCCCGGTGGTTGGGGACCTCCGTGTTAGACACTTGACCGTGTGCCTGAAGTGCCAACCTTCCACTACTTTCATGGCTGTAAACACAGAGTTAAAGCACCGTCACTTCACATTGACATTGTGGTACAAATAGAGAAGGATTTGAGAAGCCTGAGGTCCAAACAGGAAGTACAGACTGACGAACAGAGTCCACGAGAACCAGAATCAGAATTCGAAACATGTTGACGCTCAGTAGCTTGTTTGGTTCAGATGATCAATGTACACACAAACACACACACACATGAAACATTCATTTGAAAGGCCTTTGAAAGATATTGCTGGAAAAAACAGAACATTTCCAATGTGAAAGTGGCCCCGAGCTCAGATATTGAACACAGTTCCCTGTGAAGAGCACTTCCTGCTGGCTGCTGGCTGCTAGCCGCTAGCTGCTCTCTGGTCCTCACAGTTTATTTGTTTGTCTTCCACACAAAGAAGAAACTGTCGAGTTCATTTTGATAAGCCCTACTTTTTGTCTCTTATTGCATTCACGCAAGCAGCGCCCTCTTCTTTCTCCCTGCAGTCGCACCGTTATCATGATTTATAGAAGATTCCATTTTATTTTCAGTTCCAAGACACTCGCATCAAAGCGCGGTCGCAGTACTTTATCTTACTTTATTGGAAGACGCTGCTTCTCGCCTCCTGGTCAGTTAAATGTATTTAAGTGTATATTTAGATAAAAATAGTCTCTGAGCCGCAGATTTCATTGTTTTCTCTGTCAGTGATGAATCTCTGCTTTCTGACAGTTATTTGCAAGAGGAAGAAAAATGCCGAGGAAAAAGAACAGAAGGCGCCCACTGTGTGGGAATGCACAGACAATTGTTTATTTCCTTTGAAAGTGGACCAGCTATACTCCACAGTCACTATTGTGCTTTAATGTCAGCGTGTAAAGACATTTTAATTGAAAATACATATACTGAAATACATATTTCCATGTGTTAAAGGTGTAAACAGTTGATTTCAATTGGAAAATGGATTGTTGAGTGTGTGATCGCAACATTCTTCTCTTGTGCACACACACACACACACACACACACACACACACACACACACACGTTGGCTGGAATGAATGTTCATATTACTGTTTAAAAAAAGGCCCTTGCTGCCACATTGATGAGCGCAGCAGAGGGGGAGGAGGAGCAATTCCACAACAAGCTGTCCTTCCTGATTGGCTCAGAGGAGAAACTGCTCCTGGTGTTTACAAAATCCATTCATTTCACTCATTCATCACATCGAGGACTCAATAAAACGACGACAATCCCAGTCTGCGGTGAAGTTGGAGCTCAAGCCCTCTCCCACGGGTGCTGCCACCGTACTGAAGGACACGGAGCAAACACAGAACCTCTGAGCTTCTATTGACCTTCATTAAGAAAAACAAGAGAGAGCCTTAGAATGGGCAGTCGATGGTCTGTCTGTCTGTCTGTCTGTCTGCCTGCCCTGGTTTTATCCTATTGCTCACATTTTTGGTGCACGCTGCAAATTTCCTCAGCTTGTCTTATCTTTTCTTAATTATCGTAAAAACACAACATCGCACAACATGTTTACAAAAGTGTTTACCTGAGACACAAATTCACTAAAGAAAATAAAGGTTATTACAATTCAAAAAAACAAACAAACACAATTGCATTCTGCAAAGCGTATTTACCAACTCCAAAGCCATACTCTAGATAGATAGATGGAGCCTAATATAAAACATACACGTGGACATCATCACTCTGATTGATCTCACTGAAGCATCTTGGTTTGTTGTGTTTTTATTTATTGTACTGGTTGGTTTCAGTTGTGGGTGGACTTTTTTTTTAATTTTTGTTACCCAAGTGTCTTGAGTTGAGGGTACTGTATGAATGTTGCTGCTGTGACCATTTCATTTCCTGTAAAGGATTAATAGAGTACATCAAATCAAATCAAATCAATGCACAAGATTCTGAAAATACTCACATGTTCAAACTGGCCTTTGCTTAATTAATTAATTAATTTATTTATTTATTTATTTATTTATTTTCTCTTATTAATGTAAAGCGTCTTTGAGTGTCCTAAAAAAGTGCTGTAAAAATTTGATGTGTTGTTTTTATTATTATTATTATTATTATATTTTCAAATATTTAAGATTGACAGCTAGATGGGATTCTGTTTTATTAGTCTGTCACCACCAACAGCAGCAGGATTTCACTGAACTGCTGCTTAGTTCATCCCTTATCGTTGTCAGCGAGGGCTACAAACAGTCCACAGCAATGTGTGATTGGTTCCGTTGAAAGACGAGCAGAACTGCAGGGCAAAGAGGTTCCGTCCACCAGAACCAAGCCAAAAATAAAACTATTTCAGGCCTTTGAGATTTGGTGCGCATGCGCCCCCTTTTCTTGCCGCCTCCATCAGAGTCCAGCACCACGGACAGCACCGCCAGAAATAAACACATGTGAAAAAGCAATAAACAGACCACCCCCCCCGCCCCGCCCCGCCCACCACCACCACCACCACCACCACCAACATGGTGATTTGCATTTGATCCCCAGATCATGTTTTATTTATTAGTAATCACAACCAATCAAGAAAGAAATTAATCAATGAAAAGCGCGAGGCAGTAGCAATATCCACCATCTGGGGGTCGTGTTTGTCCCCCCCCCCACACACACACACACACACACACATACACTCACACGCACACACACACACGCACACACACACACTCACACGCACACACACACACGCACACACACACACACACACACACGCACACACATACACTCACACGCACACGCGCACACAGACAGGTATGTAGAAAGAAGAAAAAGACTTTTTCTCGCGTGTAGGTCCACAACAATGACAAGTACAATTACACACACACACACACACACACACACACACACACACACACGCACGCACACACGCACGCACACACGCTGCCTCCTCGTGGGCCTATATTGAGATGAGTGACATTTCTCTCGCCCTCGGCCAATGAGCTGCGAGCGGGTCCATATGGGCGGATCAAAGGTGTAGCTGGTGCTGCTCCGGCTTTATTGCCAGCCGCTGCTGTTAATTAGGAAACAAGATCACAGGCAGTATTAAAATCCAATTAAACTGATATGAACAGATTGCCAAGTGATGTTCGCTAATGTATAATTGAGCACCATGCAAATTTCTGCGGCTGCCTTTTGTTTTTCCACATCTCTGACTCCTCACACACACACACACACACACACACACACACACAGTGTGTGGTGTGAGCAGCCGTGCTTGAAAGTTCTCCTGTGTGTGTGTGTGTGTGTGTGTGTGTGTGTGTGTGTGTGTGTATGTGGTGTCCAGCCAGCAGATAGAGCAGTGGATGCTCATCCTGGGAGGGGGAGGGAGGGGGGGCATAGCTTCACCTGTCAGAACCTGGGGGGGGCTGCAGGACTGACAGTAGCCAGAGTTATTTATGCATTTTATTTTTCTGTTTATGTTTTGTTGTTTTTTTTTTTTTTTAACTAATTATTATTGTGGGAATTTCTGTGATTATTTTCCATTTTTGATTATTGTCATTTCTTCTGTGGTTCTGTGTGGAGTCCAGGAATAATATTCACAATGTGGAAAAAAAACAAAAAACCTAATGTGGCTCCTTATGAAATAAGCAATCAGCAGTGAGTGGATTCCAGGCCCACAGAGCGACTCTGGTGGAAGAACTGCACCTCACACTAGTGACTGGGTTCATTCATACATTAATAGAGGTGTTGAAAAGCAGCATTAAGATGTCACCTGAACTTGAATCACACAGTTGCAGAAGGTCATCGGGGAGCTATCAGAAGGTCGGCGAGGCTGCTGTGAAGTCCTGTCAGATTAGGAGATTGGCCACATTAGGGATTAAGACAAGGATTATAAAGGCTGCCCCCTGTTCCAGATTTCTTGACATGTTCATAAAGGGAGATGGAGCCGCTGAGACTGTGTGAGCAGGAAGGGATTTCTCCTTTATCTCCTGGGGTTGAACATATGATAATCTGAACATTATTACAGCAGCTCCGTGCTGCAGGGGAGAATCAAAGAGGCGCCACATCGTTGTTGGATTTCGTTTAAAAAAAACAACACACACGACGTAATATTAAAAATGTAACGATAATTAAAGTTATTTTATACGATGACTCTTCTGCAGTGGTTCTGCAGGAACTCATCTGATGACAGGTGAACCAAGGTGTGGATATTGAATGCGTCTTTCTAGAAGATGAATAGCAAGTGTTGTCTTGTGTAATTTCTGAAGCAGATGCAAGAGGTGAGGACAGTGCAACAGTGAGGAGGTGAAGGGAGCTCATCGTGAATGAGAGTCAAGAAGATTCTAATCCTTCTGTCACAGTGATTCCCACTGGATTTGATTTCTGCTGCCCAACAAAAGACAAAAAGCGATTTTCTTCAATTAAAATATGTTTACAGTTGCCCTTCAGTGTGTCACTGCATTGGAGTTCAATCCATTCTGTCCATCTGGAAAGCTGATAGATGCACTTTCACCATCAACTACGCATGAATTCCAGAGCAGTTTAAACCTGGATCCTTGGATTCACTGCCGTCAGTTCAGATGAACCTGGTGAGTCCAGTGTCTTGGCTGCATTTCACAATCGAGTATATGAAATGACAAATTCAAAATAATATCTACATCTACAGCATCATGTATCATAAATTGGTTTTTCTGAAGTAGGTCTGTTCACAAATACAATCATTAAGTTGTCTGTGGTGTAGTTTGGGATGGATGAGGTCAATCAGACAGAAGTGGTCTTCTCAGTGTGATGTCAATGGCTCCTTCCCCCCAGTGATGTCATCACTGTGCAGTCAGTCAGTCAGGGCTGGAATGCAGAAGAAAGCAGATGTGATGTGATGTGATGAGGAGGCAGTGAGAAGTGGTTGCAGCTGCTGGCTTGACTGCAGATCAAACCCCAGTAATGACTGTTGTTCATGTGACTGGCAGGGAAGCAGCAGAGTCAAGGGCAGCAAATTGGGCCGATTCTCTGCCGTCAATGGGAAATAGTGGCAGCCCTTCACAAGGAAGCTGCAGAGAGCTTGGATAAATGACAATAACAGGGGATCAGGAGTGACGAGAGGAAAGATGAAAGTGAAGCGAGGTTGCAGGTGGAGGAGGATGAAGCTGAGATGTCGTCGCAAGGTTGGAATCACTCGTCTGACTGGGAAATTGCCAGTGGGATTTGGTAGTTTTGAATTTCTATCCCAGTTTAGAGACTCCTTGGGCTCATTTCATTATTGTAACATTTATATACCACAAATATAATAGAAATGCATGTCTTAAGCTACATAAAATTATTGAACGTTTCCGGTATATTTTTGATTTTCCACTGAATGATTTACTGTCTAGAGTCTAAAGCGCCCAGGAGGCGATCCGTCTTGCTGTAGTTCTAAATCCCTCACCATGGGACAAATACAAGCACTTACCATACTACATAAAAATTATAAATTCTAAACACTGTTAAAGTATTTATGGTCAGTGTGTTGAGCTTACACCAATATAAAAATCCTAAATAAAGCCAACACACACTGGTTCTTTAAATAATTAGTAAGATTGAACTAAATAGAAATACTGTTAATCAGTCTGATAATT
>NW_027466071.1:4502500-4725000 GCF_046127955.1 Nelusetta ayraudi
CCAGACCATCCTCACCTGGTGCCCTCAACCTGGGGAGCCACACCCACACCTGCACCCAGGCAGAGAGGGGCGTGGCTGCACTTCAACAGTATATACATGGACACACACCTAGAAAAGACAGAAGGTTCAGTTTCTGTTTGCACCTCTCACTTCACTTCGGTTGCAGTTTTGTAAAACTGTGACATTGTTTTTGTTTCATGTTGTCAGTGTGGTGCAGTTCAACAGCTGATACATGCAAGTAATGGATGCAGCTTATAAACCACCATCAAACTGCCTCTGCAATGTTTCCTCACTCAGCTTCATAAAAACTCTTCGTCATTTTAGTTTTTCTTCAAAGTGAAATTCTCGTCTTGTCTCGTCCACTTTTCTTCTCACTGTCACTTTTTGGGTGGGGAGGTGTTTGGTGGGGGGGGGGGGGTGCCATTCTTTCATCCCTCTTTCATCCAATGCTTCTCCACTGTGCCTGCGTCGCTCTCGTCTTTCCAAATGTTCCTGATCTTCTCTCCATCCGTCTGGAGCGCCGCCGCTCTGCTGCTGTGATTTATGGAAATCTTTGAGGAACGACGGCGCCCCCTACATCACGCCATTCTTTTGATTGTTTCTCCGAGAAGAAGGACAAGATGGGCCTGGTCTAATCCTCTGCACGTCTTCATCACGCAGGAGTCCCAGCACGGTGGAGGCAGAGCCAGTCAACATCAATCCATGAAGACACCTCCTCCACCGCCTGGGGTGCTCCTACTGCCGCACACTTCTCTCCTCCTTCTGGCTCTATTACTGCAGTTTGTACCACCAAATACTCGACGTGAATACAAGAAGACAAGCCGCACATAATTCCATAATTCCACAATGTGGAAATCCTCACTGCGTCTCCAAGTTCCTCCTGGTTGTTTTGTCTATAATCTCCTGTGTGTTGCAAAGCCTCCATCCATTCATCCATCCATCCATCCATCCATCCATCCATCCATCCATCCATCCATTCATTCGGTGATTCACAGACGTGCAATAACACTTTCACTCAGTCCTGTTTTACAATTTAAATTCAAGTCTTGTTGTCCCGATGTGTTGTTTGATTTCAAAGGACAGACTCAGCTGCAGTTTGAAGTGGAGAACTTTATTGACAGTCCACTTCCATCTGATCACAAGGACACTCACCGCACCCTGCCTTCGTCTTCCAGCTCTGCTCTCTGGATTTGATTTCCAGGGAGGAACGATGGCGTTGGAGCTCAACAGAGTGGTGACACAGAAGAAGAAGAAGGAGGAGGAGGAGGAGAAGAAGAAGAAGAAGAGGAGGAAGAAGAAGAAGTCTTTATTAATCCCACGTTGGGGAAATTTGCATCATTCCAGCAACAATGCGGTTCAAAAGAAGGAAGATTATATTAATTAAAGACAATAAAGAAATAAAACCATCATCTCCCTCCTTCTCCTCCCCCCCTACTCTACCCCCCCAACCCCTCCCCGCCCCACCTCCATCATCCCCCTCCCCCTCCTGCAGTGATGTGGAACAGCTTAAGAACAGCCTCTCTACCTGTCACCAGTGTGTCTTTGGTGTCGTCAACCAGCAGCTTAAAGTCAATAGAAGCTCCTCTACTTCTTCTCCTTCTTCTTCCTCTCCTCCTCCTCCTCCTCCTCTCCTCCTCCTTAATGAGGAGGTGTGAGGAGCTCTGACAGCCAGTCAGGGTCCTGCTGCACTAATTCCTCCCTTTGAATAAGTGGAGGTGTCTGCCTGACTTAATCTACCCCCCCACCCCCCCCCACCCCCCGCCCCTCACACACACACACACACACACACACACACACACACACACACACACATACACTTTGAAGGTAGTGGGGATATAAAGCCCTCCACTGCAGGACTAATATTGTGGCAGTGCTTGACTTTCATATCCACTATGATACTGCAGACCACCTCCATATAGACCACAATGCATTGCTGTTTGTTGCCATGTTTTAAACTCACTTTGATCTGATGAAACACCACCAGAGATGTGCTGTTATTGAGTCGTCTTTTCGTAGTTTCTTGTCCAAGCAAGGTTACTTATTTTTTTACACACATTTTTTTTTTTTTAAATGTAATGTTTTTCTTTCAAATGTTTGAATAAATAAATAAAAATACAATGAAAAATACATTTTCAGTCAAAGGTTGGGACCAAAACTGACCAATATAAAAACTGAACAGCGACTGACTCACCAGTCAAATCAGTCACTGATTCACTGAGTCACTAATTGACTCCAGAAGTCCTGATGGAGGCCACTTGAACTAAAGTGACTCTGTTTCTCTCTGTTAAGTGAAGCGTCACCTCCACCTCCTTCTTTCCCTCCCTTTTCTTTTCCTTCCTTGCCTCTTGTTACTTCTCTCCCACTGTATTTCTGGTGCCTTGAGATTAATCCCCCTGTTCCTGGTGGGAACTTCAAAGTGCGGCGCCGCCCTGCAGGGATCAGCATTAATTAGCCACACGCAAAAAAAGAAAATTACAAACTCCGAGCTCAGCCCAGCCAGCCAATGAGGCGCTGCCATCACACCGCTGGTGGGGAGGGGCTGCTGTGGAGGGAGGAGAACACCTGTGTCACCTCTACCTGCCACCTCTAGCGGGAGTGAGAGGGCATCATCATCATCATCATCATCATCATCATCATCATCATCATCATCATCAGAGGTAGTTTAGGAGGAGGTTTGTCAACTGATTGTTCATTATGATGATAATTCACCGCCTGATTTTGCTTTTTAAGGACGGAGAAACCTAGCAAAGTGTTAGCATGAGCACCGCCACCAGGTTGACTGTTGCCACTGCACACTATAGTAGAGGATTTATTTAGGGGAAAAAAAGAATAACACATATACTGTATATTTATCTGTCTTTGTATCATTATATTAAATACCTGGGACTCTCCAAGCAGTTTTTTAGAAGTGAAGAAGCCCCTTGGATGAGAGGCCAAACGTCTTCAAGATCACTAAAACCAGTCCAGTTGCCTTAACTCAACCCTTCTACCTCGTTACACTGACTGGTTAGGTTGATTAGCAGTTTGCGACCAGTGCACTGCTGATGAGATGAAACGGCATGCACGTGTGATATTAAAGATTTATGAGGATCAACTTGTTCTTGTTGGAGGAAAATAATAAAATAAAGCAAAGAGCCAGACGACGAAGAAGAATTGCAACAGCTTGTATTTGTGCTCTGTGTTTGTGCTCTGTTAAATTATCAGTGCGGGGGAGGGGTGGGGTAGTGAAGAGGAGGGGGGGTTCAAAAAACTGGCAACATAAAAAGTAATATCAAAGGTCCAACCGAAGCTGAAAAACAAACAAAAATCCATCTTGAGATGATAAAAATGAACTATAAATACATCACAAATAACAAAATAAATAAATAAAAAAACAAAAACAATTAATTAATTAAATTTAATGAAATAGTACTCATATAAAAGTATGTACAAGCAGTATTGCAAAAACACACGTCGACTGGTTTGGCCTCATCAACCCCCGACTGACTGTACAATATCATCAGTTACAATAGAACAAATCCATGATGTCGTTGTATCCATCTCCATCAGACCCCCCCGCCCCCCTCCACAACACACACACACACACACACACACACACACACACACACATTGGAAAAGAGAAGCTCTTATTTTGGAAATACACGTGTTTAGTTTGTTTCTTTCTCAGAGCTTTGCATCAATAAAGATCCAGTCTGATACATTAAAATCAATCAGTACGTCGGGATTAGCAGTGTGTTTCCCTAAAAAATTTAAAATAAATGAAAATGTAAAAAGAAAAAAGAAAGAAAAAAAATGTTTCTCTCTTTCTTGTTTTCTTCTTCTTCTTCTTCTTCTTCTTCTTCTTCTTCTTCTTCTTCTTCTTCTTCTTCTTCTTCTACACCCAAGGCAGAATTAAAGCTACCAAACTTATGAATTCTTTTTTACATGTACAGTGACAAAAAACTGTTTCAGACCGACAAAATAAATATACATGTAAAGAAAAGAAAAATAAATGAAATCCCTAAAATTCCTTTAAAAAAAAAAAAAAAAAGAAATCCCAGACTTTCTCTGATATTACAAATACTGGAATGCTTTTACAGTAAAACAGAAGATGTGATATAGAATTGTGTATATTTTTGTATTTACTGAAAATCCTTCACCAAAACAGAAAATAAATCAAGTGCACAGAACGTTGATTGATTACATTTTTTTCTAGGATCAAAAGCGGACAGAAAATGTCTCATCAGTTTAGGACGCACACAGGTACACACAAATATTACTTCAACAATTGTACTGTTTGAACACTGTGAACGTATTGAAGACAAGTGCACAGCGTTCGCCTTGTTTCGGCTCACCAAGATGATTCACTGGATTCTCGTCCTCGACGTCGGTTGAGTTTTTGTGTCCAATTCCGTGCGTTTGATTTTTCTTGTTTTATTTCCAGCTAAAAATGCGGAAGTTATTTTTATTTTGTCGAAAGATTTTATCGTACAGTTCCACGTGTCTGACAAGGGGCTGTATATTTGTTAAAAAGGAAGATGGTCATTCAAGGCACACTGATTCCAAAATGCCGATGACGTCGTTCTGAAATGCTTCTTTCTCTTTATTCTTTTCTTAAAGAGCCTCGTTGCAACTTTGGATGCTTTATGATTATAATGATAATAATAAATTATATTATCGAGGTTTCACCTCTTCAATATCATGTGTATTGGAGGAATGTAGTCCTCCAAATTCCCCAAATCATCAAATTTCAAATTGTAAATGGATTATTATTATTTATTTATTTTTAATGTTAAACCAACTAAATAAAACAAAAACAGTTTTCCCTTAAAATACATTTGAAGTAGTAGTGGCTTCTCCTGTGTACACCAACATAATTTACTTCGACTAATCGTCATAAGAATGACAAGTACAAAATTTGATATATCAGTTTTAATTTTGATATTTCTTTTTACATATTAGGATAAAGTTTGAATAATAGTCACTTAGAGATGTAGTTGCTGTCAATTGTGTCAAATTTATTCATTATTTACTGAACTCCACACCCTGTAAAAGTCATACAAATAGTGACACACAAAAAAGAAGTATGATTTACCCTGAGATGTATTGATATTCTATCTCTGCACGTACTTGTGGTGAATTTGCCGTTTGTGTCTCTAATAAACATCTTTTCCACGTGCTTAAAGTTTATGGACCAGAAAACAACAAACGCTAAAGCTGTAAATGAAAATCCTTCTGGCGTTAGTGTCAAAGCAGAGAGGCTCAGTGGAACTCACGGGTGGGGGAGGGGGGCGGAGGGCGGGGCTTGGGGGAGTCGGGAGGGGGTCGACTTTGAATCCAGGTGAACTTGCAGTACTCAGTACTACACGTCCAAATACACCGACTTGTATCAGAATGAGTTCACGCTCCTACACCAAAGGATTGTTGTCCGCAATAATCATCATCATCATCATCATCATCATCATCATCATCATCATCACACAAAGCAACTCTTGCATTCTCATTAACATATTATTATTATTATCTGTGAGGAGTCAGATGGAGCTAACTAGTACACTTCAGTACAAGCAGTGGCCAAAACAACAAGGTTCCATAGAAAATGGGCTCAAACTCTCAGGATATCGTGGGGTCGTATAAAAAAAAGACACAAAACCAAAGAATGAAAACAGACTAACAAATGTACCTGCACATGCCAAAAATACAAAAATCCAACGATAATAAATACAGAAATTATTGCACAGTTAAAGGCGTCACATATTTTTCCAACTCAAACGCACTGATTGTTCAAAAACGTATCTCAAATGAGGCAGTTTAGACAACTTGGATTTGTTTCAACATCTTTGTTTTCTCTGGCAGTTTCCTATAAAAACATGAACTCAATATCGTCACCCAAAAACAAAAAGTTCTTCCGCGACTGACGGAGTCGCTTTTGACCGGGAGTTCATTTTAGCTTCTCTCCGCTTGTTCGATTTTGACCTCGCTGGTCATCAAGTGTTCCCCGTGCCACTTCTTCATGTGCTTCTCCAGCGTGCTGTACACGCTGAAGGGCATCTGGCAGATGTCGCAGCGGTACACGTCCTTGCCCAGCTGCCCGTGGGTCTTCATGTGGCGCGTGAGCTTGGAGCTCTGCGCGCAGGCGTAGTTGCACAGCTCGCACTTGTAGGGCCTCTCGCCGGTGTGGCTGCGCCGGTGCACCGTCAGGTTGCTGCAGTTCTTGAAGACCTTGCCGCAGTACTCGCAGGTGTCGCTGCGCCGGCTGTCCTTGGAGCTGGGTCTGCCCGGGCCCAGGTGCGGGGTGCTGCCCCCGCTGGCGGTGCCGCTGCGACCCGACAGGCCGCCGTCCATCAGGAGGTCGCCCGGCGGCGTGGAGAAGCGCAGGCTGCCGTTCTCGGACGAGTGCTCGGAGGACGTGGCGAACGGAGATTGTCGGGAGTCGCTGAAGCCCAGGAAGGGGTCTTTGATGAAGTGGCGTGAGGCGGCGTAGCCCACCAGCCACTGGGAGTAGACGTTCTCCGAGGGGATGTGCGGCGCGGACGCCATGTCCAGGTCCTTCTCGATTTTGATCCTCTTGCTGGAGGAGTTGGACAGGGCGGGGCTGGCGATGGACGGCGGCTTCCGGGGAAACAGGCTGGAGAAAGAGTCGCCCGAGCCGCAGTTGCGGCCGTTGACGACGGTCCTGTCCTCCTGACGGTGGCGCTCCATCTCCCCGGCCACCGAGTCGTCGTCCCCGGTGTCCCGCTGGCCGTCGGAGCACCTCTTGGAGAACGGGATCCTCTTACGATTGTCAACGATCAGGTTGTTGTACTGCTGCACGGCGTTGAGGCCGCCGCCGTCCACCAGCTTTTCAAGCTCGTACGACGGCTTCTCCTCCGACTGGGGCTTGGCGCCGTTCTCTCTGTTCCGGTAGTACTCGCACTCCGCGCTGAAATTGGACTCGGGCCGACTCTCGTTCTCCAGCTCTTCCTCCTCCTCCTCCTCTTCCTCCTCCTCGTTGCCTTCTCCCTGGAAGTCGCCGTCGCGATTCTTCATGCACTCGCCCGTGACGTCGCTGGTGCCCGGCTCCGGGGAGCTGGTGGCGGACAGTCCGTCGTCCGATCGGCCCGTCAGGGATCCGGCCTTGTGCATGTGGGTCTTCATGTGCCGCTTCAGCTTGCTGGCTTGGGAGCAAGCGTGGTCGCACAGTTGGCACTTGTAGGGTTTCTCTCCGGTGTGGCTGCGCCGGTGGACCACCAAATTGCTTTGGAACTTGAAGGTTTTGCCGCAGAACTCGCAGGACTTGGCCTTGTTGTGTGTGTGCGGAGGGGTGGTGCTGTTGGGGGGGATGGGCGGGAGCGGAGGGGTGCTCAGGAAGGGTGATTTAGGCCCAGGCTGGAAGGGGTTGGGGTTCAAGAGTCGATGCATAGGTGTGGCCCTGCTGGGGGACAGCGGTGGCGTGGTGCTGTTGGTGTTCCCTGCCAGCTCGCGCAACCTCCTGGAGAAGTCCATGGACTGCGACTCCATGGCCATGGGAGCGAGCCGCATCACCCTCTCAAAGGCACTGGGGTGCTGGGAGATGAGTCCCATCTCCTCCGCACTGAGGCGCTCCAGCCGGTGGGGGTCGAAGTGGTGGCGAGGAGGTGGGCTGACGAAGGGAGGAGTGTTTGGAAGGCGGCTCTCCAAGAACCCCGGAGGAGGCTCCCGGAGCAACGGTCCCGTCATCCGCAGCAGACTGAAGGGGTTGTTCTCCCCCAGGAAGCTGGTGAGGGGCGACGGGGGGATGGAGTCGCTGACCATGGGCGGCGGCATGCTGATGCGGGGGGTGAGGGCCGAGCTGGACGGGCTGGACTCCAGGTAGATGCGAATGCCATGGCTGTTCTGGACGTGCTGCAGCAGGAACCAGGCGCTGGAGAAGGGCTGCTTACATGTGGTGCAGATGTAGCTTGAGGGTTCGTCCCGACCACCTGCAGGAGACACGGAGAGAGAGAGAGAGAGAAGCTCCGGTCAGTGGTGGAGGTCTAGCTTGAAAGAACATGACAACATGTTTCCATGAGAGGACAGAACCTGCTGGTTCTACCTGCAGTGACCTTCAAGGTGCAGTCATGCAATGTAAAAAGTGAAGCAAATGTATAGACAGAGATAGATAGATAGATAGATAGATAGATAGATAGATAGATAGATAGATAGATGTTCTTTATTGATCCCAAATTGGGAACACAGGAACTACCCGAAAAATTAGAATATCAAGTAAAGGTTGTTTTATTTTGGCAATTTAACATAAAAGATGAAAGCAACACATTTTATTGAACCATTCCACGCAAATTGACATCTCAAGCAGTTCCTTGTTGTAACTTTGCTGATTAAGATTTTCAGCTTATTAAAACCACAAACCCACAAACTCGGAAAATTATTATAAAATTTGAGGGTTTTTTTTTTTAAGCTGCAAGACCTGATCAACAGAATCCATACAAAATAAAAACTTGAAATGTATTGATTTGCATACTATATATAGTACTGTACACTGTTGCAGCACTGAAACCAGTCCAAAAAAAGGAACTCACAACCTCACTGTCAGCATTGAATTGTTGACTGAATTAGGCGTGAAGACTCTTGTGTGTTTCTCACTCAGGATGAATTGGTGTCTCTCGACGAAGAGAGTCATTGTGCGACGCTACTGGAGTGCAGAGAACTGATTTGCTGTCATGAGTTGATGGAGGCCACAACACTGCACACTTTGCCTGTTGGAGGGTTGGCTGGAGGGTCCTGACAGGATGTAAAGTACTGAGTCTATAATCCTTCACAGTTTGTGCTGCATTCTCATTTAATCAGCCCACATGAGTGGCTGACAAGGTGAACGATGCTATTATTAGATTGTTTAGGTCCCTGAAGTCACCGGCTGGGGTTTCACCTCCCGCTCTTGTGTTTACGATGGAAAATGGCACCAGAAAAGCATCGCAGAAGGCCTGACAGTGAAGGAGAATCACCGCCATCACCATCATCGCCAAAGGCTGGTTTTTATTATTCAAAGAGTCCAAAGAGGTAAAGGGTTGATTGGGAGAGGATTTGAGACTGAACTCTGTTCACACTCACTTTCTGCTGTTTCAATCAGCTGCTTGCTAATTATTCTTCAGAGCACAAGGAGGAAACAAAGCAACACAAGAATTTATCCATAGTGGAAACATGAACAAGCATTTTTTTTTTAATGTATTGCACCGATAAAGTCCAGAGTAGTTGTCACAAACTACATCAAAGTGCCACCTGCTAAGCAGTAAAAAACTACCAATGGGTGTGCACACAGAGAAAAGTTGCTGTGTATAGTGAAAGCCATGGGTCATACCTACTGTGTGTGTGTGTGTGTGTGTGTGTGTGTGTGTGTGTGTGCGCGCGCACCGTCCCAGGGGACAGGTAGTCCAGTGCAGATGGCCAAAGATGCAGCCGGAGGCGAGAGCACATTATGATCATTCTGATGTCAGCGGTACTTTAATGCACGACTCTGTTTAATCAGCCCATTATTCCCCATCTCCATATGAAGAGAGGGAGAGAGAGAGAGAGAGAGACAGACAGACAGAGAGGGGGAGAGAGAGGGGAGAGAGAGAGACAGAGAGAAAGAGAGAGAGGGAGGGAGAGAGGAAGCAAGCAGCTCATCGCTTGATTTGGCGCAATATGTAAAACCCATGTTATGTTGTGTAGCATGTGTGTGTGTGTGTAGGAAAAAGAATGTGTCCCTCCTGCTATTCCTTTATTGTCCTCTTCCTCTCTTCCTCTCTCCTGTTCATCACCTGACGTCTGCTTTGAAGTCAGTTTGCTTGACGTGCAGAATAATGTAACACTTTGCTGAACAATTCAAACACCGGCAATATTTTGTTCAATATACAATACAATACAATACAATATCGAGACCTATAGCTGGAAATGACCATCAGATGGTGAGGAATCCATGTTATTGAAAAGGCTGATTGGAACGAAGAGAGCAGATGATCTCCACCATCACTTCCACCAAACTCAATATGACTTCTGTCACTCAGTGGAGTCGTTTGGCTAAAACAAATGACGCAATTCCACCCCCCAAAAAATAATTGCACTTTTCATCCCCATGAATCATAATAATGATGATAACACCGCCCTCTCATTGTGTTCCCCTGTTGGCTCAGTTTCACACAATATCACATCAGTCATTACCAACAATCCACTCTCCGCTGTGATTCAATTTGCCGTAATTACTGCGGCTGCGGCTAATAAAAAGGTGACGGAGGGAGAGAATGGCAGCGGAGGAGTGGAAGGTCAAGCGGCAGTTAGCGCCACTCGTTTTCACTTTGACTCCGCTGGATTCATCCCGGGCGGCTAATGGCCTGATTCTCTTCAACCTCTCCTCAGTAAATACCGTCCAATTACAGGTTAACTGGCTGAATTAAATCACAACCATTACACTGGGGAAGAGGGGGGCGGTGGAAGGAGGGAGGGGGGGATGGATGGAGGGATGGAGGGAGAGGAAGGGGAGAATGGAGCAGCGGCCGACTCTTGTCTGGGCTTTTTTCAGGTTTTCTCTCACAAAACAGGTGGCGGTGCTGTTGGCTGATTGGGTCCCGGCTTCAAAATAAAATTTTAATATAAATGATATAATATGTGTGTCGCTCAAGGTCCCTTCATCGCGTCCACTCACTGGTAGCAACACTTTCTACTTTGTGAAATACACACAACTGATCACCTGCTGACAACCGCTAGGAATTCACTGGTGCTGTAGTCCAGACGGCACCAACCAACCAAGACCAAGACGTCATCAAGACCGGAGAGTATAGAGGTCCACATCAAGACTAAGACCAGGACCAGAGAGTATAGAGGTCCACATCAAGACTAAGACCAAGACCAGAGATTATAGAGGTCCACATCAAGACTAAGACCAAGACCAGAGAGTATAGAGGTCCACATCAAGACTAAGACCAAGACCAGAGAGTATAGCGGTCCACATCAAGACTAAGACAAAGACCAGAGAGTATAGAGGTCCACATCAAGACTAAGACCAAGACCAGAGAGTATAGAGGTCCACATCAAGACTAAGACCAAGACCAGAGAGTATAGAGGTCCACATCAAGACTAAGACCAAGACCAGAGATTATAGAGGTCCACATCAAGACTAAGACCAAGACCAGAGAGTACAGCGGTCCACATCAAGACTAAGACCAAGACCAGAGAGTATAGCGGTCCACATCAAGACTAAGACCAAGACCAGAGAGTATAGAGGTCCACATCAAGACTAAGACCAAGACCAGAGAGTATAGCGGTCCACATCAAGACTAAGACCAAGACCAGAGAGTATAGAGGTCCACATCAAGACTAAGACCAAGACCAGAGAGTATAGAGGACTAAGACCAAGACCAGAGAGTATAGAGGGATGAGGAGGTGAAACCAAAGCTTTCATTTCTCTTATTGTGGCGTCATTGCAGTGTTGGCTGAAGTCAGAAATTCCCAGTCCGCCCAGTCCGGGACCAAGACCAGACCCAGTAAAAATACCTCCAAGTCTGAGACCAGACCGAGACCAATGTGGAGAACTTACACGACGAGAACTCACAGTTCTCTCCTCTGTGAGCCAAAAATTGTAAAATTGTAAAAGTAACTTTATAATGTGTAATGGCCTTATTAAGTATTGGCGAGGACTGAAATGCGAGTACTGTCCCCAATCATCACCACGTCCTCAACTTTGCAACCGCTGCATCTCAGACGCGCGTCATCCCACAAAACAAAGGATGATTCTTCTGCTGCGAATTTTAACAAGAGCGGCTTAGCCGATCATCGCCAAATGAGGCTGTCTTTAGATCATTAGGGGCGCAGGGGGGTGGAGGAGGGGAAGGAAGGAGCGCTAGGAGAGAAAAGAAGACAAGAAAAAAGACAAAAATCCATCTCTCGCAAATCCTGGAGGCTACAGTCAAAAGAAAATTGGGGAATTGTAAAGCAAAAATCCGCAAAACAAACTCGCACATATGTGTGTGCACGTGTGTGTGTGCGCTTGTGTGTGTGTGCGTGTGCGTGTGTGTGTGTGTGTATGTGTCCTATTGACAAATTAGAGGGATTACGAGATGGAGAGTGCCAGAGCAGAGCAGCTTATCCTGCACACTGGCCCACAACACTGCGTCTGTGTGTGTGTGTGTGTGTATGTGTGTGTGTGTGGTGGTGGTGGTGACGGGTGGGGGGGACTCCACATGTTAATCAGGACGTGTGATTGGTGGAGGTGGTGGCACATGCAGGGGATTGTCATTGCCCTACACGCACCCCTGGACACGGAGGCGCGTGGATCAGAAGGAACGCTGTCATACACGGGAACATCATCAACATATAGTCTGCTTGTTCCTGTTTGGTGGGGGGGGGGGTTAGTTTTGCTTCCTGTTTCCTGAGTGGTTTCACCTGGTGTCCATTCCTGCTGTGTCCCACCTGTGTCTATCTAAATCAGGTGGTGGGCTCAACTCTGTGACTGGTGGGCCACGATAGCTTCTGAGATGTGACCTAAGAAATGAAGAAGTCAAGAATAAATGCAAACGTATGTACGTTCTATGAGATATTTCAATATTCCATCTCCCCCGACATCCCTGAAATTGACGTGCTGAGGCCACAGGGAAAATAAAAGTGAGGGCTGATGTGTGAAAGGAGTGGAGGAGGAGGAGGAAGAGTGTTATGGTCAAACTCTGTTTGCTTAGAACGAAAGGGCAGGCGAGTGAGAGAGAGAGAGAGAGAGAGAGAGAGAGAGAGAGAGAGAGAGAGAGAGAGAAGTTTGTGTGTGTGTGTGTGTGTGTGTGTGTGTGTGTGTGTGTGTGTGTGTGTGTGTGTTGGACAGGAGCAGATCCAGACCAGAGATGAAGGTTACAGGGGGGTTGAAGAACCTTATAAGGCCTGGAGGACGACTGAGCTGCTGCAATACACACCTGCAGGTCAGGAGACAGCCTGCAGGGGGAGCCAACCTCACCTCAGGCTGTCAGGTTGCCAGGTTGCCAGATGCAACTTTTCCCCCCATTTTACACTTCAATAGCAAATTCTCATCGCAAAAAAACTAGACATTGCTAGCG
The DNA here is from genome assembly GCF_046127955.1 of Nelusetta ayraudi. Lineage (NCBI taxonomy): Eukaryota > Metazoa > Chordata > Actinopteri > Tetraodontiformes > Monacanthidae > Nelusetta > Nelusetta ayraudi. Next base: position 4,515,508 of record NW_027466071.1, read on the forward strand.
ATGCTCGGGGTCAAGTCATTAACCTTTTATCAAGTGGCGTTTCTCAACCGGTGGGTCGCAACCCCAAAGCGGGCCTTGGGGCTTGGTGGCAGTTTCACAGCTGAACTCATCAAGTGCAAAAAACAAAACATCCTGACGATCCTGATTGGATGACACAGCCACACTTTCATTACAGACTTGAACTTCACCGGGAGGCTCGTGTGTGGATGAGAGCTCATGTAAGTAAGTGTCCCATATTTAATGAAATGAAATGGGATTTTTAAAATGATAATTTTAAAATAATAATAATGATAATAATGATAATAATTGAGACCTTCAGGTCTCCTCTCTGAAGGTGTAGGAGGTCCTGATGCTTCACTGGATTCCAGCACACTGCAGTGCTAAAGTGGAGCATTTCAATCAGCTAGCGGAGTCCAACTCCAACACTCAGTGGGGCCAAAGGTCAAACTGGGACAAAGTCTCGGTCAACATTGACATTGATTGAACTAATGTTTCTCCAGATACAACAGTCAACCATCTTATATGGAGCTGAAAAAAAAAAGAAGCTGAATATGGAACAAAGCAAAGCTTAATGCTGCACAATAAATAACTCCATGTTGCACACTTTGCTAAATCTAAATTCAAATTAAAAAAAAAAATAAAAAAAAATCATCAAATTATGATTGAAATCCTCTGCTTCAAGTCACAACCCAGTAGCTCCGCTCTCCTCAGACCAAGCCAGTGGAGAATCAGCTGGAGTGAAGTGGTGTTTGGCCAAAGAAGACCACTGAAGAACCAAGAGCCCACTGAACAGGAGACCCCCCCCCACCACCACCACCACCACCACCTCCTATGTTGGCAGCCTCACTGTGAAAACCTCATTCATCATCTTCACCCCGACAACCGCTGGGGCTTCAACCGCACAAAAATTACCAAAGTACACGGAGCGGGTGGGGGGGAAGGCGGGGTTGGTGTGTGTGTGTGTGTGGGGGGGGTCTGATGGGGAGTAATTAACATAGCTTCATATGCAAATTGTGTAAAAAGGCAGAACAACAGAGTCATTATGCAGATGAGGAGGCTGATGGAGCCTCTTGACGAGCAGCTTTAGCATCGCTAGCACGTTAGCTCTGCTGCTAACTGCTGCTGGCAAGGTGTGTGTGTGTGTGTGTGTGTGTGTGTGAGAGAGAGAGAGAATAGCAGCAGCAGCAGAGTCATAAACCTGAGGTCTAGAGGGGGGGGGGTGTTGGAGGGTGAGGGAGTGAGGGGGGTGTGAATGTGATATGAATATTCATGAGCTCGGCGGCTTTGATGATTAAAAGAAAATGTTAATATTTAGACGAGCGCTGGCAGAGTCGTTAACATGGCGGAGACGCAAGCAGGAAAAAAAGAAAATAAAAAAATAGCAAAAAAAAGAGGGGGGGGGGTTGAAAAAATGCTGCAACAATTTTATTTTTAATCCTCCGTCAGGCATCACCAAGACTGGAGATGGTCTTGTTTTGCATCCGTCCAACTAAATGTAGTTTGCAGTTTCGTAGTTTCACCCATGCCTGGTCTAGAACCATTTAGAACTACCTAGAACCTCCTTAGAACATCCACAGAACCACCCAGAACCGACTAGAACCACCCAGAACCACTTAGAATCACCTCAAACCTCCTAGAACCATCAATCTTCAATCAATCAACCAATCTTCAAGTTTCGGCGGGCCGGATTAGAGAGCTTAACGGGCCACATATGGGCCCCCGGGCCACAGTTTGCCCACCCCTGGTGTCGCTGGATGTGTGAGACTCATCTGGTTACAGGTTCTGAAGACGAAAGGCCTCACTGGTACTGGAGGTCCAGTTTTAAATAAAAACATATGTTCCTGAAATTAGCTTTTAGTTTTCAGTCATCACCAAATTAAATTTTCTAATTATAAAAAATGTGGATTCAGGATTAATAACAGTCTCGTTTTTTTGAGTTTCCAGCGCGAACAAATGAGTGGACGGCTACGGAAGCCCACTGCTGCCACACTAGGAAGAGAGCAAGGATCAGTAGCACCAAATAACGTGAAAAATATCAGCAAATATCGTGAAACTATCACGATATTTGCTGATTTTCTTTCCTGATATTTTTCACGTTCTACCAATACTACTGCTACTAACTGTTGAACATGAATTCACAATGTCAAAGCCGACTGAGAGGCTCGAGCACAGCGCACACGAGGGATTTGGCTTGCAGGTGATGATAAAATAGAATAGAACAGAATTCTTTAAAAAGACAAAATCATTCTTTACATTTAAAATGACCTTCAATCTGTATTCAACTACAAAACAATAAATACTAAAAACCATCATAAAAAAAGACACATCGCACACAACACACACACACACACACACACACACACACACACACACACACACACACACACATTCATCACATTCACACTGCAGTTTGTCTGCAACCAAAACAATCTTACAAAAAATATTCAAAGAACCGTCGCGATTTTCTTGACATTTTATTTTTCTAAGACGACTTGCTGAGAGATTTAGCGCCTCACAAATGAATTCATCAGAGGGTCAATATTATATTGGTACACAACTGAGCTCAGTCGTGATTTATTTACATGCATGCGTGTGTGTGTGTGTGTGTGTGTGTGTGTGTGTGTGTGTGTGTGTGTGTTACATTTACAACTACATACATAAATTTACATTTTTGTGCGTCGTCAGACACACAAAAATCAGACATTTTCTCAAATGCGATGCTATTATTATTATTTTCTTTAAATCTGTGGGACTTCCCTTCTTTTTTCAACTCTCTCTCTCTCTCACACACACACACACACACAGTGTTGCTGCCAAATGACAAGGTGTCATCATCTTGTTTGTCCAATTGTCGCTTTTTCTTAGGCCTGCGAGTCTGTCTCTCACTCCCAGTGTGTGTGTGTGTGTGTGTGTGTGTGTGTGTGTGAGTGTGTGAGTGGACTGGCTGAGCGTCTGAATGAAATCCTTGTTGACAAGAGACTTTAGCGGCAGCGCAGCGTTGTGACAGCTGGTGTTAAACACCACACACTGTGTGTGTGTGTGTGTGTGTGTATGTGTGTGTGTGTGAGAGAGGGAGTGTTTATGATCCGTTCTATAACTAAAGAAAATCATATAGAGAAAATATTTTTCTCTTTTTACATATATATATATTTTTTTTTCAACCTGTTATACCAGTATATATATATATATATATATATATATATATATATATATATATGTATATATATATATATACATACATTTACATGGCAATATTCATTCATACAATTTGCAATTTATAGCAACAAATATTTAGTCATTTGCACCATATACATATGTATATATACGTATATACACATACATAATTAAGTGCTTAGCAGTGAATTAAATATGAGCAGAAATACACGTTTCCTACGTATATACTTTGTATGTATCAGAATCAGCTTTATTGACAGTGCAGGCGAAACAAGGAATTTGACTCTGGTTTTCCTCTATCCCACTACTTAGGTAAAAAACAAAAACAAAAACAAAAACTACAGAATAAGTAAAGCAAGGGTAAACAAGTAAACAATGTGCAAGTCGGTAGAGTAAAATAAGGATCTATATATAAGTCTACATAGTATAAATAAATAAAATATGTAGAGAGATATATGTAGATATGCAAGCATTCGTTAAATGTGCACATATACCTGAAAAATACCTAAATATGTGTATATATATATATATATATATATACATATATATATACATATACATATATATATATACACACACACACAGTATGTATATTTTAGCTTAGTGAAAAAATATGAGACCCCCTTGTAAACTTTGCGTTGGGTCTTTCAGGGGTCTTGTGGGTTAATGGGGGGGGTCGGACCCCTGGATTTCCCATCCTGCCTTGCGGCTCTGTCTTCAGTTTAGAGAGTTTCCACACTTCTCACACACGCACGCACGCACACACACACACACACACACACACACACACACAATATGATGGCGAGGGAGTCTCCCCCTACCTGTGGCGGTGGTCTCCAGCTTGGGGAAGACTCCTCTGGTGGGGGGGGTCCTCTCTGGGCGGCGGCCCCCCCTCCCTGGCCCCTCCCCTTCCTCCTCAGGGGTCACCTGGACGCCCACCTCCACCGGCTCCGCCCCCTTCCTGGGCAGGGGGAGGGTGTGGTGTGGGGGGGGCCCTCCCCCGCCGGCCCCCCCCTGCTGCTGGGGGTGGGGGTGGGGGCACTGCTTCCTCTTGTGCTGGATGAAGAGCAGGATGTCTCCCAGCGGGAGGCTCAACCTGCAGCGGCCGCAGGTCAAGAGGTCGCGCTCGGCCAGGGGGAGCTGGGGGGGCGGGGCCAGGGGGGCCAGGTCGGCCTCCTCCTCCTCCTCCGGCAGGTGGGGGTGAGGGTGGCGGTGGGGGTGGGGGGGTCGGCGGGAGGACAGGCTGACTGGCTGGGTGGGCAGCGGCTCAAAGAACTGAGGGACATCAGCCTCCACTGGAGAGAGAGAGGGGGGTGGGGGGGGGGAGAGCAGTGAGAAAAAAAAAAGATATTTCTAACAGTCGTTATTTAAAATTAATAATCAGACATTTTTTCTGGTATTTTTTGGGGGGTCAAATAATAGAAAAACATCATCACTGTCTCTGCAGGTCTGTGTGGGTGTGGGTGTGTGTGTGTGTGTGTGCGTGCGTGTGTGTGTGTGTGATCTGTTCTATAACTAACAAAAATTCTATAGACATCATTTCCATCTTGTTTTCTTCAAGTTTCAGCCAACCGGATTAAAACGCTTAACGGGCTGCAAATGGGGCCCCCGGGCCGTAGTTTGCCCACGGCAGGTGTAGAGTTGTGAGGGGTTTTATAAAATCTGCAGCAACAATGAAAAACACTGCGATCCAGAAGCCTCAGCGGTGCAGTGCAGTGCAGTGAGAGAGAGGAAGGAACGAAATAGCAAACAAACTGTGGGATTCATTTGGAATAAAGTTTCTTTGCTCAGTTTCAACGTTTCAGCTCGTGCAGTTTGTCTCATGCCAAGCGTCACTCACTTCCTGTCTCTCTCTCTCTCTCTCACACACACACACACACCTGACAAGAAAGATGAAAGGGAACATTGAGTCGGACTCGGTGTGAACGAACGTTGACAGGAAAAATTCTGCCGCGCTAGAAATTAAAAAAAAAAAAAAAAATCCTCTATTATTTTTCTCTAAGAACAAAATGAGAGAAACGCTGCAGAACTGAAACTGTGACTGAAAAAAAAATCTATTTTCAGATTTGACCTTATTTTAAAAAAAAAAGAAAACAAATATATATATTTATATATATATGTATATATATATATACATATATATTTGGCATATTAGGCCCCGCTTCATTTTATATTTTGTTAGCTGAATTTAGGATGACGAAGTCACGCCAGTCAGAGGTGGTTCATCAACTGTCTGTCTATCTGCCTATATTTCTATCTATATTTCTATCTGTCTATCTATCTCTTCAATGAAGCATTGTGTCACTGTGGGATTTAGAAGCAGGTTTAATCATTTTAAAGCAAAGACACATTACGATGCTGTGTTTCACTGCAGCTCCTGAACGCAGCACTGCAGCTGCCAGGTCACTGAGTTCAAGGGAGAGAAAACGATGCTGATTTCCTAACATACTGCCACACGTGTGTAACTGCATCAGCCGACATCTTCTCATGAGCAGTCACCATGTTACCGCTGAATTAAAATGGGTGTGTGTGTGTGTGTGTGTGTGTGTGTGTGTGTGTGTGTGTGTGTGTGTGAGAGAGAGAGAGCGAGAGAGAGAGAGAGAGAGAGAGAGACGGGCTGTGTGCAGGTGTGAACTGCTGAGTGTGGTTTGGAAGGTTTTGATGTCACCTGATACACACACACACACACACACACACACACACACACACACACACACACACACACTGACAGCCTGAGAGCTCCTAGCAGGGCCGGGGCGAGAGAGACAGAGAGACAGGAAGAGAGAGAGAGAGAGAGAGAGAGAGAGAGAGAGAGGGAGGTTAGATGTGTAATGTTGAAGAACGAGTGATGACAGAGAGGAGGAGTGGAGGAGGGCCAGCTGTGTGTGTGTGTGTGTGTGTGTGTGTGTGTGTGTGTGTGTGTGATCTGTATTTATTATATTCATATTCAGCATTGATCTGCTGGATGTCAGTGCTGCTGCATTATATTTGCTTTGTGGATCATTACAGTACGGCTATATAAATGTCAGTGTGATGAATAAAACAACACACACACACACACACACACACACACACTTGCAAGCAAGAATGTAATGCTGTGTTCTGTGTCCTGTCAGTAACTGAAGTGACTGAAGTGAATTCTGCTTCCTGCAGCATCAACGCACAACACTTTCTCTGTACGACTCTTCCAGTTTGGTTAGTTAGCGAGCAGATCAAACATGCGTATGCACACACACACACACACACACACACACACACACACACACACACACGCACAAAGGCGCTCGTCCTATTTCTGTAACATTTTACGTTTGTACTTTTTTTAATATAATTTCAATGATTCGTGAAATATTTGTTTTACGAGGAGCAACACAAGCTCACACTGTCACACACACACTGTCGCACACTGTGTGTGTGTGTGTGTGTGTGTGTGTGTGTGTGTGTTTGTCAGTGGTTATTTAATGTCGGGACTCGTTTGCATTAGAAACAGAATTATTTCAAATCGTCTTTTCCAAACAGCGGAGCTGCGACTGAGGAAGATGAGGAAGATGAGGAAGATGATGATGATGACACACATTAAAGATGGCATTTTGGTTCTTCCTTTAAAAAAAACATCTCATCTAACTATATGAACCCCCCCCTCAGTTGTTTCCTCCTAACAAAGCCTCGCCCAGCAGGGGGCCCCGCAGCTTGACGAGCCGCCCAGAAAGAAAAACACAAAAACACAAAACACCAGCATCTCAATTGGGTGACTGCAATTTACACCCTGTCTGTGTGTGTGTGTGTGTGTGTGTGTGTGTGTGTGTGTGTGCAGTCTCTCTGAGTGCTGCTGTCTGTCTGTCTGCCCTGTTTGTGTCTCTGCAGCGCTGAATCTCCTGGATGAAAGTGTGTGTGTGTGTGTGTGTGTGTGTGTGTGTGTGTGTGTGTGTGTGTGTGTGTGTGTTGGGTGTCAAAAAAGAAAAGCGTCTCAGCGAAGCCAAAACAACAAAAGAATATATATATATATATATATGTATATATACATATATATGTGTGTGTGTGTGTGTGTGTGTGTGTGTGTACTGTTATATATAAATAAATATATACAAAGCTGTTAAATTGAAAATAAGATTTTTAGTGTTATTAGAATGCAGTAGTAACAACACTGTGTTCAACATTCCTATTCAACAGAACACTTTTTTTTCTGTGCCACAGCTGTGACACCTTTTTTCCATTTTGTAGTTGCAACGTTTTTTTGTTTTGTTTTTTTGTTTTTGTTTATTAAAAGCTGAAATTTGAGGTTGAGGTATAAACCAGATGAACTTCGGCAGTGTCAATGTGAAGCCACTGTGAAACACAAAGACTGCAGGTCACTGCTCTTCTAGCTGAGAATGACCTGGAGCTCACATCATAGGTGGAGTGGAGGAGACACCTTCTTATTACACTCTTGTTATTACACTCTTGTTATTACCATGTTATTACACAGCTACTGTCCATTATTTCCTTGTGTGTACTGTGAAAAATATACAATATAAAAAGTCTCACATCTTATAGTTTCAACCACAGAGTCACACGTGTTTTAATCAGGAGACAGAAATTTTAGGAGGTGTGTGTGTGTGTGTGTGTGTATGTTGTTCTACAGAGGAGACCTTTGTTTTCCTGGGTGTGGCCTTGTAGAACTGAGAAGTAGCTCTGCTTGAACACACGCACACACACACACACACACACACACACACGTGCAACTCTCAACTTCATTTCATCTCCACTGTTGCAGCAGCTCCGTGTGCGGAAGCGACGCAGCAGCAGCAGCAGCGCGCGCCCAAGGCGTGACCCATTTCCGAAAAGGTAAGTATGCACGCGCACGGACTGACGCTCGTGCACGCACAAGTTTGCCAGGCCCTCGGCGATGAAAAAAAATGGAGACGTGTGTGTGTGTGTGTGTGTGTGTGTGTGTGTGTGTGTGTGTTGATACTGTGCAATGTGTTGCAACGTGCAAGTCATTCAAACAAACAAGAGAAACAGGTGCAATCAATCAATCAATCAATCAATCAATCAATTCGACGCAATGACGCAAATCAGGCGTTTCCTCTCACTGGAATCAAAAGAGGCAATTTTTTTTTTAGAATAGGATGCGAGTGAAAGTGGTCGCTCCGCTTGTTGTTGTTGTGTTGTGTTGTTGTTGTCATGACTCGAGGTGTGTATGAAATCACTCTGATCTTTCGCTGTCACACTCTTGTTGTCTTGCGGACCAAACGCGCAGAGCGCGCAGCGCATCGTTTCCTCTTCGCACCTTCTGCACACTTCCCACATGCCGCTGCTGAGACTCGCGGACCAGTTTTAACCCCCACAGCACAGCGACGTCACAGTGACCGTGATCCAGTCGAGCCAGGACCAGTCGGGCCGTCCTGTCGCTTCAGCCCCAATCCATGAAATCAAACGCACCGAATTGTTAATAAGCCACGAGGATAAGTGCCGTTCATTCCGCTGAATGAACGATTTGATTCGCGCCTAAAGAAATGGAGTGCGCGGTAAAAGATCAAAGAAGAAGACGATTGTGTTATTGTGTGAGAGCCAGACCGGAAATAAATTACCGGTATTTATTCCTCCTTGAGTTGGTTTTTCTTCCCTTCGAGACAGAAAATAGTTTGACAGTCAACCTCATGACGCGACCAATTTAAAGAGAAATTCTAAAAAATAAAATAAAATAAAATAAAATGATAATAATCAATGAAAGTCTAATTTAAATTATATTTTCTGTAATTTGTTTGCTTGAAATACCGGGCAACTATCTCCTTTTTTTAAAGACTCTTTTACCGCGTTTAAAAGACTTACTGCTGCTTTGTTCACTGCCAAACTGCCGCAACCAGCCGCTTAATTAAACAGTTGAAAAGTTTCTAGTGAGCTTTAAAAAAAAAAAAAAAAAAAAATGCATATGCGCGTTATTAATTCATAAGAAATCATATTGTACAAAGCGAAAGCGAGGAAAATAAAGCGTGTGAAGGAAAGTGAATAAAAAAAACAACGATGGTGAAACGACGACCGCGGAGCTTCAGCTGCGATTATTGCAAAATACCATGAAATTATAGGATTGATAATACTCCAACTATACAAGTAGTAGTGCTAGTAGTAGTAGTGGTAGTAATAGTAGTGGTGGTGGTGGTATTTACAGGTTTAAAATGTATCAGGGAAACTTTTGTCTGCTTTTCATGAGCATCTCGACCAAAGAAGAAAAAGAGAGAAAAAGAAAAAGGCTTCATGAAAGTGGAGAAGTGATGAAGTGATGGAGTGATGGAAGCGGCGCTGCGTGGCTCACCTGGTGCCTCTCTGCGGGACAGGTGCTGCGGGTTCCCCTGCTTGCGGCGGGACATCGCCCCGGCGATCACACCGGCATCGCCCGGTGGAGCAGCGCTGCTGGTCGGCTGGGCTCACCTCCTCCTCTCCCTCTCCTCCTCCTCCTGGTGCTGCTGCTGGGAGCTGCCGGGCCCCCTCAGCTCCGCCGGGGTCCCTCCTTCCTCCGGCAGCGGCTGTGCAGGAGGAGCCGCAGATGGAGCTCCTCCAGGCGGCAGCGAAGAGGAAGAGAGTCCGGCTGCTGCGCACCGTCAGCCGGGGTGGAGGTCCCGGTGGTCCCGGTGGTCCTGGTGGTGGCGCCACCTGGTCCACTCACTGTCCGGCCAGCGCGCGTCCCCGCCCGGACAAAGTCACTCTGGAAGTGCGGAGGCGCGTCCTCGACCTCCTCCTCCTGCTGCTCCTCCTCCGCCTCCTCCTCCTCCTCTTCACTCCTCCAGCTGTGAGCCGCCGACTGGACCCGGACCGAGGATTCTCTCCCGCGCCACGGTCACTACGGTAGCCCGGAAGGTCCAGGAGCTGTGGGTAGGGACCCTGTCACCTCCTCCAGCTGCTCCTCCTCTCCCTGCTCCTCCTCCGCTGCTCCTCTCTGGCTCTGCGCCGTCGTGCTGCTGCTGCTGCTGCTGCTGCTGCTGCTCCGGCCACTGGTGCGGCTCCGGCTCCCTCCTTCAGTGGCAGCGGGGAGATAAAACAGCGCAAGTTCAAGTGCGGACGTGACGCTCCGTCTGCGGAGGGAGAGTGAAGAGCACTGGGGGCGACTAGCGGCGCTCTGGAGCGCGCGCGCGCGCACACATACACACACACACACACACACACACACACAGACGAAAGCAAGCACACACACACACACACACACACGTGCGCACGGACTCACTCACACGCACACAGCACGCAGCTCGGACTATCCACACAGCGCGTGCGCGTGTGCGCACCCTCGTGCTGTGCTGTAGTGTAGTCGCTCTTCGAGAGGCTTCAGCACCGCGACACTGTTCAGATCATCAGGAGCCGGTTCATGACTCGGTTCATGAGCCGGTTCGGTCCAACACAGCTGCACTGAGAGTCCAGTCAGAAGAAGAAGAACAAGAAGAAGAACAAGAACAAGAAGATATCAAACAATTCACTGCTATCTATTAATTGCAGGGGCCGCTTCCATCGGCTGAACCCATTTTTCTTTTCCCGGGATAAATTCCCAGTGATGGTTGACAGCTGAGCCCCACAGAGCAGGACCACTGAGTGCACTCTTAAATGTTCTGAGGATTTTACAGTAGTTGACAGTTTTATTTCACAGTAAAATACTCTTTGAGAATTTATTGCAAAATCAATATTTTACTGCATTGTTTCACAGTAAAATGTTGTATTGAGATTTGTTTTGACAACATCGCACTCACTTCCGTGTTAACACGTGAAATGACTGTTAAAAAGTGCAAGTACACAGGAAATTACTGTAATTTTTTTTCCCCCAGTTAAGTACTGTAAATAATACACTGCTACATCGCAGTGATTTCAGTGACATAAAAAAAAAGTTGTTAAATTACACCGTCTATTATCATTAATTTACTGTGAAGTGTTTACTGTATAAAGGACTGTGAAAGTACTGCAACTAGTAGCCAGTAATGTAGTGCAAATTTACAGCCCCAAATGTTGGTCTTCCCAAAAGAAATCTCAATGCAATATTGGACTGTGAAATAATAAAGTAAAATATTGATTTAGCGATACATCTCGATGCAGTATTTCACTGTGAATGAACAACTACTGTCAACTACTGAGAAATCCTGCTGATATTTAACACGGCTGTGAAAGTGTGTGAGCAGGTCAGAGGCTTCAAGATGCCTTCAGGTGACGTTCAGACTGTTGGACATCATTCCGCGCCGTGTGTGTGTGTGTGTGTGTGTGTGTGTGTGTGTGTGTGTGTGTGTGTGTGTGTGTGTGTGTGTGTGTGTGTGTATTAGAGGGAACATCAGTGTTTTCTAAAGTGAACATGTGAAGCTGCTGCTTCCTTCTCAGCCTGATTTGGAACTACAGCTGCCTACTCCATCATCTTCATCTTCATCTTCATCTCTCTGGTGCTGGATTAGCTGCAAGGTCGTGCGTCTTCCTCTCTTTCTTTTTCTTTTTCTGTCTTTTGCGAGTGTCTGCGGCACCCAACGCCGTCGCTCCGTCTCTGCACCCTCAAAGAGAAGAAGATTTTTTACCACCACAATTTCATTGCATTTCATTTTTTCACTGGGATGAAATAAAAAGAAGGATAAGGTTCTTATTTTTACAAGAAAGTGAAGAAGAAGAAGAGGAAGAAGAAGAAGAAGAAGAAGAAGAAGAAGAAGAAGAAGAAGAAGAAGAAGAAGAAGAAGACGAAGGAGGAGGAGGAGGAGAGCCGAGCGTAGGCCTCAGGGTTTGGTTTTTTTTCACTTTTTTTTTATTATTTTTTCATTTCTTCATCCTCTTTCACACTTCTCTTTCAGTTGCATTCATTCAGCCGAGCCTGCAGTCAGTTGCCAGGTGTAGTCACATCATCCTCCCTCTCCATCCCTCATTCAGCAGGAATCTTCTGTTTGGGACTTCTCTCTATACTTTCCTCCCCCCTCCACTCCTCTCTCTCTCTTTATTTCATTTTTCTTCTTAATCTGTATCTTCATGGGGGAACATCTGCTGCACTGTTTGGTTAATCTGGAGCTACACACACACTCACACACACACACACACACACACACACACACACACACACACACACACACACACACACACACACACACAATTAAAAGGACATGATTCTCTTTTCGCATGTTTGCGTCCAACTCGTCCTTTTTTGTCTTGTGGAAAAACACAACTCCCACTTTCACTCTCTCATTCTTTCATTGAATTTCACTCTTTCCTCCTGAAAGAGTGAAATTCAATGTAAATCAGTGAGTGGGAGTTTGGCTGGTTTCACTCGTTTATTGCTCGAGTTGTTTTTTCTTTAGACAAACATGAAATTAAAGCTGCCGAAACCTCGTCATCACAATAATTCTGACTGATTTCAAAGAAAAAGGGAGGAGGTGGAGTGGGGGAGGGGGAGCAGGAGGTGGAGATGTCATTGGCTTGGAGTTCAGGCGCACCTGGAAGTGAGCAAGCGCTTCACACCAGGACGGCGATGCAACAGTGCCCTCTATTGGTCACTTCCTGAACGTCATGTCCACCGCCTCACTGGGAGTTTGGTCTTTGCGCGGCTGTTTCCTCTGACACACACAAACCTGTGTGTGTCAGAGGAAACACACACACACACACACACACACACACACACACACACACACACACACACACACACGCGTGTGTGTGTGTGTGTGTGCGTGTGCGTGTGCGTGTGCGTGTGCGTGTGTATACGTTTATATACACACACATCCTAAACTGCAGGGGATGTTTGGTGGCACCACAGCCGTCTCGTGATGTGCGCGTTAGTTAGTAACCCGGATAAACGGAGGAGCGCGAGGAGGAGGAGGAGGAGGAGGAGCGCAAACAAAAGAAACGAAGTGAGGGAATGCGCGGCCCCGGGACGCGCGCACACGCACGCAAAAAAAGCTGGCTGGCATCTGATTAGAAAAAAAAAAAAAAGCGTCGAGCGCTGCCAAAAAGCTTTGTGTATTCAACACACACACACACACACACACGCACACACACACGCACACACACACACACACACACACGCGCGCGCGCGCGCGCGCGCACACCTCAACTTGGCACCGACCTGCTGCGCCACTATTTACTTTGCGCAGTTTTTTTTTTTTGTTCCTTTTCTTCCTTCAGCGCTTCTTTGTTTCCGCTGCTTTATTGCGGCTCTTCGCTCTTTAACCTCCATCGTTAAATCATTAAATCATTAAATCATTAAATCAATGTCCTTTGGTCGAGTAAGAGCAAATACCCAGCAGCGACTCAATCACACGCATGAAGCTTCTAATAAAGAGAAACATCTCATTCGTTTAAAAAAAAAAGAAAGAAAGAAAAAGAAAAGAAAGTGAAGTTGAAAGTGAAATTCAAGGTGAAAAATCATCATCAAGTCAAATATTACACACTGGACCTTTCAATGCTCTTCCTAGATTAAACAACACTGGCTTTATAGGCTCTGTCAGACTAACACACACACACACACACACACACACACACACACACACACACACACACACACACACACACACACACACACTTCATGCACTCCATTGACATGAGTAGAACTGCTGATGGTTGTTTGACTTATCACCTTTAAACAACAACCAGTTGCTGCTTGTGTCAACACTGGAATATGAATGCCTGTCAGTTACGCTGTGAATTCCACCTGGTTCAACTGCAGAGGGGGCGGCTGAGATGGGCTGAGGAACCTGTGAGCTGCTTATTAATAAAACGTGTGCGGATCTCCGAGTTCATCAGAGTGGTTCTATCAACTGTCCTCTACTGCCACCCGGTGGTCACATTAGACGTAACCGGTCTACTGACTGCCCTCGTCTCCCATTCTTTGTTGCGTTTAAAGCTGCTCCAGGTAACTTTTCCACCATAAAATGATGATTCCAACCTCAGTAAAGCGGGAGATAACTGAGGAGGACTGGAGGCGGTCTTACAGACTACTGTTACAAATACATAAGATTGTAAAATGAGGGAATGGAAGCCAATAAGAAACCTCGATGAAAGACCAAGTAATAAAACAGTTGAACGTTTGCTACGGCGTTATTGTCAATGTCTGTTTTGCATTTCATGTCTGTGTTTTTCCTGAACGCATACGAGCGCTCCAGCGAGGCCACTGTTTGCATTTTTCCACATCAGTAAACTGGCGCTGCAGCGTGGTGACTTCGTCACTTGGTCACTTCCACCCACAGTCACCTCCAGCTGCTTTGACGGTAGAGTTGTTAGATGAACTCCTGGCCTGACGCGTTGACAGTGTGCTTTCCACCACTGCATCTCGTGCTGCACTGTCACAGGACGGTCGTCTCATTTCGCTGAGCTTCGGCCTGAATAAAGAGTTACACTGGTTTAGAATAAGAACACAACTCAACTAACTTGTTGGCAATGGTGGCCGTCTTCCTCTGTGGCTGTGGAGTCATGATGATTAATGTGTTGCTGCTTCATATTTCTGACTTCAGTTTTGCCAATTCTAAGGTTGTGCAGCAGCAGCAGCAGCAGCTGGACTGTCTGTCTGTCATCAACAATGTTTTTGACTGATGGGCACTCACATGATATCTTATTGTAGATAAAAAATTTGATAAAGACAATGAAACAATAATTTCAATTTGAATTTCTTCTCTTTTCTTCACCCCTCCTCCCACTTTGAGCACCACTGGTCCAGGTCACTGGAGGTAAGCTCAGTGAGGAACTCATCGCCCTAAATGGCTTCACAGCCAACTCATTATTCCTCCATCCCTCCTTAACTTTCACCTCCGTCCTCCACTCCTCCACTGCCTCCTCGGAGATGTGGCCTGACAGTCGGCCTACAGGGCAGGAGAGCCCAGCGTGCCAACAGTCATCACGTCTTTCACTCTCATACACACACACAGCCAGTCTGACCACCTGCGCTAAGCGGGGCCGTAGCCAGTGGATGGGTGGAGGTGGTCAGAGGGAGCAGCAGCAGCAGCAGCAGCAGCGATGGAGACACTGAGTCGGCGAGCCGAGGTGACAGGTCTGGAGGATTCTGGGTCAGGGAGCGGGCCTGTGATGAAGATGAGGTGAGACTGGAGACACTGGGCCTCTTCACCGCTCGCTGGTCACTTACACCGTTGTGGCAGTGATTGGTTGTGGTTGTGTGTTGGTCGGCTTCGATCTGAACTCATTTTGTCATGTCTCTCTCTGTGTGTCCGCTCGCTGGAGCAGCCTGACAGGCCAGTGACCACAGAGACGGAGGTGGAGGTGGTGAAGGTGTTGGGGGAGGTGGAGGCGGAGGTGGGGCCCACTTATCTCAGGGGATCGTGTTTGGACAGGAGGATCAAATATTTTTTGGCATGTGACCCTTTTCATTTCAACTCAGGGAAGCAACTGCCAATACGGAGCACAGTGGGAGCCCCTCATTGTTCTTCTAATTGTTGTTGTAGCTGCAGTGTGATCATCCACTGGTGTGGAACTCTCTCCACTTGCAAGGGTCGCGGGCTGCTTCAAGCTCCCGGCTTTACTTGAAAAACAAGGAACGCTAATAATTTCTGTGTCAAAATATTCCAGACACATTTTTTGTAAAAATGCCACGACAACCTGCATGTGGTGACAGTGCACTGCAGATGAAGATGACTTTGGAAAAGCCTTTGACAGCCTGGATAGGGAAGTGCTTTGGAAGCTCTCGGTCATTAAGGCTTAACCCTCGAAGATCACCAACCCAATAAAAACCATGTTTCAGGACTTCAAAACTGGCCGACTGTCAGACAACAGGAGTGCAACAGGGATGTCTTCTTTCTCCTTTGATTTTCCTCATTGCCACTGATTGGACTGTGAGGAGAACCACTGGAAGCCAACAGACAGGAATCCAGTGGACCTGGTTGACCCAGCTCAAGGACCAAGACTTCACAGATGACCTCACATGCGTCTCTTTTCTCTTTTCAAGTATCAAGTGATTTGTGCCACTATTGTTATTGAAGTACAAAATTGGACCTTGAAATGACCACGATGGACTAAAGTCAAGTTAGGTTTACTGGAGTGTATTAACGATTGTCTATCAACAACTTATGGATTGATCAAATTAACAAGCGTGTGTCAAATTCCCATATTGTATAACTTCATGTTTTAATCTCAAAATGCGACTTCAGTTTAAAGGTGACCTCTCTGCAAAAACACCATCAAAATAAAAGCAGAAATGAAAGTATACAACAATAGAAGTTGTACATTTGTTGAAAAGTGCTGAAGCTCCAGAGAAGAACTGACACGAGAAATGTCATCCAAAGTAAGCCCAACATGTTACCAAGAGACTCCAGTCTCAGTTTAGACAGGTTGAAAATCACAGAGAGCTGCAGTGACAGCAAGCAGATTTTCTCTGGCACCAAAACGATGTCTCAATGTAATTACACTGCGGATGGGGAAAAAAAACATCAAGGGAGGGAAAACACAAAATAAGTCCAATCGATACCTCCTCTGGTGGACTCAGTACCATCAAAATACCAGAAGGCACCAACAGGACAAAAAGCAAAAGAAACAGATTTCCAAGGAAGGAAAATCACTCGAAACAGATTTCATTTTCCTTCTTCCTCTGTGGTGATCACGCCTGCGACACTCAGACGTGGCTGCTTCACAGTGTTTAAGAGAATTCAACTGGAAGAGGTCAGCAGCTGGGGTCTTCTGGAGATGGTGAAAACCAGTGTTTTTATTCATTCCAAGTTTCGAAGTAAACAACAAGCTGCACCTTCCTGAACCACCACCAGGAGGAGGAGGACATGAACGGTTCATCTCAGTACTTATGGAGAAACAGGCTTGTCATAATAAGCTCCATCAGTTGCTGGTATCACCGTCCTGTGATACCAGCAAACACCACACTGGACTAGGTCACTCATGGCTGTCAATGGTCTATGAGTGTGTTAACGAATGGTCTTTGGGAGTTGGACACAATATCGGTGTTTCCTGGGTGGTGCAATGATAGAAATATAAATGTGATATAATTACACAGCCACGACTCGAAGAAACAAACTGAAAAGTGCAAAGATTCCAGTAACGTGTAGAAAGTTGAGAAACATTCGCTGTCAGGGGGATTCATCTTGATACTACTGAAGTCATCAACGTCTTGATGGCTCCACTGAAATGATTGGAACCAAAGTTTTCAAATTGAAAATTTAGTTCATGTTTTGTGTCCCACATTTTTTTTCTCTCTCTCGCAAAAACAGGAGACTTTTTTTTTTCTCTTAGGACAGTTTGAAAGAGGCGGTCCTTCGTCCCGGTGTGAGACCTCAGTCTTCTGAATATGGCTTTGGTGCAGGAACTACCAGTGATTCAAAGTCCTCCTCCTCACCAGCAACCAATCACAAACAATCATCATGGCTCGACTCTCAGTCAGGACTGTTGCAACAGCACAATACAGAAGAAGGATCAATGATGATGATTGCCAATCAAACTAAAATCTTTAATAGCAAAATGCTCTGACACTTTGGACTCACAACAAAACTGTAAAAATATACAAGTGCTCTCATAAGCCAATGAGAATGTTGTCCTTCAGTTAATTCTTTTTTTTGTTTGTTTGTTTGTTTGTTTTTTTCTTGGCCAGAAGAAAAGGAGCAAAAAAAAATTCAGAGAGACTCTGAGCGGAACAACCACAAAAAGCTTCTATTATACGATTGTCAACACAAATCATACTGAACGTATATGGAGACAAAGTGCGATAAGGAACCATTCAATTGTCCAGAAACGACAGCTTGGTTGGGCGGAAAACTTTTTTTTCAGTCGTACTCAATTTGCCGTCGCTGCCACTAAACCGTGTGTGAATCCTCCGCTCGGAACTTTAAAACCCTCATTTTAATGGGATTCTTTGCTTCAGGCGTGACCGCTGATTTTTCGAACCAGTACAGCAAATTCAGAAGAAAACAAACCAACGCAAGCCATGCTACACAAACGCACAATGAAACCGAAATGTCGTTTCCTCTAATTTTCCGAAATGTCTTTAAATAGACACAAAAAAGAAAAAGCTTGAGTTGTGGCGATGAAGGTTTTACTCTTTTCCACTGCTCTCTTTTCAACTGGCACTTGGAAGTTCAACCGACCGCCAGAGCCGGAGTTGCACCGTCGCCTTCGCCGACCTCAGTCTTTCTCGACGTTTTGTGAGCGTCCTCCTGCGCCGCCTGTCCATCGGCCTCTATGTCCGTCCCGTAAAGAGCCTCCTGCTCCTCCTCCTCCTGCTTCTCCTCTTCCTCCCCAGCCAGGATGGCACTGCTCTTCTCCAGCTGGAGGTCTTGGCCTTCCTCCATCTCCTCCAGCTTGCGTAGGATGATGGGAATCTTTGCGTCCGTGTTCTCCAGCAGAGCCAGGTCGCTCTCCTCGTAGCGGGGCAACGCGGCGCCCTCCTCCAGCTTCTTCTCAAAGTGCAGACGTTTGGTCCGTCCGCTGGCCGAAGCCTTCTCCAGGATCTGCTTCTCGGCCAGACGCAGCTGGATGACCACGCGCGAGTTGGGAGCCAAGTCCTGCTTTTCCAGGACGGAGCAGTCCTCCTGCGAAAAGCCCCCCAAGAGCAGATTTTATATTATTCTAATAGGCAAGAAAAGAGCAAACCAGCAAACAACTGAAGATGACAACAGAACTCGCCACACAATGACCAAAATATCTCCAGCTGGAGAGGAGGTCCAGATGCTTGCTCAACCTCAGATCATGGAGGCACAAAGCCTTTTTGGTACCATCTGGTCTATGTGGCGGGCAGTAGGTCAGACTGGTTTCTGGCTAAAGCAGATGACCGTCCTCCAGAGTCTGGTTCTGTTCTACCTTATCGCACCTCTGGAGGGATCAACTGCCTTCAGCGATATAGCAAAGAGATCTACTGGTGATCTACAGCTTGACTCTCAATGTTGGTCTTGATCAAAAGGAGGAGGTCTGGAATACAAGCTGCTCCACAGGGTCGCTGGGCTCTCCCTTGGAGACATGGTGAGAAGTTCAGTCATCCGCGAGGAGCTCAGGGTGAGACTGCTGCTTCTTCTCCATATTGAAGAAAATGGACAGATGTACTTCATTGATCCCACATTGGGAAACTATGTCATGAAGAGGAACCAGCTGAGGTGGTTCTGGCCTCTGGTAAGGGAACATCCTGCTAGGAGACCACCCTGGGGAGGTGTTTCAGGCACACCCAACTGGGAGGAGGCCAAGAGGCAGACCCAGGACATGGTGGAGAGACCAAGTACCTCTGGGCTGGCCTGACAATGACCTGTGGTGACCTTGAAGCTGATGAGCTGCTAGAAACTGGCCTGGGCTTCCCTGCTAAGGACATGGTCCCTGCGACCCAGAGCCAGGATAAGTGGTTGATGACAAGGTACAGGGAAATGACGGGGCCCGCTTTAATGTTCACAACTCTGAATCTGCGGGTCTCCAACTGAATCTTCAGCCAATCGAGGAAGGAAAAAAAAATCCCAATGGTGCAGTTTCAAGTTTCCACAGGGTGAGAACATTTCAACCACACTGACACTTCAGCCAACTCACCTCTATTGTGGTCTTGTAGGTCTTGAGCAGCAGAGCCGTTCGCGTCTCCAGGAAAGTCCACAGCTTGATCTCGTTCTCCCAGCTGACGGGGAACTCACTGTTTCCCAGGGTGAAGATCTTATTGATAGCATTTTCTCCCAGCAGGTAGTCCTTCAGTTCCTCTGGCAAAATGAACAAACACACAATGATTGTGAAGTGTGCAAATGTTGGGTTGGTTGACATGCTGCTAATTAAATCTGGCTTGAGAAGATTCTGGTTTCAGACGAGCTCGGACTGCAGGGAGCTGAACTGGCTCCAAAAAAATTGACATTACGGAAAAATATAGCGAGACACACAGCTGACAGACGCCTCACAATCACACAATGATATGGCTGACGCTTACGCCAACAGTTCCATCACACCGCGTGCGACTGACGAGTTGGGAATAAAAGCCAGCGACTGACCTTCGGTCATGCAGAAGACTCTGAGGAAGGCCAGGAGCTGGGCGGAGATCGGAGGCTCGTTACAGTGCAGTGCAAACACACAGGAGCTGAGAGGGAAGGACAAGAGGACATGAACATCACTCTGGTTTTCAATCTGGCTGCTTTTCTACAGAGATAAAACCGCACTGCACTTTTCAATGCGACAAAATCCTGCCCCTTGCTGGAGCATCGTGGGTGGGGCCACACTGTGGTTTGCAGCTAGAGCACAATGTACCAGCAGTGCCGCATTGTTTGTTCGTGTGAGAATCATGCAACTCCATACAAGAGTGCTGCAGTAATTCATCTCAGCATTGCTCCAACACCTGCGTGTGGAGATGGTAGTAAAGGAAGAGCGGTCACACGCACGCAGGGATGCCGGCTCGGGCCAGAACTTCAGCCTTCATGGCGTAGAGACGTTCACTTTTACTGATGCCCAGCTTGATCTTCACTCGGTCGTGGGCGTTGTCCTCGTAGAAGAAGCCGTTGTGGATGACAAACTCAGCGTTGGACCTCGTGCCGTAGAAGATGTAGATCTGCAGGAGCACAACGTCACCATGAGGACCACAGCGTCACCATGAGGTCACCATGAGGACCACGTCGTCACCATGAGGTCACCATGAGGACCACGTCGTCACCATGAGGACCACAGCGTCACCATGAGGACCACAGCGTCACCATGAGGACCACAGCGTCAGGTTACACAATCTCAAATATTACAAAGGTTTGCAGAAAATGACTTTGACCCCCAAACTGCACCGTTTGGATTGACTCATAACATTGAGCTTGGACACCGAAATCACCCAAAGACTGTCGGTTGCTCTTTCCTAGTACCAGGTTGAAGTGTGACAACGGCAACTAGCAGCTGATTGGCAGCCGGCTGTGACGCCAGAGTGGATGCACACAGTCAGCAGTGACGCTGAAGCAGTGTGAAAAGGCACAAAATATAAGACTGTTGTATTTCCCTTCTCTCCCTCAACAGCTGGCAGTGCAGCCGTACAGAGGAGCCAACGCAGGACAGTCCTTGCTGGCCCGTGTCCCTCGCCTGGTTCTGTTCTTCTAGCCACAGAGACAGAGGCAGGGACAGAGCAGAGGGGGACGGAGGGCGAGTGTCTGCTACCTGTTCGCTCTCCTTGTAGTCCTGCAGAGCCACGCACTCACAGCGGTCGTCCTCCAGGTTGTAGCCGGTGGTGATCTGCAGTCAAACGAGAACTTTGTGACTTTGCCGTCATCACATCTGCACTGATGTCCGTGATGCCGGTGGCTTAAAGCCCAGCTGCACACTCGGCTCTGTTGCTGCGCCCCCAGCGATGGCTTGCTCCTCTTGACCCTTGACCTTTTGGGTCAGATTTTTTTTTTTTTTCCCAGTCATCACGGGAAACTCACCAGTCCATTCATGTGGTTGCACATGTCCCAGAGCGGGATGAGGGCCAGAGTGAGTCCACTGCCGTCCTCCAGGGGGATCTGGTTCTGCCGGGTCATCACCGAGGACACGGCCCACCTGGTACACACACACCAGTGGAGCAACACTCAATGCAAGCAACCACAGTCATTCACAGTGTTGAGAGCAGTGAAGTCTGGACCGCTCGGTCCAGTTTGGAAGGATTCACTTTTCTATTTGATTCTTTCAGAGCTCAGCCGGATCCATTTCCTCCAGTACCGACCAGGAATGATGCAGACTGACAGGATTCAAAGGGAAAAGCGTGCGAGTCGGTCGCCTTTTCGCTGCTTCACTCGCTGCTTGAACCTCTAGAGCTCCCCCTAGAGCTTCCCTAGGTGCATAGGTGGTGCTGCTGCCAACCCAAACCGTCCCAGAAGCATGAAACTGAAGCTGCTTTGTCAAAAAAAAAAAAAAATATGCAGCATTTCTATTTTTCTCCGCTTCACTCTTGGCAAGCGTGTCAATGGAAGCTGATGGAATCATTCAGGCAGAAAGTTTGTGATTGGAAAACACAGACGACCCGCTTGATTTTCATCTTAATATCCAGTCTGCTGCATCATTACTAGCATGTCTTTCTAAACACGTGCTCCATTTCACAGTGGCCTGCTGGCTTCAACACTGCTCAGCTCTCAGCTTCTTCTACCATCTCAAACTGGACAGAACCAAAATGCTCCGATACTTCAAATACCTGCGTCTTGTTCAGTACAAGCAGTTTTTTTTTAATGCAGTAACTGCCGGCGTGCCCTTAGGCAACTCACCTGTAGTCGTCAAAGGTGAAGCTGTCCTTGAGTGGAAGCTTGCTGGCAGCAGGATGGTTCTGGGGAGAAGAAGACAACAGGAAAAATGCAATTTTAGAAAGAAAGAAATGATTAATATTAACGTTAATATTCATAATAATCAACATGTAAAACGAATTATTTTTTTGTGTGTTTTTTTTAGTAGTTTAGCAAACTTCCCCAGGGTGCAGGGATGAGCATCCCAATCAGCGCTAAAAAAAAAAACAACCACGTTTATAACGACATAATTACAATATTGTCAAACTCCTGCTCAGAGCTGCCAACCATCTGATCCACCACGAACACACACTGACGCAGAGCTGACTGCTGTTGCTCCAGTGGTGACCAACCAAGCACCAGGCAGGTCAAGTGTTTGGAAAGAACATGTCACATGACCTTCTGTAGTTTAGTAGAATCTCATTACTGACGGTGTTCAAGCATCAAGCGTCCTGCCCACCTGGATCAGCTTGTAGAAGTAGGCATACTGGCGCGCCGTGTTCTTGTACTGGTTGAGGAAGTCGTGCACGGCCTGCGTGCCCAGCAGCAGCTCTACCTCCCCCTGCTGGTAGTAGAGGGGAGTGTGGTACTCCTGGGGCAGGCTGCGGATGTAGGGCAGCCAGAAGGAGGAGGGGGAGGCCCGCTCACACAGCAGGTGGAAGGCCAGCGTCACGTTGCCCATGGCCTGCAGGATCCGGTCCTGTTCGTACAGAGGCCCTGAGACACCAGAGGGAGACAGTTCCACACCGGTGAGACCAGGGAGGGCCAACTGGTAGGCTGGTGGAGCCGCGGTGGGGTGGAAAATGTGACAGAGGGGCCGGAGCAGCAGCAGAGGGATGGAGCGTTTTGGTGAGCCACCTCATAGGAGGCAAAAACACAGTTTGCAGTTTCATAGTTTGCCTAGAACCATCTAGAACCACCATCAGACACCTTGAACCTTCTAGAGCCCCCTAGAACCATCCTAGGACCACCTAAAACCATCTAGAACTACTCAGAACCACCACCAGACACCTAGAACAACCACATCGAACCATCTCGAACCCCCTAGAACCACCTAGAACACCCTATAACCACCCTAGGACCCCCTAGAACCACCCTTGAACCACTCAGAACTACCATCAGACACCTAGAACCATCTAGAACCCCCTAGATCCCATCCTAGAACCATCTAGAACCACCCTTGGACCACTCATAACTAGCATCAGACACCTAGAACCATCTAGAACCCATCCTAGGACCACCTAGAACCATCTAGAACCACCCTCGGACCACTCAGAACTAGCATCAGACACCTAGAACCATCTAGAATCTCCTCAAACCATCCTAGGACCACCTAGAACCATCTAGAACCCCCTCGAACCATCCTAGGACCATCTCGAACTACTCAGAACCACCGAGAACCACCACCAGACACCTAAAACAACCACATAGAACAATCTAGACCCACCCCTGGACCATCTAGACCAGGGGTGGGCCAACTCTGAAAAATGGATGAAATACAGCTATTTTATGACTGACTGTTAATATAATTTCTTCAAGTTTTAAGCTTTTTTTTTCCTTCTTTTTAGCTTAAACAGTCTTCAGACTAAAAAATAATTAAGAGCCAATACTGGTCAAGCAGTGGTTTTCATCAACAGACAATGAAAACAGTCGGTGTGTTCAGTTTGGGAAGTGAAGATTGATAAAATGAAATAAAAAAAACTAAAAAAAAACTATAACCAACTGCTTGTTAAAGCGATGATGTGACGCAACATTGATACAGGCAGGCAGGCAGGCAGGCAGACAGACAGACAGGCATTCAGTTGTGCAGTGGCCGGGCTCCCAAGGCTTTGCTGTGCTGCCTTTGAATCACTTCCACTGTCATCTGAAGCCTTTATTGTTGTGTTGTTGGCTCCTGTGCAGTGCGGGAGCAGCAGCAGCAGCAGCAGCAGCAGCAGCAGCAGCAGCAGCAGCAGCAGCAGCAGCAGCAGCGTTCTGGTGCAGTGATGAGTCCTCACCCAGGATGGAGCTCTGAGCCGACTGCACCGTCATCAACATCTTCCTGGGCACCCACAGGAAGAGCTCCTCCGCCTGCACCACAATTCAACACAACATTAGTGACACAACCGCATTCAGCCTCATTGCAGTCATGCTGGCATTCACACACTGGCTTTTTTTGTTCAATCAGATTTTTTTTTTTCCATTAAAAAAAAAAAAGAGTCAGTAAAACAGTCAGTAAAGTGCACGGGCTGATTTTCCCCATAATGCTTCGCACTGTTGACTGTTTGCAACATGACGCACATCATGAGGCCACACCCAGAAATACCTGCATGCAGGCAAACGTGGGCAAACTACGGCCCGGGGGCCATATGCAGCCCGCTTAGCTTTTGAACCCGGCCCTAAAGCCAAACTGGAAGAAATTATATCAACAGTCAGTCGGTCAGTCAGACAGTCAGACAGTCAGTCGGTCAGACAGTCAGTCAGACAGTCAGTCGGTCAGACAGTCAGTCGGTCATCAAGGCAGCTGGTGGCTCCAGGCCAGACATACTAGGCAAACTACAATACTGCAAACTATATTTTTCCTCCTACGAGGTGGCTCAGAAACACTCCATCCATCCATCCGTCCGTCCGTCCGTCCGTCCGTCCAGCCACACAGAGCATGAGCTCACCTTGATGTCTCTGGTGGCCTGCAGACCGAAGCCCTCCTTCCCAAAGTTCCCCACTGTGAATCCTTCACACGACGCCCCGTTGTCCTGAGCCCAGGACAGCAGCTGAGGGAAGTGATCCTCCCTGCTGCCCTCAAACACCACCGACACACCTGGGGGGAGAGAGAGAGAGCAGGAGAGAGAGAGAGAGAGGGAGAGAGAGAGAGAGAGGGGGGGGGGAGAGAGAGAGAGAGAGAGAGAGAGAGAGAGAGAGAGAGAGGGGTTGGGTTATGTTCCAGTCACTCTGGCTGGCTGCCACTAAAGTCCTTTAAAATATTGAAAATGTTAGAAATGTTTACTTTTTTCTCCTCGTTGGCACCACAGGGAGACCAACCACAAACGGGGCACGTCAACAAATACTTCACATTGCAACTCTTCAAATGGTGGATTCCACTTTTTGAGGAATCCACCTCTGCTGGTTTTTTCAGACTCACCTTTTTGTTTCTTGCGAATCTTCTCCACCAGGCCTCTGATCTGGACGTACTCCTCCCACTCCTTCCCAGCAGAGGGGGCTGCAGCGCTGCATTCTGAGGGGGGGGGGCGCATCAAGGAGAAAAAGAAAGTGAATGATGAAAGCATGAAGTGCTTTTAATGTGTCTGCCGTGTGGAGCAGTGAAGCTTTGAATACGCAGCCAAACCACCTGAACACGGAACAAAGCAACGCTTCGTATTATACGCATGCAAAACCCAGTTTCAACTAAAAATAACGTCAATAAAGATTGCATGCCTCGTTTTAATTTGCAGCCTTTGCTGCAGAGCATCCTGGGATTTGTAGTATTGGGGCTGCATGTGCAAATTTGGCCCAGAAAATAAATTCCACACCAATGTTCCTGATGATGAGCTGAGATGTGACAAAGCTCCTTGTATCACCCCCCAATCAGAGAGCACCACTCTCCACATGACTCTTCCATGGTGAGTGTGAGTGTGAGTGTGAGTGTGCGTGTGATGCTGC
Organism: Nelusetta ayraudi; assembly: GCF_046127955.1. NCBI lineage: Eukaryota > Metazoa > Chordata > Actinopteri > Tetraodontiformes > Monacanthidae > Nelusetta > Nelusetta ayraudi. The sequence goes on from NW_027466071.1 coordinate 4,541,415, forward strand.
ACTCACTCTGCAGCAGCTCGTTGATGAGGTTCATCATCTCTTTGGGCGACACGGCTGCCGCGGCTCCCGAGCCCGACTTCTGAATCTTCACCCGACTCTTCTTTCCCATGGTGCTGGACTGACCGGCTGCCGGGACGCAGTGTTAGCATTAGCATTAGCATTAGCACAATACACTTGTTTGTTCTCTTCTCGTAAGGAAAGCAAAGGGATATCAAACAGCAGCATTGTGCTGCTTCCTCTGGAGGACCCTCCCCTCCTCCAGCCAGCTGTTAACCTACTGTACAAGAGTGCCATTGTAACAGATAGTCGTCGGTAGCATCATTCAGACTCATCACTCATGATTGTTTCTTAAACTTCTAACCAACTTAGGAAAGATTTGAGGAAAAACATGGTTTTGCAACGTATATGTGCAGATCCCCTCCACACTTTGCTGCCTTGTCAAGAGTCAAAGAGTGTCAAGCTGCTGTCACATTTCTCCTCTCTCCCACTCCTGCATTGTCCTTTCAGTGGCGGTCCCTCAATGCATTTCTCAATTTAATATCGCTGCTTCGTGTGTGCTGGGCCGGATTAAAAGCTTAACGGGCCGCATGTGGCCCCCAGGCCGTAGTTTGCCCATGCCTGAGACAGAACCAAATGGCCTTGTTGGGTGGTTCCAGGAGGCTTCACGCTGATGCCAACTTGCTAAACTGTGAAATAAGAGACAAGCGAGTGAGACTGGTCCGTTTTAAATGTGCTGGGAAATAAAACCCTCAAAGATCTTCTTTACATTGTCTTCTTCTCGCTAAGGTTTCCTCTGAGCCTCTTCCACGCAGACCTTCCACCCAAATCCACAAAATTGGAAAAACTGGTGGGTTTTTCCCCCTCTTACTCGTCTCTATGAAAGGGGAAATTGTATTTGCAAAGCAGTGGCACGTGGTGTGGCATGGTATGGTCTCTGCAGTCACAGTGGAAATAAAGCCTCCGACAGCAACGAGCAGTGTTCCAGGTTTAGAATCTTCAGGACCACAAGTCCAGGGAGGCCTTGCACATCATGAGAAACATCATTGTGACACTGAACAGCCATATGACGCACATGCATTGGACCACAGCATTCAAACATTACTTTCATGCTCGGGGACAGAGTTAAACACAGGGGTGGGCAAACTATGGCCCGGGGGCCATATGCGGCCCGTTAAAGTTTTTTTTAATCGGACCCACAGAACTTGAAGAAAGGATATTAATAGCCAGTCAGCCATAACATAGCTGTATATCACCCATGTGTTCAGTGTTATCAGAGTCATTTCAATAAAGAGCTAAATACCCCAGGGCTTCAATATTCATATTAATCATCAATCATATTACTGATATTTATGACAAACATGTTTAACCTGTGGTTAAACATGTTTGGAACATGAACTAAACAAACATTAGAACTCAGGGACCTCGAAAATGTTCCAGTTTATTCCAACGTTGTTTTTTTTAAGGGGTTTAACTTTGTGCCAGTTTGTGAGCAGCTTCTGAGTGGATCAGAACAAGTCAAAAATCATTAACTGCCGTTGCATCTACCAAACTTAACTGCTGACTTATTACTACGCCAAATAAATCATAGACTTACACCCTCTGAGGAAAAGAGCTACCCAGCAGTGTGTGGTTTGGATGAACAAGCTTCATTTATTAAAATGCTCCCATCCTGTCAATGAGTCATGCTGTGACACGACGAAGTACAACCTGCTACATGAGTAGAGCTTGTGTTAAAAAGCACTACGTTACAGTAACATACAGTCACATTACGGTCATGCTGGCACACATATATATGTATATATTTTTATTTTTATTTTAATCGTTTGATTAACAAGCAACTGTTGAGACAGTTAGCACCACTGGTTCTCTGAAAGCTAGGCTAGCAGATAGCTGGTGTAAGCAAGTAGATGTCTCTTGCACTGAGCAGACAGTTAGACTGCTAGCAGCTAGTTAGCATGCTAAGCTGTCAGTGACAGCAGCTACTGTCACTTTCCAGTAAGAGGCGCTAACCCAGCGGCTAACTGGCTAACTAGCCCTCGCCGCTTACTAACGCATCAGCGTATTGATCCAGAGTTGTGCATTTGTTCATATACAACCCTCAAACTACCCTGCGGCTTTACCGAACCGAACCAAGTAATTCTGAGCGTGCAGTCGTACCTGTGTGTGTGAGAGGCAGCAGCAGCAGCAGCAGCAGCAGATCCACTGTAGTCCTGTAGGCTGCGCTCCAACCAAGCTTGACGCTGACCCGACTCTGATTGGACCGCTGAAATACTGTCACCCACCCTGGACGTAATGTTGACCTTTTCATTGGCTGTCTAAGCAGCAACACAGGCGGAAGTATACAAGGAAATCCCAGCCAATCGCGTGACTTCCTGTCGGGCTCGGCCCTCCGCCCCCTGCCCTCAGCGACCCGCTGCAATTGGACGTTTACTTTTAGAAACGTTGCACGTCCTTAAATGGTAACGTTTGGGCGACACGCATTGGTGAAACAACACGTCAATAAAACGGCATGAAACTAAAGTTGCTCATATGCGCAGAAATAGTTTGATCGCCGTGGTGTTTGATTTTTAATGACAACTATTTATGATACAATTACATTTTGAATTAATCATTTCTCAAATATCTCAAGTCAACATGCTATATATACTATGTTATGTTGTATTATGTTATGTTACGTTATGTATTAGCTGTCACATAAATTCAATGCACTTAGTTCATGTTGCCAATTGTTACGTTGCTCATACAGACTTGACTATATTTTTGTTTTCCACTCCAATGTGAAAACATTTTAAAGGTTTAAAGAGCAGTTAGCAGCAGGCGATGCTAGAAGGTCTTTGATGACGGTGATTTTCTGAGGTGATGAACCAACCAGCAGTGTCTGCAGCGATGGAGCTCACTAAGCTATTGGTGCCACATGTAAAACATTAGGCCCAGACGGTTGGTATAGGTGAACAATTAAATAAAGTTGGCTAATGATCTTATTTTGTAACTTCTTCTTCTTCTTCTTCTTCTTCTTCTTCTTTTTTTTTTTTTTTTTTTTTTTTTAAAAAACATGTCTTTTGCAAGAAAGAGTTGGCACAGGCAGGTGGTGCCACTGAATATTAACTCATGTCGGTTGTGTTCCATCCTGATCAAATAGGAACCAAGCCGTGTCATTGCACGACGTCCCAGTGGCTGCACTGATTGGACATTTCTCATATATACAGTATTTGAAATGTATATTATTAGTAGTAATTGCACTTGTATTTATAAGCGATTTTTTTTGCCAATATTGCTGTCACAAAAATAGATTAGTTGTTGTATTATTCATTCATCTTCTATACCTGCTTATTCCTATTCAGGGTCACGGGGGTCTGCTGGAGCCTATCCCAGCTGTCTTAGGGCGAAGGCAGGGTCACACCCTGGACAAGTCGCCAGTTCATCGCAGGGCCACATAGAGACAAAGAACCATTCACACTCACATGCACACCTACGGACAATTTAGAATGTTCAATTGACCTCACATGCATGTTTTCGGAGTGTGGGGGGAAGCCGGAGAGAACCCACGCAGACACAGGGAGAACATGCAAACTCCACACAGAAAGGTCCCAGGCCCGGAATCAAACCCACGACCTTCTTGCTGTGAGGCGGCAGCGCGAACCACTGCGCCACCGTGTCGCCTTGTTGCATTTACATACTTGTTACATTTTTGTTTAAATTATCACCTCATGGTGTGTTTCTACCATGATTCAGCTGCCTGTCCACACAGTGTCCCTGTCTTCTCCAGTGTCCTAATGTCACCGTCAACAGCTTTTGTTCTGCTCTCTTTCACTCCCTTGCTATTTTCACAATCATATTTTTCATTTTTATTGCTTTCTCTTCTTCTTACGCTCATCCTTCCACTGATTGTCCCTTATCTACAGTAGTACCCCGATATTGCATTGTTAGATAATAATAATAATAATAATAATAATAATAATAATAATAATAATAATAATAATAATAATAATAATAATAATAATGAAATGTAGTTTGAATGTTTATTTATTTTTTTCTCAGGTCTGTGACGATGTGTAGATGACGCTATATCGCGACAGAGTTCCCGTTCTTGCGTTCTTTCGGGATGCGACAGCTCATCACGTTAGAGGGCGACAGAAAGCAGAAGAGCGAGTCGGAACAAAGTGCAGACAGGAAGCCGATTCTGCAGGACCCCTTCTCCCGCAGGAGCTCCGAGGAAAGAATGCAGCGGCGCTGTGGTCACTCGACGCGGCTGCCGCCGATGTTGCTTTTGTGTTTTTTGTGCGCGCTCGTCCCAACGGCGCTGTTCCACCCGCAGTGTTTGGATTTCAAGCCTCCTTTCCGTCCGCTGAGGGAGCTGGAGTTTTGCGTCATGTACAAGGAGTTCGGCTGCTGTGACCATCAGAGGGACCAGGAGCTCATGTCCAAATACTACCAAATCATGGACCGTTTTGATTCTGAAGGATTCCAAAGTTGTGCTGGATACGTGTTGGACCTGCTTTGCCAGGTAGGCATGCGGACAAAGGTCGCTGGTTCACCGCACAACGTCACGCACAAACATAATGACCGAGCAGCCAGACGGGTCCAGCTGTCACTCAGTGATCAACTTTGGACCGAGAGTTGTTCCCTGCAAACCTTTGCTTATTGACGTAAAATGGGATTCTGCAATACGTGTTATTCACTACATTCAATCTTAATTTCACCTCAAGCATGTACTATACCTTGCTATTACCTAGTCCTAACGTAGCAGGTTTATGATATACTTATTGATGATATTATATGATGAAGAATTGTGGCATTAAAATCCATGAATTAGTACTTTTAGAGATGTGTCTGGCTATCAATCAACTTTTGCATTATTCAGCCCAAAAAATGTGTTGGTAACTAACTAACTAACCAACTAACTACATAAATAAATAAATAAATAAATAAATACATAAATAAATAAATAACAATATGTTGCCAACATTGTTTCCGTGGAATTACTTTAATGCAGAGATCACAATCCAGGCAAAAGCTCACCGGTGTCGATGCAAACGTGAGACACCCGGAGTCCTCAACTGGAAGTCTGTGATAAACCAAACAAAGGGCAGGAATGCGCTTAGACAGCAGGTTTAGGCCATTAGCATTTTGTTGATAGCTTTCACCTGAGTCGTTCTCCTCTGTCAGTAGACGTAGGAAGAGCACACACAGGACAGTGGTGTGCAGGAGTAAGCTGAGGGAGATCTTTGGACTAATAATGTCTATATGGACAGCTGCAATAACAGTTCACTATACCTTTAAGTCTACATCAAATGGTGAACTCAATATACAGGTGCTGCTGGTGGAAACCAGATTAAATGTTCGACTCTCACCAGTCATTCTTTGTATTAGCTCCTGTTCTTTTCTTCTTTTTATTTGAACCTATCCAGGAATGCTCCCCCTATGCCGCCCACCTCTTTGATGCTGAAGACCCAAGCACCCCAGTGAGGACCATCCCAGGTCTTTGTCCAGACTATTGCTCTGGGTTTTGGTCTAAGTGCAGATCCGCTATTCCGCTCCTGTCTGACGACCCACATTTATCCAGAGTCAACGGCAACCAGGCTCACCTCTGCGAGTACCTGGCAATAGATGACATGGACTACTGCTTCCCACATCTCCTCAGCAACCACAAGCTCACACAACACTTGGGTCGAGTTCAGTCTGACAGAGACGGCTGTCTGCAACTGTGTCTGGAAGAGGTTGCCAACGGACTGCGGAACCCGTTAGCTATGGTGCACGCCAATGACGGCACCCATCGATTCTTTGTGGCCGAACAGGTGGGCTTGGTATGGACGTACCTTCCTGACCGGTCCAAGCTAGAGACACCATTCTTGAATATTACCAAGACCGTGTTGACTTCATCATGGGAAGGTGACGAGAGGGGCTTTCTGGGACTCACCTTTCACCCTGGCCACAAGTACAACAGGAAGCTGTATGTGTATTACTCAGTGGAGGTGGGTCTTGATGAGAGAATAAGGATCAGTGAGTTCCATGTTTCAGCCACAGACATGAATGTGGTGGATCACAACTCTGAGCGGTACGCACGATTCGTAGTTCAAATTAGCAGCAGGTTGTTGATGGATTTAAATCACTTGAACTTTGCATAAAGACAAAAATGTATAGACGGTAATAACTGTTCCTTTTTTTTGTCATTTCCACTTTCAATCCAGAGTCATTCTGGAAATTGATGAACCAGCATCCAACCACAATGGTGGACAACTTCTATTTGGAGATGATGGCTACCTGTACATTTTTACAGGTGATGGTGGAATGGCAGGAGACCCATTTGGAGAATTTGGAAATGCTCAGAACAAGTAGGAAGTTCGCTTAAGATTCAAAAACCTAGATGCCATTAATTCAACTACAAAAAATGAAAGTAAAATAAAGATTGACCGTGTTCCCATTCACACTTCAGGTCAGCTTTATTGGGCAAAGTACTACGCATTGATGTGGACAACAATGAAAGGGGGCCATTGTACAGGATTCCTCCAGATAACCCTTTTATACACGAGCCAGGGGCGCGACCTGAGGTTTATGCTTTTGGCGTTCGCAATATGTGGAGATGTTCGGTGGACCGTGGTGACCCTTGGACCAAAGAGGGAAAAGGACGCCTTTTCTGTGGGGATGTGGGCCAGAACAAGTACGAGGAGATCGACATCATAGAGAAGGGTCGTAACTATGGCTGGAGAGCCAGAGAGGGCTTCTCTTGCTATGACAAGAAGCTCTGTGCCAACAGCTCACTAGGTATGATTGTAGATGATCATATCTGGACTGAAGACCGTATGTAAATGTTTGTTGTGTACATCTGTTCATTTCTTCCCTACAGATGATGTCCTCCCTATCTATGCGTACCCTCACAAGGTGGGAAAATCCGTCACGGGTGGCTTTGTGTACCGAGGCTGCGAATACCCCAATTTGAACGGCATGTACATCTTTGGAGACTTCATGAGTGGGTGAGGTCCAACATGGTGGAGTTTTATGTTTGGCGTGAAAGCAAAAGTTTCTCTCCGTGCCTGAACTTTGAGACATTTCTGTGTTGAACTTTTTCCAAGGCGTTTGATGAGTCTACGAGAAGACGTAACTACGGGGCAGTGGAGGTACAATGAAATCTGTATGGGGATGGGCATGACCTGTGCCTTCCCTGAACTCATCAACAACTACCACCCATATGTTATCTCATTTGGAGAGGATGAAGCTGGTAACGCACACAGTCATCCACAACAGACAAAGTGCTCCCCCATTTTCACACCAGCTTTCCACCCACTGCTGGTTCATGTCAACTTGTCTTTGTCTCTGTGCCTCAGGAGAGCTGTACTTCACGTCCACTAGCATACCCAGTGCTACATCACCATCAGGAGTCGTTTATAAGATTGTGGATCCCTCAAGGTAAATGCTTATAATACGATAATCAATACAAATCGTGTTTTTTGTTTTTTTCCGTGGCTTCTCAAAATCTCCAGAGCTGCTTTAAAAGCAAGGCACACAATGTAACACAACCACCAACAAATATCCTATATTTAGTCAGTCTCTATTTTGTTTGACTCATACAAAATAGAACATTTTCTAGCAATCAGCACTGGAATCAGTCTCTGTAGTTTGATTACAGTAACAGGAGTATTACCAAGCCATTCATTTCAAAAACACACAAAAAAACAACACAACGTTTTGCCTTTTACGGGGGGAATCTGTAGGATAAAGTTTAATACTTTTTTGCTGTGTAATAATCAGACTTGTCTTGGATGTTTTATTAGGTATTTTTAAGAAGATATTTTTTTTGTAAAAACCTGTAAGACTAAAAAATGTGACAATGTTCTTTTCCAGACGAGCTTCACCGAGACAATGCCACTATGAGCCTCGACCTGTCAGGGTTCGAGGTAACCGCACAAAGTTTGTTCCCCAGGAAAGTAAGTCCGCTTCCAAAAGTCTCTATTTGTGTGTGTGTGTGTGTGTGTGTGTGTGTGTGTGTGTGTGTGTGTGTGTGTGTGTGTGTGTGTGTTCATATCTATATTTATATTTACGTTTGAATTTATATTTACATTGAAATTTATGCAGTATCTCACAACAGTGAGGACCCTGCTCCCATCTCTGCAAATATTTAAATGACAGTGTGATTGGATGTAAAGTAGTCAGTGTACGGCTTGTACAAATCTACTGTCCCCTGAGAATAACTCAACACACAGCGATACATTTCTAAATGAGACCTCCATGGTGTCGTCATGGAGATGTTGAAGAGGATTCTAGTGGCAACCTGTGAAGCTCTCGTGACCTCCAGGCTAAAGAGGGTGAAGGCATGCTGGGTAATAGTGGTGGCCACAGCAAATATTGACACTTTGGGCCCAGTTTGGACATTTTCACTAAGAGGTTTACTCACTTTTGAGTATGTATGTATGATTCCAATGTTTGTGTTCTACTAGGATTAATTGGTATGGATCTACCAAGCAAAAGCCTCTCTACACCACAACCCACAGAGTCCTACAACTGGCTCCAAGATCTCACTGACCTTCTGGAGGAGGTGAGAGCAGATCCAACCACTCCTTTGCCCAGCAGCACCACGACGAGCAGACCTCGAGGACACTCCAGGCACAAGAACAGACGCAGGAAGGGACAAACCAGAGCGCAGGGTGCTTCCAGACCAGAACAAGGAGCAGTCCGGTTGGTCGGGGACCAGCAAGGCTCCAGTCACCAGGGACGCGTGGAGATCTACGCTAACGGAGAGTGGGGCACTGTTTGTGATGACCTGTGGACCATCGAGAATGCTTTGGTGGTCTGCCGGCAGCTGGGCTTCCGTCATGCTGTGAAGGCAGCCAGGAACTCTGAGTTTGGTGAAGGGAAACATTTACGAATTCTCCTGGATGACGTTCAGTGCAAAGGAACTGAGTCAAGCCTGCTGGACTGCCAACACGCTGCTGTGGGAACACACAACTGTGCCCACTACGAAGACGCTGGAGTGATCTGTGGGGATTAGAACGTCTAAAATTCTATGGCCCAATCCCATTTCATATAAAACATTCTTTCTAGTTGACCCTTTGAAATGAGTCAGAGGAAGAAATTATTGTAATCTGCAGTTGAGGATAAATTGTTAAATAGTCCATATGTCTAAAATTATAAGTTAAAATAGAAATGTGGTTGCCATCCATAAATAACTATTAATTCTAATCTTGACTTAAATGGTGAATTAATGATAATGGTTTACGGTAGTTATTATACTATTCTTTTAAGAATAACAATAAAAAGTAATTGATTTTTTTTTTACACCATTAAACATCTAATTTATAAATTTATAAATCATTTATAAATGCTTGCATTGCTTCCATGCTTGCATTTCCCCCCTGGAGAGAAAAATTATATTTCCACGGAAGCACTGAACTAAGAAAATGCAGTTGATGAGAAAACAAAGTTTGTAAAACAAATGTGAAGGTTTTTTCTTTATCCTCGACTCTCGTGAGTTCTTTCTAATGACCTCAGCAACAATCCAGACACCCCATCACATCACCGTGAGGGTGGAGGGTGACGGAGCAGCAGCAGGTGGTGACATGGGTTGGGCCAGAACCTTCAGCACCTTCAACCACCTCCGAGTGTTCATGGGAAATATTCTCACTTTTACACCAAGTGGAATCTTTCCAAACTCAACAATTTACTTTCCTTTTTTTTTTTTTTAATGAGACGATTATAATTTTAAATTTAACTTTGTAATCCAAGCCCATTGGCATGGTTCTCCCTGCATTGAAATATTTACCTTTAATACGCAAGAAAATATTTTTATATAAAGATTTACGTTTGTAATTTATTATTGCCGTTTGAGTCCAGATTTAAAGTGTATGTTGAATTTTATTTTTGTTACCACTGCATGAGACCTTCTTATGCATCACTGACATTTTCTTTGGATATCTCAATGAATGTACGCTTCCCAGTGAGTGAATGTATTAATTAGAATGTATCTCTGATTGACACTGGTGTATCTGTGTGTGAAAGCAACTTTGGTTTTCAGAGTATTACTGTGAAATTATCTGAAGCGAGTGCACATACATTAAAATGAATGTAGCAAAGTGGTCAACTTTAAAACTTCAAGGATAAATAAAAAATAAAATAAATGAACAGGCACGACTGTGACCTTTTTGCCCTCATCCTGTCTTTTTTTTTGTGTACTTTTCAGTGTATCTAAGAGGTTAACACACCTATGAACAGTACAAATACCATTATTACTACTAATACTACCACCACTACTACCAATACAAATTTGATAGCGACACTTTTCAGAGTAAAACACTTCAAGCCCTGTTTCTCAAAATCCAATTCTGAAACCGTCTCGTTCATAATTTCTAGGCTGACCTTCAGTATCAAACTGGAACCATCCTGGATCTCACACAAACAAAAATCAAAAATCAATGAACAGATGCCCCCTAGTGGCTCATAACCCACTTTACATCCACAGATGCCTACCCATGATGCAGAGCACTCTTTAGGCCAAAGGACACAATGTTCAGTGGCGTCCGTGAGTTATTGGAAAAAACAACAAAAACATGTGTTCATCAATATCAACATTCACAGGAACAGTTGCAGAAACTTACTCGCAATGCAGACGGATAGAAAAGCCACACTAAAGGAAACCTTACATCATCTAGTTGTGTATTATTTCAATGCTAGACTGGTTACAGAAAAAAACAAACAAAAAAACTTTTAGCAAACCTGCAAATTGGGCCAACTGGGACCAGAGTTTACACTGGGAGTGACGTTGATAGGGCTCCTGTTGTCCCAGCAGCTCTGTCAGACTTTGCCCTGTAACATCGCAGTACTAACAGCAGTACTAACATTATCTACTAGTGCTAATCACAGAAAATAAGCACCTTCTCTTTAGCTGCTAAAGAACATATTGCTAAAGTTTAGAACGAGGGAGGACCAACTGTTTGACTGGTGGGCCACAGTGGGATCTACAGTGTGCCAGAGGGGGGCAGCGGAGCAGCAGCAGATGGATGCAGTGTTCTGGTGAGCCACCTCATAGGAGGAAACAATTTTATCCTGGGATATTATGGAAAAAACATGTAGCTGTAATGTCAATGGAAAATGAAGCAAAACAAAGTTGCAACCAAATCAGTGTCTTTGAAGCCCCACCAGGGTGTTTAGCTCTTAGAACCGAAATGACTCTGGAAACACTGCAAACATAGAGGAAACCCAGCTGTTCAATGACTGACTGTTAATATCATTTCTTCAAGTTACAGAATGATTAAAAAGCTTTCACGGGCCGCATATGGCCCCCGGGCCATAGTTTGCCCATACCGAGTTTAGCATTTTTGTTGCTGTGAAGACATAAATAGATCCTCCCCCCACTCTCTCTCTTTGCCACTGTGACCTAGTGATGTCGTGTATCCTCACTGACATCATCATCATCATCATTGTGAAGATCAGTGAAGCTGCTTTCATCTTCGTGCAGATGTGGAAGCTTGACATTGGAATTCCAGGAGGCCTGGTGCCACATTTCATCAGTGAATGTTCCCTCACTAGTGTCCAAGAAGGAGGAGGAGGGCTGGGCTTGGCTGCACACACACAGACACACAGACACACACACAGACACACACACACACACACACACACACACACACACACACACACACACATAAACACAGACACACACACACACACACCTCCCCTTTTGGCTCACATGGCATCAAATTACAGCTTTTTTTACAAATATTTACTGAAGGCAGAATCGCATGGATTGTTGAGTTAAACTCCCAGTAGATGGCGCTGTTCCCTCCAGAACAAGTGAGTAGAGAGAAGCGACGATCAGAAGTTTAAGAGTTGGTGGTACGAATTAACACTTTCTATTTTAAACAAGCAATAATAATAATTAAACTTAGAAAACCTCTCTAAAGTCTGATTTTAAAAAAGCATTTTCAGGGAGACCAACTCATTGTTGCGTCTTTATAAAAACACACACATATATGTGCATGTGAGTGTGTGTGTGTGTGTGTGTGTGTGTGTGTGTGTGTGTGTGTCTATATTGTCTTTAATGGTACTTTGAACTGTGCACCAGGTATCAACTTTTGCAACATGTAAGGACGTTTAGAATTGAATAGACTTGACAAGACTCTGACCATCTCATTTGTATACTCGCCTGCCGTGACCGTGGAAGTGGATGGCACCTTGTGTAGCTGAACTGTGTGCAACATTAGCACTAAAGCGCTAAATGTTGCTGTGCATGAACTCTCTGGTGCACGCTGAAGAGGTGCGTTCTCTCTTGGGACGAGGTGACCTCACTCTGCAGAACCATGCAGATGTTGTTGTGTTTGTGTTCAAAAACCTCAGTCATAGAGATTTTTAAGCAGAAACAGCGACATCGAGTGGTTACATTTGAGATTGCGGCGCTCTTTCCCTCTCTCTCCCTCCCTCTCCTGAGCTTGCCAGTGAACTACGGTGGCCCAGCACAGCCAAACCTGACCCTTGAGGACGCCCCCTGCCGTTCAGCCTAAAAACCAAACGCTCTGCTGTCAGGCAGCTGGATTGTCCACACCAGGCTTCCTTAGAAATATGCTGGTGCAAGATGGCAGCTAACTGGGAGCACTGGGACCATTGTTGATCTATGGAGATTCTCATATATTGTGTTGGAGGAAAACCCAATGACTTTACTTGCACTGCGATTTTACACTTACATTAATGTATTTGTTAAGTTTTTAGCAGTATAAAACCATTAATCAAGCCACATTTTACACACGGAACCATGGAGAGAATTTCAGAAGAGACATGTTTCCAACTGTGGAGGAAAAAGTTCATATATATATCAAATTTCACACTGGACAAAACAGGAGGAGGTGCGTTCAATGAGAGTCGAGCAGTTTGTTCATTTTCTATGCGATCCCACCAACCATCTGTGCAACTGCAGCACCAGCGGGGGCCTCCACACCAGTTGTTTAGCCCCCTCCTCCCCGTCCTCCGCCTCCCCCACTGTGTGTTTCTGGCCCAGCGCTCGGCCGTCCTCCTCTACTCCCCAGGCAGCAGGAGCTCACACTCACACCTGCGGCTGATCGGATCCTTCTGGAGTACAAAGAATTCTGATTTACGGCCCAGAGGAGCTGCAAATCTGGCTGGAGCCGTAGAGCCGCGCAACTGCAGGGGAAAAGGGAAGTTGTTCATCACGCGGCGTGCATTTCATTTCGCTCTCGGCATTAGCGGCCCAGAAGCAGAAGCATGAACTTCACCCGAATGACAGGTGGAGAAATAATAATAATGTACTCACGTCTCACTGTTGCAAATCGTACTTTTATTAAAAGACTTTAAAGTAAGAATGTTTACATAGAGTAATGCCATTTATTTTTATTCATTTATTTTAAATATGACATCTGCTTGGTAACCCCATGTTTAATGTCCACATTCCATTTTTTTTTAGGAGTGAGGAGAATTTGTTCTGCCCTTCTGGAAACACTTGTAGGAGGTGATGAAGGTGAGAGACGGTTGGGACTGCTTGGTTGGTTAGCCAACAGTAAAATTGATCTGTTCAGGCTGAAAAAAGAGAAACGACGCAAAGATGATGACTACTGATGGCCTCCAGTTGCACTCGGGGGGGCAGGGAGTGTCCAACAAAATGAAGGCAGGAGGAGGAGGGATCACAGGTGTCTTCCTTCTTTTGAATTCCTTGATGTTTGAAGGTTTGATAAAAGTCCTGCTCACAGGCCTAAAACCAGGAGGTGTTAAACTCAAACACACAGTGAGACTTTTCTAACCACACCAAATTGTGGAATGATGTCCAGACATTTTGGTGACTTTACTCGTTCTTTTCAAACAAGAACAACAACAGGTCGTCAGTGTACAGTGCGAGCTTGTGGGAAATGAAAAATTGGGGACCAAAACCAAATTCATTTCATGATCCAAAAAGAAAAAAAAATTGGCCAAAAGCTTTGTGTGCATGGAGTGAAATGTCAGACTTGGACAAAGTGCCGTTCCAACGTTGATATTTATTGATAACTATTGCTACCAGCTCTAGTAGTGATTGTGTATTTTGCCTCACGGGCCAAATAGAATGACACTGCAGGGCCAAATTCGGCCAGCAGGACAGACTTTGACACCTATAGGCTAAAGCTGTAAGTTTGTTCCCCTCCTTGCAAAGCTTGTTGCGAGTGTATTGAGTTTTTCAGTAGAAGCCCAACACATCCTGCCGAAGATGAATTTCTGTTTCCCAGTTTAGCGATTGGGTGTACGTGGATTATATACAGTACACACTGCACCGATAATTCTCCCCACCCCCCACTCCCCTCCCCCACCCTGTCAACATGTTGAGCTCTTACGCACATGTGAGTTTTGGGAGCGTCGGCGCAGTGGAACGAATGGATTTGGGTTTGCCTCCCTTCAAATCACTTCCATACTACCAGCGTGTCGTCAGACAGAAATAAAATAAAAACTCCCCGAGAGTTGAGGAAGTGTGCTGCATTTAGAGGCCACCACCAGCACCACCAGCAGCACCACGATAATAAATGTCATCCCAGAGTCTAAATCAAAAAGTTGAGTCTCTAAACTCTAAACAAAGAAGCACACAAAGCCTTTTTACTTCCCTATTAATAACTGTTCATGTTTTAAAAGAGCGCTCGTGAATGTTGAGTGACCATTAAAGGGAAGCATTGAAAGCAAGCAATATTCTTTTAATATATATATATATATATATATATATATATATATTTATATGATGGAATTGTTTAATCAAATTCAGATATATGAATAAACAAGAGCAGCAATTTCATGCTTTTAAAGTGTCCTGCATCTTCTGCTGAGACAAAGAAGCCTTTGTAAAGCAAAGTCTAAACTAAATGTTGACCAGAGGATGGAACATTTTTCACCAGCTTCTCTCACACAACTATGTCTAGGCCAGGCGTGGCCCAACTACGGCCCGGGGGCCCATATGCGGCCTGTGAAGCTTTTTAATCGGCCCTTCAGCCGAACTCGAAGAAATGATATTCAGTCAGTCAGTCATCAAACAGCTGTATCTCCTCCATGTTTGCAGTGTTTCCAGAGTCATTTCAATAAAGAGCTCAACACCCTGGTGGTTCTGGGTGGTTCTGGATGGTTCTAGGAGGTTCTAAACACCCTGGTGGGGATTCAAAGACACTGACTTGGTTGCATCTGCTGCTGCTCCGCTACCCCCCTCTGTCACAACCCACTGTGGCTCCACCAGTCAAAATGTTTGGCCTCCCCTGGAATACATGGTCCAGAGGTGGTTCTGGGTGGTTCTATGGGCCTCTGTGGTCGTTCTGGGTGGTTCTAGACAAGTCATGAGTAAACTATATATTTTCTGAATCCATCTGCTGCTGCTCCATCCCCTCCTTTCCGTCAAACACCATTGTGGCTCCACCAGTCCAAAGGTTTAGTTGAAACCGGACTGATACAAGCCTGGTGTGAACGGCCCAAAGAGACCCAGAGTGCGAAGCTCCAAGAGAAGAAGCTGCTGATAATCTGCAACCTCTTTAAAATCCACAGTGGCTTCTCTGCAGATTCTGACTCGGTGACATAAGGCAACAAATAAAAAAGGAGGCCACGGTGTTACCTCATGTCTTGAACCTTTGGCACACCAACCTCCCCCCTCCTCCCCCCGGCACAGCTGTCCTGCTGGACCCGGCTCTCTCTCTCTTTCTCTCTCTCTCTCTCTCTCCCTCTCTCTTGTTGTTTGCGTACCCATTTACACGAGCACGCTTTGGAGTTTTTTATTTGCAGATCCCCTGAGCATCACAGCGAGCCATGTTCCCCCTGAGCCAGAGCACCTGCAACAATTAAAAAATGCCTCTGCAGCTTGCCGCCCCAGCGGGGGAGGGGGGTCTGATCAACACTGCATTATATTATCGCAAAAAAAGAAAAAGAAAAGAAAAAAAGAAGGTTGTTTTGCAGAAAAAAGGCCGTTAAAGAAGATCCAGTTTCACCCCCCCGCTGGTCTGCAGCACGGCCCACGTTTCTCCAGCGTTTCACTCCAGAGGTGAATAAAACTGTAATTGCTCAAAAGCAGTACGACTTTCCGAACCATCGGATTAAAAAAAAACATAGATATTTAACAGTGTAGATGCTTCAAATGTGCCCAGATTGATTTGTACTGAGCTTTCAAGCATACAAGACAATGAAATAAGACCTAGCGCTTTATTTTATTGGTTCTATATAATAAACACTCTACTCCAGGTGGAGGGCCAACTGGTTGAATAGTGGGGCCACAGTGGGTTCTACAGTGTGCCAGAGGGGGGTAGCGGAGCAGCAGCAGATGGATGGAGTGTTTTGGTGAGCCACCTCATTGGAGGAAACAATCTATCCTGGGATATTATGGAGAAAACATGTTGCTGGAAAGTCAATGGAAAATGAAGCAAAACCAAATCAGTCTCTTTGAAGCCCCACCAAAACCTCGTCGAACCACCCAGAACCATCAAGAACCACGGGCCGCATATGGGCCCCAGGCCGTAGCTTGCCCACGCCTGGACTGGACCATAAACTTAATTTTTTTTATTATCATTATTATTGAAAAATACTTCAGCTGGGGCATTGGATTGTGTTGCATCAGGATTGAGGTTGAGGTTCAGCTCTGTGTATAAAGGTTCTGCATGGCTTCTACTCCCTCAGTGGCCGCTGGTGGACCCGGGTCACCTGAGCCCACTCCCATCTGCCCCGGCTCACAACCATTCACCTAATTGTGGTAAAGTGAAGCTGCTGCTGCTGCTGCTGCTGCTGCTGCCAGTGATTAAAGTCACTCAGCCAGAGCAACTGGATCCTCCTGGTGCCCAGTGTCACTTATTAGCTCCATTGATTACAATAATGTGGGCAAATTGCTGCTGGGAATCAAATGTGAGCTCTCTGGGGACACCTGGTGGAGGGCTGCACCCGTCAATCAAATCAGAGGCGACAGTAACAGCAGCGAGCGAGCGAGTGAGCGAGGCTCAGCCAATCAGAGCTGCAACCGAGACACATGTGGTTGCTGCAGGAAGACATCAGAGAGTTGATTCAGTCTGGAACAGGTCACCAATCTGAGAGGGACTCTGGTAGTTTTGATTCAGCCACCAGTGTCTGAATTGAATCCAAGTGTTCAGATGTGCTGAATGATACTTCAGCAGCAGAAGCAGAAGCAGCAGCAGCAGCAGCAGAGCAGCAGCAGCAGCAGTGAAGGCCATCTGACAGACACTTCCTTAAAAAAAGAAAGATGACCTGGACTGGGATAGGATGGGATAGGATGGGAAGGGAAGGGGGGGCAGTAATTCCATCTGTCGTTTTCCCACCAGAAATAAAAGCATTTCATCCTCCTCTCCACCCTCCACCCTCCACCCCTACACCCACTTTGGAATAAAAGAAGAAAATGTGAATCATGTGTTTGACCTCTTGAGTTCTCCACAGCAGATTTTTTCCCATGTCAAAATAATATAACATTTACAAGGCTTGGCACTGGAAAAACAAGGTATGGTTTGTAGCACATTTTTTATAGCAGCTAAAATAAAATAAAATAAAAAATAGAAATATATACATGATGGGAGTCCATGGGACCAAATCAATGTCTTTGAAGCCCCACCAGGGTGTTTAGCTCTTTATTGAAATGACTCTGGAAACACTTCAAACATGGAGGAAATCCAGCTGTTTATGACTGACTGACTGTTAATATAATTTCTTCAAGGTTGGTTTCAGGGCTGGATTAAAAAGCTTGACATCTTCAACCATGAGAAGGTGGAGGACTTTCTCTCTATGAGAGGAAAACACCTCCGTGGAGTCTGTTTATCATGTCAGACTTTGCGCAAATTACAAAGTGGAAAATGTCCAGTGCAAACACTGCACTGGAACTGATTTACCAGGTAATAGATGGGGTTGGGGTTAATGCTGGGATTAGGGTTGGGGTTAGGGTTGGGATTAGGGTTAGGAGGTTCCTCATGTGCTAGAAGCCCCAAATTTGACGTGGGCGTGTCTTGAGGGATCCCAATGAATCTGCAAGTGGCCCCATGTCTCTAGGACAAAGTTGACCTTTGACCCCACAGAGACTACAGACTTTAGGGTTAAGCGTTTCATGCACAGCCCACCACTGTGTCGCAGTCACGCCAAGCAGATAAACCAAGTCAGTCACAAAAAGCATCTCTATGTGTTTGTGAAGGTGTTGTCCATTCCAAGCAGAGCTTCTTCTGCTCCATCAATCAATCAGCTTCCATCCAGGGACGGTGAAGCAGAGGTTTGGCTGATGTTGCTGACACCAGCTGAGGGAAGACGGCCTTCCTGCACAATGTGATGTATCACTGAAAAGAACCCATACTTTCATCTTTCACTCTGTAACACACACACACACACACACACACACACACACACACACACAGTGCACTTTGATTTATCATCCTCGCTCCAACAGCGTCTTCATGGATTATTCTGCTCTTCTTTGTGCACACACGGCCTGCACCATCATTCATTTCATCTTTTACATCTTCACCTCATTTACTCAGCAGGGATTTTTTTTTTTTTTGTTCTACAGATTTGAAGCTTGGTGTCGGACACGCTCGGCCGTCAGGTGCTTCACGTTTCTGTGTACGTCACATTTCAGCTGCAACCAGCGGTTCCAGACTGGTGCTTGGAGTCGAGTCTCAGGACCCTCAGCACTGCTTTTCCTTGTCATGAAGTCAACACTCAAATGTATCACACAAAAATCAAATAATAATAATAATAATAACAATAATAATAAGGCTGCCGCCTCACAGCAAGAAGGTCGTGGGTTCGATTCCGGGGCCCGGACCTGGGACCTTTCTGTGTGGAGTTTGCATGTTCTCCCTGTGTCTGCGTGGGTTCTCTCCGGGTTCTCCGGCTTCCTCCCACACTCCAAAAACATGCATGTGAGGTCAATTGAACACTCTAAATTGTCCGTAGGTGTGCATGTGAGTGTGAATGGTTGTTTGTCTCTATGTGGCCCTGCGATGAACTGGCGACTTGTCCAGGGTGTCACCCTGCCTTCGCCCTAAGACAGCTGGGAGAGGCTCCAGCAGACCCCCGTGACCCTGAATAGGAATAAGCGGGTATAGAACATGAATGAATGAATGATAATAATAATAATAATAATAATGATAATAATAATAATAATAATAATAATAATAATAAAATCATTACCATCCACCATTCTTCAAATGCAATCAAAGCCTCTCGATTTTTAACACATTTGTCGGTCTTGGTTGAGTCTCGAGCCAGTGTGTGTGTGTGTGTGTGTGTGTGTGTGTGTGTGGGGTAATATGTTGTGATGGGCCATAACATGTTGCTTTTCAAGATTCTTGTCTTTTATTAGTGACACAGCTGGGGATTGACTGAACTGCTACAGTATGCAGGACATGTTGGATGCACTGGGTCCACTGGAAACAAAGTGTCATTTATGTCGGCGTTTTATCAACCGCTGGGCCGTGACTCCTTCACAGTGGCCGCTTAGCACTTTTGTGGTATAAAGTTGGGTCGCGACTTCATGATGAGGAAAAAATGGTGGGACACTGGTTTATATCATGGTAATAGAAAATTTAAAAAAATCTACCGATGTTTGGAAAACCTACAGTACATTGCTGCTCTTTGGAATGCCATCAGTGAAGGAGAAATGCAGTCATTTAGAATTGTGATTTATTATGATTGTAAAAAATGTTTTGTGCAAATCTAAACTGGAAAGTTGCCCGGAAAAAAGAAATCAAAGACGATATTCCAGGTGTGTCAAATCGCGATGGGAAATGTGTGCGTTGTCCCAGTAGGACTTCCATGTCTGAAGCTACTTAAAACTCTGTTTGTAAGCGGTGTGTCAAAACACTACTTAAGGCGGAAAAATTCCTCTGCCGTGAGATATTCTTTTTATTGTAAGCTTAGATGTTTTAACACAAACACCACCTAATGGTTTATTAAAGGGCTTCTTCAAGGAAAAAAAGGCACCATCATGGCAGTCGCAGGTACCAATCACAAGCTGAGCAGCTCATAATGCTGAGCGGTCCAGACACAGGTTCTCTCAGCCACGCTGCTGCTGCTGCTGCTGCTGCTGCTGCTGCTGCTGCTGCTGCTGCTGCTGCTACACACAACGCAGAGCGGAGAAGACTGTAAAATAGTTGCAGCAATAAAAAACCAGCGCGCTCTCCTCCGAAGCATTTAGGACGGACATGTTGAAGCCATCAAGGCCCAGGCCCTTTATGTGTGTAGTGTGGGATTAGTGTGTGTGTGTGTGTGTGTGTGTGTGTGCTCTCTTTGCACCTGCATGCAGCACTAAAATGTGTCCAAATGAAAAGCAGCCCTGACCACAAATAGTTGGAGTGTGAGTCAACAAGTTTGTTAGTTTGAGAGCGAGCCACCCTCTGTGGTTTCATACAATCATAAAATTATAGATGCCTTTATAGTCGGCTGGCCCCCCGAGACCCAGAGGCAAGGGCTTATAAAATACATCAGGTATATTGTCACAAGGTTGAGGAGCCTTACATGCACTTGAAGGGGAGGAGGTGGTGGTGAAGAAGAGAGAAGAGCCAGCCGGCCTCCTCTAGCGTTGCTGTGTTTTAAGCTCTAATCATCTTCTGCTGTCTGAGTCCAACTGGAACTAACTAGGACACTGGAAACAGCAGCTCAGCTCAGGTTAAACCTTGCTGGTGCCAGTGGCCACAGGTGGTAACAGTACTCACAGTCTGGACCTGAGTAAAAGTATGGATACTTATATCAAAAGAAATATTATATCTATTCTCATCAAGTAAAAGTACTGATTCGACTCCTTTGCTCAAGTCAAAGTAAGAGAGTACAGCTTCTGAAATGTGCTAAAGTAAAAAAGGAACAATATGTTGTTGTAATAAAGAAAACAATATGCAATAATAATAATAATAATAATAATAATAATAATAATAATAATTAATTAATTAATTAATTACTTTTAAAATAACAGTCTTTTAAACACAAAACTAACGCGCATATTTCCAATGTAAGAAGTGCAAAGTACTATATATTAGTATATATTACTAGATATTTGTGTACAGATATAGAGTATATAGAGTGAGGTCGTCAGAAAATTAAATACTCAAACCAAGTAGAGATACCTGAAAAATCGACTTACTTACAAAGTAACAAAGTATTTGTACTCCGTTATGGATAGAAGTGCTAGAAATGGGAAGGAACTGGATTGGACAGACTACGCGATGCTACGCTAGTGGCAGCTAGTGTGCTCTGAAGCTAACGTTGAAGTTAGAGCGGCCTGGGTAAAGACGGGTCATATCTTAAATACAGAAAGGTATAGAAAATGAATGGCAGGATGACCAACTGATAAAACATAAGCAATATTTGAAAGGCTAATCAATAAAACTTGCCCACATAACTCGCGCGCACACGGACAAGTTGGACTGCAGTGATTTCACCGTAGCTTTAAACACGTTCAGTGTAACAAAGGCCTAATAGTCGGAGTATTGTCGTGTATTCCAAGCATTAGGTGCTGAAAACCTCAACAGCAGTTCAGTTTGGCATTTTTGGGGGACACCCAGTTGCAGAACATCCATAGATCAATCAATCAACTTCTAATTACCAGTGACAGTTGGGCACATAAAGACGTCCAGTTAACCTTAGAATCGAGAACACAGTGGTGAGCAGTTGCTCATGGTTCTCATGGTTCCCACTGTCTAGGATGCGAAGACTACTAGCAGAAGCATTCACACATCTCCATAGTCAATAACAGGCACAAACGGTTGTTTCCACCTGCCTCCGCTGGTTTAAATGGTGTTCACAGTTTCTCCAGCAGATGGCAGGTTTTCTTCACTTAAGTCTTCCCTCCCCACTGGCGGCACTCGTGCGACTCGCGCAAAGTTTCTGAAGGCACCGCTGGTACAAGAGAGAAGTTGCACTTTGTCCCATTCAAAGTTAGAGCGAGACGGCTAACGAAGCTAGTTAGCATCATCCAACACACTGTACATGCCGGCAACATCACAACTACACACCCTAGTGTGTGTGTGATGTGAAGTCACAACTCCTCATCATCACCATTCAGAAGATACTTCGCTGATGTTCGCAGTTCTCTGAAGTTCCCTGAAGTTCTCTTACGTTGTGAGACACAAAGAAGTTGAACTCTCCTCACTTTCCTAACAGAATCTTTATTGACCCGCTGGACGGGTTGCATGTTGTCTCCTTGAAGCCGAACCTCTGGACTGACTGAGCTCCACAGTACTTGGAGGAGATGTAGAAGATCTCCTTCAGTGTTGTGGCAGCGTGGTGGTGGTGGTGGTGGTGGTGTTGACTCTGATGTGGGCTGGCTGCTGTGAGTGACGCGCCTCCGGGAGTCGGACGGGGCTTGGTAATAAAGAGGAGGAGGCGGCGGTGGAGGACTCACAACCGTGCAGCAGCACCGCAACACGGCAGCAGCACCGCAACACAGCAGCAGCACCGCAGCAGTCGGAGCTCGGAGCCCCAGCAACATGCTGCCGTGCCGGCCGGCCCACTGAACTCCTCCCGCTTTACGGACGCTACGTTACACTGGCTCGCTCTCCATCTCCGCAACGGGACCCTGAGCCGACGGAAGAATAGAAGAATTTTTTATTTTTATTTTTAATTATTATTTGTTTTACAACTTCTTACCGGTAAGTCTTGAGATATATGTATATGTGTATATGTATATATCATTTTTAAATTTGATACATCCTACAAGGTCGGAGACCCAACTTGATCCTCCACCGGCTTCAGGGTTTAGATTTGAAGGTAAACTGGGCAACAGGTGTATAGACTCTCACTCGCATGAAGCTGAAACTTTGCTAGTCAGCGAGTCTTTAGTTTAGTTGAACTCCACCGATGGAATGTTGTTCTTGGAAAGTGTCGTCTCACCTGGCGCTGACGGAAACATTGATCCTGCATCTCAAGTCAGACGTCGTACGGAGCTTCATTCATTAAGAAAAAAAAAAAAAAAAAAAAAGAAAGTTGAGCACTTTGTTGTTCAGTGCACGGGTTCAAATTTGCTTCTTTTTTTTCTTCTTTAAAAAAAAAAAAAAAAAATTGTCTTACGCTTCTGTGCACAGACGGGTATTTAAAAAAAAAAAAAAAAAAAACTATCATTAAAATGAAAATCCTTCATTTGAAGGTTTTCTGGTGTTTGTGGTAACTGCTGAGGCCGAGGCCGGGAAAGTGGCCCAGTGTGAAGGCTGAACATCTCGGAGGAGCAGCGGAGGGGAAAGCTCTTTAATTAGGGCCTCAGCTCCCGCTAATGAGGTCCGTATGCAGGGGATGAGAGGCGGGTGAGGCAGGTGTGAGGCGGAGTGCGCCGCCACTTAGAGGGTGAAGTGCTGGGGGCAGGACACGACCGCATGGACGGCCTGGACTGGTGGAGTTCTTCTGGGCTCTGGAGGAGGTGTGGAGGCCTTTAACATCTTCCACTCTGATAGTGACACAATATATTAGTTACTGTTAAAAAAAAAAAAAAAAAAAAATCCAGAGTTTAGCCCTTAGCAGGTAATTACTTCAAAAGAGAAAAACTACAAAACTATAAATTTGATTTTTTTAGTAGGCCCGCATTTAATTGTTTGTTTTTACACACACACACACACACACACACACACACACACACACAACCAAATACATATATGGTTGTGTGTGGTGTGTATGTTTTACAAATGTGAAATTAATAAGTTAAGGTAGTATTTGAATCAGTACAAACGTTTATTAAATGAGGTTTCCTATTTTCCTATTCCTATTTCCTTTTTTAAAAGGGGAAAAATAAGGTATAAGACGCAAAAAAAAAAAATCAGTTTTATTAACTTTTATATTTACATATATGCATATAAAAATTTGCAATCAAAATTTAGCAATGAATTCTTTCCTGGATGGTGCGGGTTACGGCACCCAGCTCGGCCCGATCGGGTTCTGGAAGGTGAGAGAAGCCGTCGGACTCGAAGTCCCGGCGCCTAGGCCTTTGTTCCGAGGCGCTAACGACCTCACAGTTCCACACTCGTGGACGCAGACTACTCGCTCGGTATGCAGACATGGAAAGGTCAAAGGTGAGCGAGAGAGAGCCTCAGCCGTTGCAGCACTCATCTCCTCTAATGACCTTCCAAAGTAAAAGTCAGTTACTTCTGCCTGGTGATCAGAGAGAGGCGGACCGCGGGGGGGCATTTTCCAGCTCCGCCGCTCCTCATTACAGCCCCTCCCCCCCACAGCCCCACCTCCCGTCAGTGCAGGGCCTCTCATGTCAGGCTCACACATGTAGTTTACATATTTAAAAAAAAATAATTTTAGCTTCATTTTTTTTTAATCACTGCACAAACCTGGTTGATGCAGCTCAGTCTGCCTTCATTAACGGAGCTAAACACAGACAATAAGGACGCAATGGCACTGAAACATTCAATCAACTGTTTTTATGACAGACTATATCTCATAAATGTCAAATTACAGTTTTTAATTACAGTTTTTAATACTGCCTACAGCAGTACAGTCGTGTCTATCGTGTTATTTGTAGGAAGTGGAACATATTGTTTGATTTAACATTAGACTGGAGAGTCGGGAATGGGGAAACAGTTCAGTCTTCCTCATACTCCTTTCAAATGTTGCTTCTTCATTTTTTAAATTTTACACTAAGTATTATTTCTTAAAGTGTTTTTGTATAAACAGAGTTAACATGAGGAGTTATTTTCCATTCTCTATAGCTTACTGAAGTAAGAAAATCATCATCATCATCATCATCATCATCATCATCATCATCATCATCATCGAAAACAAACAACTATTATTATTATTATTATTATTATTATTATTATTATTATTATTATTATTATTATTGCATATTGTCCCATTAACTACCACAACACCAACTACTACCAGTAGTATTCTATACAATCATTGTTGAAATATGACATCAACATCACTTTTATTACAGGAATGGAGAGGCTCAGCTAATAGAGACTCATTGGATATTCAGTGAAGGCGGATGAATACAACACAGTGGCTGTGTTAAGGCTAAATTAAGTTGAGGTCACTTAACATTGTGAACAATTGCATTGATGGCTTAAGCCAGTGGAGGGCCAACTGGTTGACTGGTGGGGCCACAGTGGGTTGTACAGTGTGCCAGAGGGGGGTAGCGGAGCAGCAGCAGATGGATGGAGTGTTCTGGTGAGCCACCTCATAGGAGGAAACAATCTACCCTGGGATATTATGGAGAAAACATGTAGCTGTAATGTCAATGGAAAATGAAGCAAAGCAAAGTTGCAACCAAATCAGTGTCTTTGAAGCCCCACCAGGGTGTTTAGCTCTTAGAACCATCCAGAACCTCCTAGAACTACCCAGAACCCCCCAGAACCACCAGGGTGTTTTGCTCTTTATTGAAATGACTCTGGAAACACTGCAAACATGGAGGAGATGCAGCTGTTTGATGACTGACTGTTAATATCATTTCTTTAAGTTCGGCGGGCCAGATTAAAACAGGCCGCTTATGGCCCGCGGGCCATAGTTTGCCCACGCCTGGCTTAAGCAAATGAACGTGCAGCAGTGTCAGTAATTGCTGTCACATTTCTCTGCAAAGCTAATTGCAGGTAAATGTGCAAACAGAGTTGAAATGTGGCACCTGTGGGAACGAGTGAGTGAGTGAGTGAGTGAAGCAGCAACGCAGCTCTGCGGCCTGATGTCGGGAGTGGCTGCTGCTGCTGCTGCTGCTGCTGCTGCTGCTGCTGCTGTTGCTGCTGCTGCTCCTCTAACAGCAGCAACATCAACAATGCCTGATTGTTTCTGTCGCTGCTGCTGCTGCTGCTGCTGCTGCAGATCATACCTGACTGAAGTGCTGGCAGGTGTGTGTGTGTCTGCTCCATTGTGCTGCGGAGGCCTGGGCAGCCACAGGCATGTCTCTGCAACTGGGAAACACCCACATGTGAGACACATTACAGCGCACACTTATTGCTTTTTAATCCTCCTGACGTGCATGTGTGTGCGGTTCGCTGTGGCTGGTTGTTGCCATCGGG
This sequence comes from Nelusetta ayraudi, assembly GCF_046127955.1. Lineage (NCBI taxonomy): Eukaryota > Metazoa > Chordata > Actinopteri > Tetraodontiformes > Monacanthidae > Nelusetta > Nelusetta ayraudi. The sequence continues at coordinate 4,567,322 of NW_027466071.1, forward strand.
TGCGTGTGTGTGTGTGTGTGTGTGTGTGTGTGTAACTTTCACTGACACACTTGACTCACACAGACTCCGTCTCACTCTGTCGTACCGGGACGGCGGTCACTGTCTTTCATGCGTGATCTTGGACGTCCTGCTTCTCTGCGGTTGTTGTTGGGTTGAAGTGATTTTCAAAGCAGTGATGTCCGTGTGCAAAATACAGGGGGGCTGGAACTATTGGTGATGGTCTCCACAATGTGCAGGCTGACATGAGAAGCGCTCTGAAGGTCCTCACACACCGGGAGAAACGCTTCACATTTCTGCGTATGAATATTTTCCCTCTGTGTTGTTTTAGGAGTCCTGTTTGAATTGACGGAGCAGCGATGGGCAGCAAGACTCTTCCAGCCCCGGTTCCTCTCCACCCGCCCCTGCAGCTGACCAACTACTCCCTGCTGCAGAGCTCCACGGGCCTCCAGCTGCCAGTGGACCACTTCCACAACATCTACAGCTTCAGCGCCCTGCACGCCATCCACCTCCACCAGTGGACGCTGGGCTACCCTCCGCTGGGCCTCCCGCGCTGCACCGTCTCCAAGCTGCCCGGCCACCTCTCCTCCTCCTCCATCTCCTCCTCCCTGGCCTCCATCCCCATGTTCCCTCACCTCCTGCAGCCCAAACTGGACTTCAGAGCCGCCTTCGGCCATGGCTCCAAGAACAAGCCTCGCTTTGACTTTGCCAACCTGGCAGCGGCGGCCACTCAGGAGGACCACCTGAAGGCCGAGGACCTGAGCGTGACCGGTGCTGCTGCTGCTGCTGCTGCTGCTGCTCAGACAGCGTCCCAGCGCCCCACCTCGGCCACAGCCGGACTAGGTTGCCTCCTGGACATGAGCAAGCTCACCTCGCCCGAGCGCAAGTCCAACCGAGGCCGACTGCCCTCCAAGACCAAGAAAGAGTTTGTCTGCAAGTTCTGCGGCCGCCACTTCACCAAATCCTACAACCTCCTGATCCACGAGAGGACGCACACCGACGAGAGGCCGTACACCTGTGACATCTGCCACAAGGCCTTCAGACGGCAGGACCACCTCCGGGACCACAGGTGAGACCGATCCTTTCTAATACCTTTGATTTGGTCCTTTGATTTGCCGACTTTTGCTTTGAAAAGCCAACCTCCAATCTGGTAGAACTGCTTTACATTTCACGTCTAGGCCTGCAGTGACGTACGTAGTCCAAGCTAAATGTCCTTAGTCCTACCTCAATGAATACACCCCATAATACCGTCAATACTGTCGAAACTCAGAAAGAAATCAGTTAACCAAGTTCTAATGACTCTGCCAAAGGTTTGTTTGCTGAACAAGTAGTTTACGCTCCAGGGTTGGTTCAGTCTGTCCTGAAGGGTATTGAATGGAATGATGACATCTCGTTAAAGAGCACTCATCCAACCAACGTACGTGCACATCTGTCTGTAGACACAGTTAGACACGGTTTTGTCTACCACCATTGGCACTGCCCCTTAAATTTAGATGCAGGAACCCCAGAAGAAGTCTGGAGTCTAGAATTGGACCATGAATCAGTCCGGCAATGCCCTGCTCACTCTGACATTTGGTCCGTGGTGAATGTGAAGATCATACAGATCATATGGATGAGTGCTTTTCAACTGGTGGAGTCTCAGGACCCACATTTGTTTTTTTCTTTACCATGTAGTCGCCACCCAAATTTATTCCACAATACAGAAGGTCTTCATCCAGCCCTGATCATCCTACGGTCGATTTGTGTGTCCGACAAAATAAATGTCCAATATTTTCACTGTAAATACATACATATTTTGAAATTCCCAGCAGACCCACCAGTTGAGAAATGCTGATATGGATTAAAAAATATATATATACATATCATGAACAAAAGTTGTTTTTAAGATGTTGAATCCAAAGTGGATGAATGTGGAGAGACCAACAGTTAACGGGTAACAGGTTATGTTCAGGCTTCCTTCCTTGAGACGTTCAGGTCAAGCAGTTTGGTTCTCTCAGGTCTTGCTAAGGTGCAAAACCCCGTTGGACATTGCAGGGATCCTGTTTTGGTGGTCTTGTTCGTGGTCCTCACTCAATACTGAACTCAGACCCTCTTCACGTGTTGCAGGTACATTCACTCCAAAGAGAAGCCGTTCAAATGTCAGGAGTGCGGGAAGGGCTTCTGTCAGTCCAGGACTCTGGCCGTCCACAAGACGTTACACATGCAGGTGAAGGAACTGAAGCCCAACAAGATCAAATAATCCAGCTGCACCGGCGGGCGAGTGATTGGACGGACGGGGACACTGGAAAAACAAAGACCAAAGACAACTGCAGTCACAGTACAACTTCTTCCTTCTCTCTTTCTTCATCTCAGCGGCTGGAGGTGGAGCACCTCGATGTCACTGGGAACACTTCCTCCAGGAGGAAACATTTCTCTCGCTGGCCCAAAGAATAGCAGCCAGACCAGCGTTAGCGCTTAGCGCTTAGCCGTGTGTGCTCAAGCTGTGGAAGCCTCGACTCGGCTCTCAACATGTACCAACAAAACTCTCTACCACTCTATGCAAGTGTGTTTATGTCCACAGACATAAAAAAGCCAAAGATTTCTTTCATCAAAAAAGGGACCATGTCTTCTTCTTCTTCTTCTTCTTCTTTTTGGCCAAAGCTGAGAATGATCAAAGCCATGTTAGCGTAGACACTTCCTCCTTTTAATATTATAACATTACAATGTTATTTTTGTACAGATACATCATATAAGAAATGTATTTTTGCACTTTAACCTGATTATTGATTATTTACATATACCACTGGATTTCTTGAACTTATTTTCTAAAATAAATAATCATTTCTAAATAAAAAATATTTTTACTGTACTTGGTGTCTGTGTTAAATTTTGTAATATGGGGTCCAACTCTACTATTTGATTACATAGACAGCAGCAGGCAACATGCAACACACATTTATTTCTGTTTCACGTGCTTTATTTTGAAGGGCTATCGCGGCAGACACCTAAGATATGATCCAGAACTGTAACGTTCTGGGTTGTTTTTTTTGTTTTTTTTTTATCAATCTAGAAGGATCCATCAGGAAGTTGGCCGGCGGTGGACAGTGCGGAGGTCAGCGCTTCCCAAATGTAATGTAAAAAAATGATTCGTGGGTTGATTTGCTGCAAAGTTCACCACAATTTCAGGCCTGAGTCACTGCGTTGCGCCACAAAGGAGTGAAGGTTTGGTGAGCCTCCCGCAGAGTTATGTGATATGAAAGTGAATGCTGATTGAGCAGGACGAAAGCCAGATGCTATCCACTTTTTAGACATGATGAAAGCAGAACTTCAGAGTGTAAGTTCATATTGGAAGTGTGGCACTGACTGAGAAAAGCTGACAGTGAAAAAGCTGAGTAATCTTCACACTGTTTAACTGAAGAATAAAATCCAAACTGTGAAAAGCTTCCAGGCAACTGCGCTAAACCGCTAAAGCCACAGCAAAATAACTCTTCTGTATGAATATAATGATGATTTATAGATTTTACTCACAGTTGTAACCTCAACAACCTCAGTGTGTATTGCAGTGGTGTCGTGCGTGACCAACACGCTGAGTCTAAACCTGCTGCTGTCGTCTTTGTCCCGCTGGGTAAACTCTGACTTCTTCTGTTCAGTAGTTTTCCAATGTGGGATCAATAAAGTGCATCTATTCAAAAGGGGTTTTATCTAAGCGTACTCTCTGACACCATACTGTCAATATGTGTGTGAATGGGTGAAGTTGGCCTGGTCATCTCAGAGGAGGCAAACTAAATACATTAGATAGCCCCCCAAACTACAACTGCCTGCTGTTCGTGGACATGATGAAACCTGTGCCAGTGTCCTGGATGCAGTCAGAGGAAATGTCTCACGCTTTGAACTGGACGTTACACCATCGACTCACACGTGTGGCCCTCTCAGCACAGCAGACAATGAGCACTTTTCCTGGGCAGATTGTCTCCGTAGGTGATTTATGTTGCTGTAATCTGATCAAACTCCCAGTGAACTCCCAGGTCCCCGCTTGAAAAGATCTGCATCTATTATATTCAAACATTCGTTTTCCATTGTGGTCAAGGGAACGACATTTAGTCTCAGCCAATCAGGACTTCACTCTGGACGTTGAAATGAAGACACTAATGGCCACAGTCATGTATGAATCGTATATTGGTATTTCAGCTTATAGATAGATAGATAGACAGACAGACAGACAGATAGATGGATAGATAGATAGAGAGATAGAGAGATAAATAGATAGATGGATAGACAGACAGACAGACAGACAGACAGACAGATAGATGGATAGAGAGATAGAGAGATAGAGAGATAAATAGATAGATAGATAGACAGACAGCCAGACAGATAGATAGATAGATGGATAGATAGATAGATAATGTGGCATCTCAGTGACGGCCAAGAAAAGTTGCAAAGATTTTGTCCCAGTGATTTGATGTCAGGTCTTGAAATGATGACGTCAGAAGAAGAAGAAGAACAACAATGCATTTATTTATCCCACGTTGGGGAAAATTGCAGTTGTCGCAGTGTGTACAGTGCAAGAGAAAAAAGAAAAACAGTGCAAAGAGTCAATTAAAATTAATTAATTAATTAACAATTAATATACACAGACAAATTATTTGGAAATCTGTGTAAGAGTTCAAAAAATCTTCACATCTCTGACCACAGATAAGAATACGTGTGTGTGTGTGTGTGTGTGTGGACACATTGTGCCCCAGTGTGTCATACAGGAAGACGCTGCTGCTGCAGGAGGGGGGAGAGCGGATGGTCTGTTGCTCACCAAGTTCTGCTGCAGCAGCCAGGAACTCACACGTCCATCAACATCTCACTGTCCAGAGAGACGCACACACACACACACACACACACACACACACACACACACACACACGCAGGCGGGCAGCTGGGCCAGTTGTGATGATGGCAGGGGATGGTGTACGTGACAGGAGGCTTGTCACAATACGGCTGCTGCTGCTGCGTGGCCTTCGCTCCTCCACAATAAAAGACTGTGACCCTGACCAACATGTCGCTACTGAGCTCCGGCACTTTGTTGACAGGGTTCATCTCCTCACAGCGTTTATTTATTGATGTGGATTTATATAAGGTGATCAGTTTGTGAAGAGTGTTATTTTTGAGAAGCATAAGAAATCAGTGTGTGAAATACAGGGTGGTCCGGGGGGGGTCGGACCCCCTGATTAACCCCTGAGACTCTGTGAAAAACTAACAACAGAATTTAAGGGGGTCTCATATTTTTTCAAAAAGCTAAAAAAAACAATAATACGTATATATTTATTGTTACTGGTGGTCACTGCAATGTCTTTAAGATCACCTTGTCTAATACGACACTTTTAAAAATATACACGCTGCATGTTAAGGAAATTTAAATTGGTATTAAGTAACAATCAGGACAATATGGTTCACCAACCAAATGTTGACGGGTATTTTGCACAATGTGTGTGAAATGTCCATAAATCTCAATGTAACTTTGAAAGCTACTTTTTCAAGATACGTAGCTCTGACTCCATCTCCACCTCCACCTCCATCACTTCATTTTCATATTTCTTTTTCAGCCCACGCAGTCGGAACCCCCCGCCCTCCAGGGTCGGGGGGTTCCAGGGTTGTCGTGGTCTATGTAAATATATATATGTATATATGTATATATATATGTATATACATGTATATATATATATATATATATATATATATATATATATATATATATATATATATATATATATATATATATATATGTATATATATATATATATATATATATATATATATATATATATATATATATATATATATATATATATGTATATATATATATATATATAAATATATATATATATATATGTATATATATATATATGTATATATATACATATATATACATATATATATATATATATATATGCTAAGTTGCAGAACTGGATTTACCTCCAGTATTCCCAGTCCACGGTCCCATTATGGGAGTGTATATTTTCCTGGCTGGCCTTGGTTTTACCTTTGTGTCCTCTGCAATGGTGCGGGGGGGAAATGTCAGTCACTGCTACTGTCCTCACAGAGTGATTTAGGGGGCGCTGGTGGAACATGCAGGGAGGCTTGCGGACCAACACAGTAGAGGCTGCTGCCGACCACTGACACGTTTATGATTTCCGAGCGGCAGGGTGAGCTGGAGGCTGGCGCAGTGAAGAAGTGACAGATCCACCGACAGACGCACGACCTCCTGCTTCCCTCTGGCAGTGGAGGGAAGCAGCTTCCTCCACCACCTTCCTCTCCAACTGCTACAGAGGAGCGTCGCAGAGAAGCTCCAGGAAGGTGAAAGCTGGTCTTGATGAAAATCACTTCCAGTGCTGGGCTCGCTGGAACGGCTGCCACTGCTTGATTGGCCCGCCCACTGCAACCTCAACACTCTGCACTGATTGGACCAGTGGCTCAACACTGCTGGAGTCTCAGGACCTGCGCTTGTTATCTTTATGGTGAAGTCAGGACCCAAATTTAGTCTACAAGTACAAAAGCCGGAGCCGAGCTGCATGAGCCTGACATGGAGCAGTTCTGTGAGTCTTGCAGTGGTGGTGTTGCCCTCAAAGGCCACGGACGGCTCTTCACTCTCGCCAAACCTGAAGTCACTCAGTCCCCAGAATTCAACCTATATCCGCCGAGTCTATATTTAAACACTATCAATAATAATGACAATAACAACAAATGCTACTTGGTCAGTCAGCACAGTATTTACACACAGTTTTACATCTATAGATACACAATACACACAGGCTCTTGAGAGCTGTTGCACAAGGAGGCGTTTCTTGGCTGGTGCGATGGCAAAGACTCTTGGAAGAGAAATCATGGAAATGGGAATATCATATTCTTCATTTGTCTGTACACTGTAACAATCCTGAGCTGGTTACAAATCGGCAGAGATTTTTCTCTCTCGGTTGCCCGGGCAGTCACAACAACTGCAGTTCTCACCGCCAGTGGTTTTGTAAAGCAGTCGGAGCAGAAAGGACGGCTGATGTCAGGATGCTGAGTGCCAGCAGATCATGTGAAATGGCCTCTGGATCGTGTTAGAAAGGCCAATAAATCCAGCGTGCTTAAGAAAAGAGAGTCGACGTTCACCATCAGCACCACTGCCAGCACGCTGGACTGATTCACTGCTCGTGGGCCATTCTCACGAGTCTCATCTGTATTCATTTTGACTTTGATTTCACAACGTTCAGGTGGTTGCTGACTTGGATCTTGCAAAACAGCGTATGAAATATTGTATCACATGTGCAGCGAGGGCGCATTATAATCAATGAAACGTGTTAGATTGAAACCATGGGCCCTGTAGGAGGTGAAGATGAGGTTGAGTGGACCAGCGCTCTGTTCTTGTGACACTATGTGTACAGTGACGCTGAAGGCTAAGCTAAGCTAATCTAGTCTAGTCAAAGAGAGGGAGGCCTCAGTGGCCCCTGCAGTGTATCAGTCCTAGGGAGACACCTGAGTCCCCTCGGCTCAGTGGCAGCAGGGGGGCTTTAAAGGCTCTCAGTGTTCAGCTGGCACATCAAGCCAACACGCTGTGATGTCATCATGTGTCTCCACCCTGCTATGAAATCCCATTAAAAGTCATATTTTTCAAGGAACCTATTAAAACCACGAATGGCAAAACTGTTTTCTCACACACACACACACACACACACACACACACACACACACACACATGTAAGTAGAATCGGACGGAAGTAAAATCTATAATAATAATAATAATAATAATAATAATAATGATAATAATAATAATAATAATAATTAAAGCTGCAAGCAGCGTTTGCGGTGAATTCATTTATTTTTATTATATGTTTAATTTCCTGCAACTCAGCGGGAGTGCGGTCCAGCATTCAGGTCTGAGGAAGGATAAAGATCCCGTGAGGAAACCCAGTGATACACACTGTTTAAATGTAAAATTATTACTAAACAAACAAACTAATTAGTAAAGAATTAAAAACAGCTGTTTCAGCTTCTTATCCCTGAAATATTTCAGAACGATGCACATTGACCTTCTGGACACTGTAACACTCTGACACTATAAATGTGTAATAACAATGAACCCTCGGCTGGAAGTCTTCTGGTGTTTGCTTGATATTTATAATACTCATAAACGCATCCATTAAATGCACTTTTGTATCAGGGTCCACCCCGGCACGGCTATACATCAAACTATACTGCAATGATATCGTATGCAGTTCTTCCATCGAGAAAATGCGCATTTGCTCCTGTGAATGAAGTTGTTGATGTGATTTCATACAAGGAGAAACAATTTGATGACTTCATGCTTTGGTTGCAGCTCAGCCTCCAAAAATGCTGGCTGCTGCCAGAGGTTGGGAGGGCAGTTATTTCAGTGCTCAGCACAAACTCCCCGCTACAATTGTGCAATTTCCACCTTTTTACATCAGCCATGCGATGCCATCATCAGGTTCATTACAGAAAGCAATAACATTGCTAGTGGAAAATCACTTTCAATACACGGTGTGCTGATGCTGTCAGAAAGTTTTTTTTTTTTTTAAAAATGGGCTCGTTGACACGCAACAAAGTATCACAAAGTATCTCATGAGGTGAAAGGTGCACCGTTGGTTTTTGGTTTCAGCACCATCTTGACTTCCTGCTTCTTTTTGAAAAACACAGGATTCCATATTTGGATGCATGGATGGTGCCCAGTGTGCAGAATACTGCCAAACCAATCAGACCCCTGAAAGCCTCAAAGCAAGATACACACACACACACACACACACACACACACACACACACACACATATACATATACATGTATATGTACAGATAGATAGATAGAGAGCTATTTCTATCTATTTATCTTATAATATATATGTATGTATATATATATATATATGTACATATATGTGTGTGTGTGTGTGTGTGTGTGTGTGTGTGTGTGTGTATCTTGCTTTGTATACATACATACATATATATATATATATATATATATATATATATATATATATATATATATGAAATTGAAACAATTTTAGATGATTAATAAGATAACAGAAGACAAAGTCATTTATAAAATGGAAAACACAACATATTCTCATGAAGCCTTGCAGTGATCCAGAATCTTTCTCCTGAGCAGGCAGTGACGCAGCAGCGGTTCATTCATCACTTCATCGTCACATTGCGTAAAGTGGCTGAACGCGTGATGTCCTGGTGCTTGTATTTTTCCAGTGGGAGGTGAAACTTTCCTGGTCTTCGGCGTTTGCGCCGCCTCGACTCCTCTCTGCAACTGAGCAAACAACGCGCGGACCGCTGATCTTTGCACAAACACACACAACAAAAACTGCCCAAGTGCAAGTCACACATAACAAATGCATCAGGCAAAGTAATGATTTAATGGCACGGTGCGTTCAAGGTTCACTCAGCAAACACTCGCTGGTAAATGTAATGTGGAATTGTGACACTGCAAAACCTCCATCCATCTCTGGTGGCCGCAACACTCACTCTCATTGTCTTCAAAGTGGTTTTAGCTGCACAAAATCAAACACTGACTCAAGAACACCCCCCCCCCCCCGCCCGCCCCCTCACTTAAACTCCTTATATAAGGCAGAGACAACAATGTTGGGAATTAGCTAAATATAGAGGTCATGCCATCGGACATCCCAGCAGAACCAGAGGCCTCTGAATGTACAAGAACACCACACACAGTGGAAGCAGTGAAGGAAGGAGCTGCAGTTAGAAGAGGTTAAGTAGAGAGGGATGAAGTGGAGCCTCCCCGCCCCCAGGGGGCCCCGCAGTGGAAACCGAGTCGCCCCCAAAAAATCTGGGAGGAAATGTTTGCTTTGATTTGTAATTCAAGAAACATAATATTATCAAGCGTTTCAAGGTCGAGCGTGTTGATTCAATAAAGCACCTTGAAACAACTCGACGCTCTGCGCGCCGTGTAGAGCTTCCAGAAAGTGGAACCAGACGAGCCGATGGCTCCTGGGTTTCCTCACAGGAGCGGCTTGGATGGTTCGGAGCTGCTGGATTAGACAGCAGTGGCTGATGGGAATCCAAGCCGTCGGTGCCAATCATTCAAGCGCCTGTCGGAAATCACTCATTATCCCTTTAAAATCTTCCTCATGGCGCGTTGAAACCAAACTGCCTTCAGATCTGTGTGACATTAAAATATTCATAGGTCAATATTATGTCGATAAACTGGTAAAATATTCCACCTGTCCATATGAAGCAAATATCTTGTTTTTCTTTCTTACTCTAATAATAATTTATTATTTAATCAATGTAATTTTCCTTTTTTTTTTAACCAAATTGTTACTTGAATTATTTAAATTCCACCAATGTGGATTAATAAAGGATTCTATTCTATTCTGTTAAATAGCTGAGTTATGGCTAGTGTGTGTGTGTGTGTGTGTGTGTGTGTGTGGGTGTGTGTGTGTGTGTTTATATTAACATGGTCAGACACAACATTCACTGGGCTTTGCGATGTGAGTCGCTGCTGAACAGTTGACCTTCCCAGATTTTCTATTACATAATCACACGTCTACATGGAAAACCTGCCGTCTCTCTTTTTATTCCTTTGTTTAACTGAACCTTTATTTACCCGAGAAGCAATTAAGACCACGTTCTTATTGACAAGTGCAGCCTGAACACTGCAAATGAGTGAAATGCAGTGATTCTATGAATTGAATATTATCCACATCATTTCTTCAAGTTGGTTTTAAGGGCCGGATTAAAACTCATAACGGGCCGCATATGGCCCCCGGGCCGTAGTTTGCCCATATCTGGTCTAATCACATGTCTTGGTGGGGCGTGTCAGTGGGCGAGCGAGCGAGCGAGCGAGAAGAAGCTGGAGTGGTGGAGTGTTTGGCCAGAGTCCCTCAGGATGGTTCCATATTTGCTGCTATTTGTTATCCCAGGCTGCACTCAGGGTTTGGATGCAGTGGCAGATTCCACTGCTTTATCTCATTTCCCAGGATTTCTGGAGGAGAGAGAGAGAGAGAGAGAGAGAGAGAAAGAGTGACTGGCTTTCATTACAGATCAGTTCTGGTTTGTGTGAAGGCTTCCCTCCAAGGACCGACTACACACACACACACACCAGTCTCCAGTTTGGGAATTGGCCCAAAGTCTTGTACAATCACAACTTCAAACTATTTCTTTTATTCTTTTTGAAAATGAATAAGCTGTGTTTGTATTTAAAGGGCTGTTTTGTGTTTGAACACAGAGAGGGAGAGGTCCTTCACCGACTCCTGGGCCGCTGGCTTCCTCCTTCGTCACTTTTGGCCAACGTTCAGGTTGGCACGGCGGGAGGATTAAACAAGGCTACGACTCAAGTTATCGCAAATGATTGATTGTTGTGTATCTCGTAAGGAAAAAGTTCAAAAGTAGCACAAGTCCCTCCAGAGGTTTTTGATCAAACCGCATTTTTCCTGTTTCACATGGAGGAGCGAACACACTTGAACTGGGAACGTCCTCAGTAGGGATGCAGTTACAGGACTTCTTCACAGAACGAGGAACCGATAGCGAGTTCTTGCACTTCAGTACTCACCGATAGCGAGGAGTTAATAGGGTTATTACACATGATAGAATTACTTGGAATTTTAGTTATTTGAACAACGTTCCTCAGCTTGTTTTTCTAAAACAAGTTTCACTGCAGTACAAACTCACATTTAACACAATACTGTCATATACATACACATACAAGTGGTATTGGCGTCGTGGTATTGGCACACTGTGTTGGCACACTTTAGTGGCACACTGTATTGGCATACTGTATATGACACATAGAATAGATTAGATTAGAATGCAGCGCCTTTATTAAATCCCTCAATGGGTAACTTTGCATAATTATATATGAATAAAAATAAATAAATATAATAAAAATAAATACTTACAGAGTAAGAAAGGAAAAAACTAATTTTTTTCATCTGAGGGACAGTTGGATTATTTACATATCATGGTGCTTTTCCACCCCTTCGTTGAATGACTGTCTCCTCTGCGATGTCTTGTCTTCTTCTGCTCCTCCTCCTGCTGTGAGCGCAGGTCCTGAATGACAATACCCAGTAGCAGGTCCCGAGTTCCCTCCAACCACTTCACTAACACTTTCCAGACCCCCGGGCGCTGACAACCACTGGAGAGAATGACCATTCCATGGAAAAATAGAGAAGAAGAAACACTTCCAACCAACATTTTGGGACTTTTTAAAGAGGACAGAGACCAGTGGGGGTGGGGGGGGGGCAGGAAGCAGGGGTTTATGGGAAACGTGATCGTTGGAGGAGAGATGACGAGTGAGCCGACAATCTGCTGTTAGCAGGAGCCGGGCGAAGCCACGTTTTGTGGTTGTGTTGCGAGTCATTATGTGTGTCGATTAAAATTTTTAATTGCGATTAATCACATTAGCATCCTGAGTCAACTCACAACAAAATCGCAAATGAGGTGCAAATGTTCTACCTTGCTCTCTCTGTAACTTAACAAGATATTTATTGTGTTTCTTAAACTCTAGAAAAATTGGAGAGGGCAATAATAATTCCTTTGTGAAAATATTCTATTTTTATTTTCATTGGAACGTTCCAAGATGATTACATCCTTAAACTGTCCAGATACTCTCCAAAAAAAACCTCTCAAACATATCGGCCAATTCACTGTGTGCCCCTTCATCACTTGTGTGTGTGTGTGTGTGTGTGTGTGTGTGTGTGTGTTTCATCTCTTTCGCTCTCTCAAACTAGATACCGACAAATATAACGTACACAAATAGGATTGCATTTGTCAATCACTGTGTTTTATTTTGAAAATTGCTTTTATTTTGAAAATTAACCAGATTCATTTGATCACAGTGAGTGACTTCCTGTCCAGCTTGACGCGGATCGCTCGCGGCTCGCGCACAAAATAGAAGCGTCGGTCCTGCAGAGAGGACCCGCGTCTCTAGGACCTTCCTAGTGACCACTGGGGCCATTTCAGTGTTTTTGGATGTCTGCAGGGGGCGCTAGAGAGAGAATTTATTTCCTCATTTTGTAATATTATTGGGAAGTTCTCCGCTGCGAGACACACCTGGCTGCATCACTGGCTTCTCTCTTTTAATCTTCCCTCCTTACAAGAGGATCCTCTTTAAACTGTCCCTGCAAGTCTGATCTTGCTACTGCTAATTTGGCACGCACGAGTGATTTAATTTGAAAGGGTGCAAATGAGATCGTGTCTTGTCTTAATGGCATGCAGTAGGTGGAGGAGTGTGATTGGCTGCTGCTCCAAGACAAAGAAGCAGTGATGAGCTGCCAGGTCCCAGTGAAACACACTGGCAGCCAGCAGCAGCACTGTGTACACGGTGAGAGGGCGTTTCCACTGCAGGGGGAGCCAGTGAGCTCACTGAGAACCTGGAAGGATGAATGGACGGAAGGCTGAACAACCCAACCAACCAACAAACAAACAAACGTTCTTCCAGATAACCTGGAATTAGTCTGGACTAACATTTGGTGAGCTTAAAGAACAAACAGCGACATCAAGTGGTCACATTTAGATTGCAGCGTCTTTCACTATCCCTACCTCTCCTGAGCTTGCCAGTGAACTACGGTGGCCCTGAGAACCCAAACCTGGACACCTGCTCCACCTTCTCCTTCTTCTTCTTGGTTGGTTTATTTTAGGGCGCCCCCTAGTGTTCAGCCTAAATACCAAACTCTATGCTGTCAGGCAGCTGGATTGTCCACACCAGGCTTCCTTAGAAATATGCTGGTGCAAGATGGCAGCTAACTGAGTATGTCCTTGTACACATAAGAACTCTTCTCTCTGCACTGGATTATCTGCTTTTATTCATCAATATTTAGCGTTCACCAAAATAAAAATTGTAAATCAGGCCAAATATGACAGACTGGACCTTCAAGTCACCTTTCCATCAGTAAGTGAATGCACATTAGAGTCACGATGAAGGCCTGGTAATACGAAGATCCGGTGAAACCTGCCACTGAAGGGCAGAACCTTAACAAAGATGAGCAACAGAGATAATTTCAGTGAAAACAAGCCCAGTGTGGTTCTGTATGACTCGGTATCATTGGTACGGCGCGAGCGCAACGTGAACCCAGAGCTTGATAACAAACAGTACGTGAGGATTATTTGCTCTACCCCTTGTTTGCTGACTCTTGTCTTTTCTCCTGCGCGGCCCTCGGCTCACATTCCCCCGTCCAGGCCAGGACTCATCCTGTGCTGCTCACACACTCACTGGCCAGAGAAGTCTTTGCCCCGCCCCCCCACTGCTCCTTGTTTCCACAGTAGTCTGAACATTGAAGTGATCCCTGGAACCAGGGAACCATCAGCGGGCTGGAGGTCCGTGCGCCATACGTAGTGCAAAGCAAGGGTGGATGTTGTCAGTGATGTGGAGGTGGTGCAGTGGAGGACCTCCTTCCTGCACCGGCAGAGACACTGCTGCCGCAAGGTACCGCAGAGGATGAAGCAGAGTTCAGCGGGGGGAAAAAATTCCCACATTCAAATGTTTTCTCTGAAAACCTCGCAGACATTTGAGATAAGTTTTCACCCCGAGATGCATCACAATGTCTCGCTTGTGCTTCTTCGCCCCTCCTCCGAGCGGTGGCTGCAGGGAACTCCACGACCTGAGGACCTGAGGAGAGGAAGACGGTGGGTGGATAGTGTGGAAGCGCAGCAATGCACAGGGAAAAGCATCCCCCAGAATCCTTTGGCTCCTGCCAAAGTTAACATACACCAGGGGATTCGGTATCAAAGTTTTCCAATATTTGGCTCCGCAAACACAATGGCCGCTACGACAACAAGACGGCCCAGGAGTTCCCTGCTGGCTCTTCAAATAGAAAAACGTTTAATTATGAACGTTGGGGAAATCAAAATGCTGTGCCTGGGTACTGTGCACCCCCCCCACCACCACCAGCACCCCCAGGCCTGAGAGTCTTCCACTAACATCCACACTGCGCTCACTCTCACCAGTGTCTTCTCGCCTCCGTTCGCCAGCGTTTCCTCCTTTCAACTTCATTTACGTGCTGAAGGAGAAACTGTCTAAAATGCTTTCTTTGATATTCGATCGTTTATGAAAGATTTATGGACTCCCCTCACACCCCCCCCCCAACAATGTTTCATCATCCTGGCCGTTCAAAAGGCCTCTGATTGCCGCAGCCCGAGGCTAGCGCAGCGCTAATCAGCAAAGGCTGAATGCTAATGAGGAAAACCAACCTGGGTTCATTACGGCAGTAAGGAGATCCGACAATGTGACTGGTGTGTGTCTGCGAGTGCGGCTGTGAACACTTGATCAGAGTTTCATTACATTCTATTTGTTGCATGTTAATGTTAAAGAAGTTTGTGCTGAGGGCATTGCTTGTCCTCTCCAAGCAGGAGAACCTGAACCATCTTCAGCCCATACGTCTGTTATTCCATCCCGATGCTCATTTACCCTCTGCCATGTGCTGCTTGTAACTGCTGCTCTTGACTTTTAATGTACACAGTGTATCAATCACTCAGCCGGCACTTCCAACGGACCCACTTCATCATAATTAAACTTCAGAAGGGGTCGCGCAGGGTTAAAGCACGAGGGTTAAAGTCAACTGGACTCGTGCTGGTGATCCTACACACCTTTCAAAAAGTCTTCAAGATCACCAGAACAAGGCGACTTAACCCTTCTACTGTGAGATGACCTGGCTGACTGAGAACCTTCACAGACATAACACACTGTCAACTTACTCTTTGGCAAATCTGACAGAAAAATAAGTGAATTCACTCGAAACATTTTGAGAAAATTGGGCTTTCCATTTAGAGCTTCTGCAAAGTCACCTTCTCCAATAGACTCGGTAAGAGTTCATTGCCCATTAGTTCCCCATTAGTCTCATCCAAACCAAATCACTGTCTTTGAAGCCCCACCAGGGTGTTTAGCTCTTAGAACCACCCAGAACCACCAGGGTGTTTAGCTCTTTATTGAAATGCCTCTGAAAACACGGCAACATGGAGGATATACAGCTGAAGGAAACCATCCAGAACCGCCCCGGAATGGTTGACTGATGTCTGACTATTAATATCATCTCTTCAAGTTCGGCAGGCCGGATTAAGAAGTTTTACCGGGCCACATATGGTCCCCGGGCCATAGATTGCCCATGCCTGGTCTAATCCTAATCCTTACCTCTCTCTGAAGGAACCTCATCTCAGGTACTTCCATCCATCCACAGCTTCGTCCTTTGGTCATTGCAGAGTGTTGCTGGAGAGGGGATTTGTTTGGTGGGTGTGAGATAAATGTTGAGTTTGTTCCACAGTTATTTGAAAAATGCTTCAAGTTGTTCAAAGCTCAGAGCTCCACAGTCAAACTCCCAACGCTGGGAGGCTGAGATGATAATAAGTCAGAAGGATCCGTCGGAGGCTCGGTGCACTGACCCAGGGAGAAGTTATTTAACGCAGGCCCGGTGGGCTCCACGCGGCTGTTGTGTTTGGCTGGAGGAAGGTTTGGAGCCGCGGGGCAGATGGCGCCACCTGTGGCTGCTCAGCCAGAGCTGTTTGAAGGGCAGGACATGAAGACAAGGCCGCCACCCCCTCGTCAGGGCACCGAGCAGCCCAGATGAAAGGCTGCTGGAGACACGGTGGCTGGAGCTGGAGGAGGAGATGGTGCAGGGAGAGAGGGAGAGAGAGAGCGAGAGGGCGAGAGAGAGAGAGAGAGATCACAATCATCTCCAGGTCATTGGGGTGTTCATTTATGACACAAACAAGCATATATGTATATAGAGGTATAGATCTCTCTCTCTCTCTACATATACATATATATATCTCACCATTAGGAACCTTTATTCCAACACCTCACTCTCACTGAGGCTCACATCCCTCTCAATCTGGGACCTTCTCACCTTCTCTCTGCTTACTGACATCATGTATTGCACAACACAGCTGGATGCTGCGTTGAGTTTTTTTTTTTTTTTTTTCTACACTTTTTCCCGGAAAAGAAAAGTAACGCACGGCTGCAGCCGCGCTGCTAGCGGGGAAGAATCGCATGTATGCACTGCACTCATTTTTTTTTTTTGGGGGGGGGGGGATTGGGCAACAACTGGTGAGAAGACCCTGGAGCTTCCATCTACTACTGATGTTGCAGCAGCGTTGTTTAACTTGTCAAAGGAATTTTCCATCACTTTTGCACATTTTCCTGTACTTTTAATGGTCCACACGTTCGACTCTTGTTGACCTGTCAAACACTTTGCTGTGTGTTTGTGTGGAACAATGAATCCGAGTCGGTGGTGAGACTTTGATCTTGGCTACGTCGGCGTCTCACCCTGCGTCTCACTCCATTCACTCTGGGCTGCTTCGTACCAACAAATTGTGTGGAGCTCTTTTCATGTCCCTACTGTAAACAGCGGCGAGCGGCGCCGACTGCGAGCATGAAAGAAAGAAAGGAAGAGAAGTGGGGAGAATCAAACCGGATCAGCGCAGAGTGAGAAGACAGATTTGAGCGGGATGACGGGATTTGTAGCGTAAAGGTCACTTTAAGCCTCCTTCAAATAACTCCAAATATTTGTTGGCTGTTGTTTTCTCAGTTAAGCCCCTCGGCAGGTGAGTCATGTGACTTGCAGCCGTGTGGCCCCCTCGAGGGGAAACGCTTGCCAACTTCAACCTTAACACACTTAGAGAGAAAAAAAAAATTGGTTTTAAAAATATGTTTTATACTTGTAAAACTTCAGACATGTCTAGAAAAAAAAAAATCCAAAATAAAGACAACTCCCAAAAATATCAAAAATGCAGCCCATGAAGCTTGAAGAAACAATATTAACAGTCAGTCAGTCATCAAACAGCTGAATTTCCTCCACACTGATTTAGCCGCAACTTTGCCTTGCTTCATTTTCCACTGACATTAAAGCAACATGTTTTCTCCACATCCCAGGATAGATGGTTTGCTCCTATTGTCACTCAGGCCGGGACTGAAGGCAGAAATCTTTCAGACTTTATTGAATTCACCAATGACTTCTAAACAGAGGGACAAATCAATGGGCTATGAAATTCCTGCAATAACCTACCCAGACTCTCAGAAGACAGACCTCAAAACCCTCAATGGTCTTAAAGAACAACAACAACAGGAGGAGGAAACACAGGCTAACGATCTGGAGCTGAGAAAGTGAAGCAAACTAAAAACTCTGCGGCAGGAGCAAAATCAGACCGAATAGAAAATGACCAAAAACATTCACAACAACTCACGCCTATAAACGGAGGATCTAAGAAAAACTATGAAGCTTTAATAATGAAATTAAAAAGAAAACAGAAGAAGAAAGAAGAAAAGAAAACAGCTATGCACAGAAACTAGAACGAGAACCCGAACTGAGCTCTAAAAGTTACAAACAACAAAAATCCCTCGTGTGGAGGACCACAGGCTTACAGGTGGACGGCGCTGCAGATGAAGACACCCTGGCACCAGACTGGGGAGACTCAACTGTGAGGTGGCTCACCAGAGCACTCCATCCATCTGCTGCTGCTCCGCTACCCCCCCCCCCCCCCCCAGCAGAAAGACGAGCTGGTGGTGTGAGCTGAAGGTAACGGCAAGCAATGTTTGAAAAATGTGGCTTCCTCCATCGTGAGTGTGAGCTGCGTCTAGCCGCTGTGTGTTCACCTTCTCATCGTTGGCCTCCGTCCAGAAGCAGCGTGGACGGAGCGTGACGGGTGGGACCTCCTCCTCCAACACTCATCCTCTCTCCAAAAGAAACCAGGAGGCCAAACAAAAAAACCTTCTGCAGAGTTTTAGATGGAAGACCATGGACGTGATCTTCTCGCCTGGTTCAGGGTCTGATCATCATGTAATGCAGCAGGAGATACACATGGAGAGAAAAAAAACACCTGAACAAAGCCAGTAAAGGCCTTGATTCACAGTCGTGCGAGTGGAGCGTTTCTCAACCGATGGGTCGCGACCCACAAGTGGGTCGTGAAGCTGTTTTGAAAAACATGTATTTCTATTGTTCTGATGTGATATGAGTGACTGACACCTGCTGACACTGGGCTGAGGCACTGGGAGGTTCTCAGGCAGAGGCGGGTTGGAGTGGTCCGGACACCTCCCCCCACTGGACCCACTCAGCAGCACCAGCAGGTCCAGGAGATGACTGCTAATGAGCCTCGGAGGTCCAGTGTGTAATAAACTGGCCTGATTTATGATCTTCATGCTGCTCAAAGCTCCATACGCTGCCCATCAACACACTGATGAAGGTGCATCAGCTGAATGGAGGTGAGGACCTTACTGCTGTTACACCACACGCACGTTTCACCTCAGCCATGAGCTTTTTTTTCCCACTGTGACACGACTATTATGAACTGATTGTTATTCATTTCTTGAAGTGTAACATTGATCAAACTAACATTTATGTTGGAGGCGGACTGCGCCGGTCCCGAAGTGTCCGCTTCAGTTTCAGCCGCTTGTTTTGATTAATCAAATGTTCATTCTTCAACAGAAGCACTGCGGTCACTGGAGATAAGGAAAATATACCCTTCTTTGATTGGACAGTAAGAGCACTTGACGAGATTTTCTTTCTTAAGGGGGAAGAAAAAAGCCCAGTTGACATAACTGCAGCGTGTTTAGTCGTCTCACTTTCCACTGGCATCAGATCCTCACGTACCATCGCTGCACACTGTTGAAGAGCAACGGCCAGTTTTCATATC
This sequence comes from Nelusetta ayraudi, assembly GCF_046127955.1. NCBI lineage: Eukaryota > Metazoa > Chordata > Actinopteri > Tetraodontiformes > Monacanthidae > Nelusetta > Nelusetta ayraudi. The sequence goes on from NW_027466071.1 coordinate 4,586,918, forward strand.
CACTAATAGTTCCAGTACTTTGATAGGAGCGTGTATGTGTAACCCTAACCCTTCAGTCTGCATTAGTAGTTATATATGTATATTCTGGCAGTGTGTGTGTGTGTGTGTGTGTGGGCAGGGGGGGCGGGGGGGGGTTGACTAGACGTCCAAAGAGAGTCACTCCTCCTCTCAGAGGAACAGAAAGTTTTTCTCTCTACAGACTTGAAGCAACAGTCATTATTTTCTGAACTCTCAATGATTTGCATAATTTGCTCTGTTGCTTCTTTTTTTTTGGCTGCTGTAATTATGCAAATTATCCAACAATGGGATAAATAAAAGTCTTCTTCTTCTACTTCTTCTTCCTCTTAATTCAAGGGCCAATGGGAGCAAAGACGGGCCGTAGTTTGCCCACACCTGGTTTAGCACGAGGCTCCAGCAGCGTGTGCCAGTGACAGCCACTTTAACCGTCCGCCGCTGTTCATTCATGTGAGGAGTGCAGCTGAATGGAAGGAGTAACGGCAGCCGCTGCTGTCAGCAGGTGGAGGCGCTGCAGTGTAAACCCCACTGATGGTTTGTCTTTCAGCGGATTCACTGCTGTAATCCCTCTGATCCTGCCAGCACTCAGCCCCACGGAGAGCAGCGGAGCCTCAGCAGCGGAGCGTCTGCAGCCAGGTGAAGGATCCAGGAACACGGTAGTTGTCTGGCAGGAACCTGCTTCAGTCAACACAGCTACTACACTGGAATGTGAGACAACACTTTCATATGTTGGCCGACTTGATTTACAGTCATTGGCCATCTTAGAAAACAGAATGCTGAGGAGGTGCAAAATAAAAAATGCACATGAAAGGCAAAAATGCCTCAAGCGCCTCTTAAAACAGGTCATTCATTAACCGGGCTTCCACTCGCTATCGCCCCCTACTGAAAACACGAGAGGGCGTTCCTCTCCTTCATAGCTCTGTACGATACTCTACATTGAGAAAGTGTTGGAGGAAAAGTCAAATATGGATTGTAGTGACTGTGTGTCTCTGAACTAAAAGATCATTTTCCATAAAAAAAAAAAAGTTTGGCTTCTTTGTTGCAAACATGACAAACACGTCAGTTCATAACATCCAACCAGACGCTGGCGATTGTTTTACAAATATTTGTCTTATTTCTCATATGCAACTCTCACCATTATTTTACTCAGAATTGGTGATAAACTCATTGGTCTGCTGTGTGATTCAATAAACAGCAACTTTTCGTGTTTTGGTATTTCTATAATGTTTGTCATTTCCTTCTGTTAAAGTTTCCGTTTTAACTCAACCGCTCAACTTGACACGAAACTGAAGCTGAAGAAAACATTTCACTAAAAGGATTTTTTTTTTTTTTTTTTTTTTTCTGCTGCAAACATTCCTGGTGTTTCCACATCACTCCAACGTTGAGGATTTTAAGGGGAGCAAAGAAAGGAGTTTGGCGACACGCAGAGTCTGCGGAGGCGTTCAAAGCCACGCAGGAGCCGTGGTTAAAACAACAGTGGCGCGAGTTAAAGCCTCCTGTCATCTCTTAGTCAGAGGATGGTGTTCAGCATCTCTCCACCGGAGGCACAACACCGTCGTTTGTCACCAGGCTTCAAAACATGAAGAAGAAAAGAGCTTAGCGGAGCATCAAGCACAGAAAGACGTGTTAACAGTCCACTGCAAAGTCCGCTGCACTTAGTTTTCAGCTCCGTCTGCTCTTTATTGCACACGTTTGATGGTATTTTCCTCATCTGCTCATCTGCTACTTTTTTTTCCCTCTCTGCTTCTGTGTCTACGTGGTGTTTGCTCAATGGCACTGTGGCAGCCTGCTTATCACTCAAGCGTATAGCGTATTGAAAAGCACCATCCACTTAAAAGTGTGTGCACACACACACACACACACACACACACGTATATATATTTGTTTGTTTGCCTTATAGTCTATAAGGCAAACAAGAAAGGAGTGAACTTCAGAGATGCGCTTCCTCTTCTTTCAGCCAATCAGCTTCCTTTGCAATACAGAATTTATTTTCAGGACAAAAATCTAATTGAGGACCAGTACGGACATTACACCGGTGTTGTATCGCGCTCCAGTTGTTTTGTTACTGAAAGAGGTACCGACGAAAGAGGTAAACCGGATAATTAACACGCTGAAAAGACTGGTATCGCCCCCTAGTGTGGGGGAGGAGGACACGTTCCGCTGCTTGTGTGCTGGGATGAGGAGAGGAGAGCGGCTGGACGAGAAAACTGAATTTTGAGCAGAGCTCGATGCATGCAAGCGCAGTCGGTGTTTATCTCAGTATTAAAACCATTGATTGCTGCATTTCCTGCTCACACAGTGACATTAATTTACAAAGCCAGACCGCATTCTTTTTTTTTTTTCTTTCCTTTTTTTCTTTTCTCTTTTTTTCAGTGGGAGCAGGTGTCATGCCATTAGCGATTTATTAGTTTAATAAGGAATGGAACTGCGAGTCAGGTGTTGGGTGTTGCTGCTGACAGTTTGAAGGGCAGCTTTGTCTCGCAGCTGCCAGCACTCTAACAATGCCCATTTGTCAAGAGAGGAAAACACCTTTCTGCGTTGTGCTTTGGCACGTCTCGACGATCGTCTTCCCCGCTTGCCAGATTCACACAATACCACTTTTGTTTCTTTGACTTTCTCCGTTTCTTCATCTTCCCTCCAGATAGAGATGGGAGATAAGGGCTTGCGGGGTGCAGGAATGCTACGGCGGGTGACGGCGAGCTACAGTTGCACACCGCCGCAAAGGTGCAACCACGCGGGGCGGCCGCCAGTCATTCGCTCGTAAAATAATTAGTATAAATACAAAGGCGCTTGAGTAAATGAAGCCTGAGATGATTCGTCAAGCTGTCACGGTGCAGCTGTGCTCTGTGGAATGTGCAACTTGATGTGACGATAAACTGCCTTTGAGTCAGTCGGTTCTCAACTGGTGGTTGGAGCCTCAGAACCATCATCATGGTTTTTTTCCTCGTCATGAAGTCGCAAAGACCCAAATTTATTCCAAAAAACTAAAATCCAACACTTTGTCTATAGGCCAATGTTATAGAGAGCCCAAAAGTTTTGGGCCATGACCCACCAGTTGAGGACTAAAACCAGCTTTTAGGGTAAAAAAAAAAATATTAAAAAAAATAAAAAATTGCCCTCAAATTTTCATCTTCGGTAGGAACAATTGCATGTAAAGTGAGGTCACTGTTTGGAAAAAATTTGTCTTATTTGCAACATCAACAACGTCAAGATAAAATCTATCAGTCAGTCATTCAGTTCATTTGCAGTCAAATACTTTACATCCTGTTTGGAAGAACAAGGTTTCTTTAAAGAGGGAACCAGTTTATTTTGAGAACGTGACTTTTCTGAAGCTCTTTAATATTTCTCTTTGCATTACTGGCACGACAACAACAACAGGTAGTTTGAGAATGACAGTGTGGCTTCTGGTTCCGTCTTCCTGCCCTTTGGATTTAGCTCAACTTTCTATGTCACAAGACGACCTGATTATGATATAGTGACGCTGCCAGGTTACTTCCGCATCATGCGGCCCATGGAGCACTTCCCACCGTGACAATACGTCAATGGCTAGCTAGCTCGCTAGCGCTGGCAGTTAGCAGCTGGCCAATCACCAAAATGATTGTTCCAGTCAGTTTTTGACCAAACAAACCTCGTATATTTCTAGTTGGAAGTAGAATTAATGACTCAAAACTGGAAACGGGTCCCTCAAAGTTTGGTGGTAAAGTTCTATATGTGCAACTGTATTTTTTTCTGGCCAATGCTAGATTTTAGATTGCAGGTCTGTGTCTGTGTTCCATTGTATTGAGCAGCAAGGAAGCAGGTTGGTGTGACTCATGTGTAACCTCAGTGAACGTTCCCCTGCGTGAAGGTGAAGTGAGGCTACTGTGATCGCCGGCTCTGACATGGGAACCAGCCAGCAGCAGACACCTCTTGTAATCTAATCCCAACATTAGGCGCTAATCTCGATATTGCGGCTGCACCACCTGGCCAGCGCTCTGCCAAATACTTTTGCAACAATTCATCTGTGGGGTAATGTGTCTATGCTGCATATGCATGCAGATGTGTTTGCAGAGAGACACCCTGTGGTCTGACTGGGGCTCCGCTGGCCTATACTGCAGATACTGCAGCTCTCTGCATCAACATGTTGAGTCGTGCACGTATGCGTCACAGCGCGCTGCGTGGAAAACAAGTTTTTTAGCGCTCCAGTTTCCACGCTGGAAATGATGCTTATTCATATGAATTCCTTCTGTGATTTTGAAGTGATGAACATTTGAAAACTAACAGGAGAGCTGCAGCTGGTGGGTGAGCTGCTGAAACAACCAAGAAAACCTGTTCAAGACAACTCAGAGTTTACAGGTGTGCATGGTAATAATATAGCAACAACTTATTAAGAGGAACTGCGTGACTACAAGCATGTAACCAATAAGCTCATATAGAATAGAATGGAATAGAATGTCTTTATTAATCCCACACTGGGAAAAAAAATTGTATAATTACAGCAACAAAAAAGTGCAAAGAAAAGGAAGAATTATATCAATTAAAAATAACAATACAGGAATTTATAGAAAAAAGGAAAAACAAGATTTGTTTTAAACAGTTTGATAATATATATATATAATATACATATATGAAAAGCCAAGTGTCTCACAGAGACATTGATTTCATGTACATGCGCGGCATCGATTTCCATTGAAATGTCAAATCAAAGCCGCATCAAAACTACCAACTACCACTGTCAGAACTGCCGCAAATATGTATAACATCTAGTGGAGTATATACTATACCATATATTCCACATCCATGTTGTCTCTATCGGTCTGCAACTACTCGTGATGCTGGTAGCAGAATGGGCACTTGGGACACTTCTTGTTCAAGACTTGGACGCTCTTCACTTCACTGAAGGCTTTCTTGGACTTCATGGCAGTCAGAGTCTCTTTGGACAGGAGTTTGATCTTGTTGGAAAGCGGCGGCGCCGTGCGAAGGCTGTCGCGCTTCACCAGCTGCTGCTGCAGCGGAGTTTGCAGTCGCTCCGAGCCGCCCACAGGTCGCTTTGCTTTTAGGTGGTAGCTGCTGTTGCTGCTGCTGCTGCTGCTGCGGCTGCTGCTGCTGCTGCTGTGGCAGCTGCCGCCGTCGCTGTTGCTGCCGCTGACGCCAGCGGGGCAGCAATGCTCCCTGGGAGCAGATTCTCCCGGGGCTACATCGCCCTGGCAGAGCTGGTCTGGTTCAGAGGGGACGGGTCCCTGCGGGGCGCCCAGCGGGCCGCCGCGTTTGGAGCGGCACTCTGCGGGCGGCACCGGCGGCCCGCCGCTCCTGGTCTGGCAGCGCGAGGAGTCCTTCGAACCCAGAGGGTACGCGGTGGCTTCTACGTCACCGAGGGGGCAAGCGCATCCTGCAGGAGCGTCTCCAGCCGGCGGGCTGCTGCACTCACACTCCAGGAGCCTCTTCCCCGGCGAGGACGCCAGCGAGGCCGGCAGCAGCGCCGACCACCTGCGCGGAGACTTGAGCCGCTGCGACGGCTTCTTGATGGCGTTTACGGAAAGGCACCTTTCCAGGCCGAAGGGGTAGTGCTGCCCCTCGGGAGCCTCCACCAGCAGCACCTCCCATCTCAATTTGCACATTTTCACAATTTTGAACATTTTGGGAGGAGCTAGGCTGTTCCCAGGCTGCTCCTCTCCGTCACTGCTCGGTGGAACAGCGCAAACATTTTCCTCAACTTGAAGCATTTTTGGGATCCCCTCCCTCACCTGACCAGGATCTGTCCAGAGGGGAACCCCAAAATCTTTTTTAGCATGAGCTCTTTAAAGAATTGCACCAGCTGGCAGCCAAAGCAAGGCTTTGTTGCCAATGTTGGATTTTTATCCAATTCCACTTTTCTCCAGAATCAGCCAGAAGGAGCAGAGCAAGAGAAGCTCGACGCCCCCGCTCATCTCGCTGTGAGGGACTATTTAGGGCGCCGGTGACCCCAGCGCCGCTTTAATGTCTGGTGACATCATGCTGACGTTAACGCGCCGCTTTGATGCTTGCAAAACTGCTTTCTTTGAACTCTTTCCATCTTTTTTTTGTGTGTTTTTTTTGCAGCGCTTCCATTTTTATCATGAAATCACAAATGCTTGGATGTAACGTTGCTTTAAAAAATGTATAAATAAACGATTAACTTCCTGTAATATCAGCAAAAAGAAGAAAAAGAAAATAATTTTGCTGTGGTTCAAAGGATAAATAGCTGGACATTGTGAAATGGAAATAAAATTGTAGCTCTTTTAATGAAGTTTAGTTTTTGGAGTATTTCCAAGCAAGAGGTGTGTAAGCAACTTCAACCAGGAAGATTACAGCCTGCCCAGCGTGAAACAAGGTGAAAATAGGTGGCACCCCTCTCACTAGCGCGTCGCTAGTTAGCCACAGATAGACCACAGTTTGTCCTCCAGCAGAGCCAGTTGCTCCATGTCAGGTGCTGCTGCTAGATGCCCTCAGGTTCAGGCTGTATCAGTACCACTATACTACAGTAAATCTTTATGTTGTGTAACCTTCTATAACACAACATTAGGTGTCTATGTCCACACTAAATGGGTCTAACCTGAACCCTGTGAGGTCACTGTTCCTGGTCTTTGGGGTCCAGGCCTGTGATGCAGAGCCACAGACCACCTGGACTAACAGACCACGTGAGCCAGTTGAATGCATCGCAAGTTATCTGGCCATCGATACAAAAGAGAAAACGGAAATTGACATTTCATCACACAGAACTTTATTGAAACACAATATTATATTGTGGTATATCTGAAGTTTGGTTTTCACTCGGATTTTTCTTCTTTTCCAAGTTTCTGTTATTTACCAACAATGAGGAGAAGCTAAAAATGGTTTCCATGATCTAAAGCTTTTTCCTTCTTTCACACCGTTGTAACTTTTGGGGGGACCAATGCCAATTTCCTAACTGTAAACACTGCAGCAATGAAGTTTTTTCTCTCTTCATCGCTACAACTTGGTCTTTATCTCTGCTCTTTGCATTTCTTGACTGATGCAGCGACTCCAAGTAGTCTTATAAAAGTGAGACGTTACCTGACAAGAGCCAGCGAGGCGCCAGCCTCTCGTCTACAGGGAAAAGTTACTTTCTGACTTTTCTCATTGCTTTGTGCAGTGGCCGGTGCAGATCGCTCCCCTTCAACAGGTGCTTGGTGGCTCGAACCTGCGCCGCCTGGCTCTCCTGACAGTGCCGCTGCCCCGCTGGCCCACAGTCCCCTGGAACCGCACTCACTTTGCACTTTAGCTTCTTCTTATCGTAAAGGGCCGCGTGCGACATGGACAGCAGCTTGTCGCATCTGAGGCAGCGCTTGCCGAGACAGGGCTGGCCAGCCTCTGATTGGTGCAGGGTTTTTTTGATGGGCTGGATGTTGAGGCACCTCTCCAGCCCAATGTTGTGGCTGTACCATTCTTCAGGCGTTTCTTCTAAGAAGAGCTTCTCCTTTCTGGATATGGGTGGGTGAGCGGACAGCGGAACCTTGTTGCTGTTCAGGTTCTGCTTTCTGAACCGCGACTGAGTCTCCAAGGTCTTGGCTTCACGCAGAGGGTTCTTGATAGCCTGGACACGGAGGGACTCGTTCAGCCTCACGGGAGTCTTTGCCACTTCCAAAACTAAAGTGTCTCTGCACTTCTGCTTGTCTTTGCTCGATTTGCACGCAGGTGATTTTGTGTGGACGTTGTCACGTTTGAGATTTTGCTTGTTGATTCTGCTGTGGCAGGTTCGTGTTTGATAGGCTGGTTTTTTAATGTCTTGAACGGAGAGGGTCTCCTCCAGCTTGACGGGGACGCAGTGTCTTCCTGCCGGAGCTCCTCCAGACGCGACAGCCTCTCTCAGCCGCTTCTTCTCCCCTTTAAGATTCGGAGATTCCGGTGTCTTGAGCAGGCTGTCAATTTTCAGACTCAGCTTGTTGAACCCATTTCGAGCACGGCCCAGTGCGTGCAAAGGCTTCTTGATATCGTGAATGTAAAGGGCCCTCTCCAAGCCGACAGGGAGGCACGACTGTCCTGGAACGATGCTGTCTTTAGACCTTTGCTTCTCACTATTCGAGGTGGCTGCGTTTACGACAGATTGCAGATTGTCGCACTTGAGGTTTCGTTTGTTCAATTGGGTTTGAAGAGTCTTGGATTCATGCCAAGGATTCTTTATGTCTTGAACAAAAATGGACTCTTCCAACTCCACCGGGAGGGAAGCTTGGACCGCAGATGTTTCCCCTGAAACAAACACTTTTTGGCACCTCGGCCGTACCTCCACAGGACTCAGTGACTGCGAGATTGGTCGCAGGTTGTCAATTTTCACGTCCGATTTTTTACCGTGGGTTTTAGCAGTCTTTGATGGACGCAGAGGTGTTTTAATATCCTGACTGTAAATGGATTTCTCCAGTCCATCAGGGCAGCAACGCTTTGAAACGATGCCGCTTTTACCTCCCTGGTTTTCCTCTCTTGCAGCACCTATTGTTGTTGGGGATGTTTTCAAGGTATTGCAATGCTTCCTGGTCTGGGCTTGAGTAGGTTTCAGAGCATGCACAGGCTTCTTTATATCTTGAACATATAGGCAACCTTCCAGCCCAACAGGGAGGCACAGCGGTAGAGCCGGTGCATCTCCGGCAACTGGAGATCCTTCACTCAACCGTTCCTCATCGGTACTCGGTGTTTGCGAGGATTGCAACAAACTGCTGTTTTCTGAGCATTGCTTGCTGAACCAGCTTTGAGCGGCCCGTGAAGGTTCATGCAAAGGTTTCTTGGTAACTTGAAGGTAAAGGAACCCTTCCAACCAAACTGGGAGGCAAAGTGGTTCTGTGGATTCTTCACTTGAGACGGAATCTTCTTTGAAGCTGTCACCGCAGCTTGGTTTGTTCTTGGGAGGGTCGGATAGTGGTGAGGTCCACTGGAGCCTATCGCACTTGAGGCACTGCTCGATTAAATGGACTGGAACCGTCTTTAGTCCATGCAGAGGGTCCCCTGCACCTTCAACACAGAGAGGTCCTGTCAAAAATATTTCTGGCACCATCAAATCCTTATTTACGCAGGTGTTGTTGTCTCAAAGGAAGCGGTTCATGCAGGGAGTGGATGAGTGCGACTGCCCCAACTCCTGGTTCAATAAAGTAATGTCATGTGGCGGCAGATTAAGGCTACAGGTGGTTTCAGGTTGTGCTTTGATGTGTGCCGAGAACACTGGCAGCTCCTTTAATGTCTGCTCTTCCCTTGTTATTTTTCAGTTGGAGTCATACTAGACAGCAAACTGAAGGCCACGTATATAGTACAGTACAGTAGCACATACAGTACATTAAAGCAAACATTTCAAAGTCAATGTTACAAAAAGTCCAATGTCTTGGAAATCAATCATCACTGTACACATTGTACTGGTGGCCACTGGGTGCAGTGTCAGTGTCAATTGTACAGTATGAACCTCTGGTATGGATCTTAAACATAATTGAAGTACAGTGTCCCTCTGTTTCAGTCTAAACAAGCAACCAAATGGAATTTGAGTCCAATAGTCCATTTGCCAATGGCAGCGCTTCTTGTCAGTCTGTCCCAGGTTCTGTAGCTTAGCGCCGCCACCAGTGTAAATGTAGAGTGAATGAATAACGGCTTGAATTTGAAGTGCTTTGAGTTCCTTAAAAAGTGCAAAATAAATATTATCATGATTATTATCATTACTTTAAACCTACTAAGATTTTGGCTGACAACATGACGCGGGGTCACAGATCCAAAGAAAGGTAACTGTGTACAAATTGCAGCCTTTGCGTAGGAAAACATGTTGTTCCTACTGTGAATCCGTTGCAAAGGCACACAAACGCCTCTTGTTTGACGGATAAACAAGGATACGACAGTGAGTGTCATTGAGATTCCTCTGGTCTAAGTGGAGCAAGTGCATTCAAGTTTGCCTCAACTGTCTCGACACTCCCATCAAACCAGATTCAGGTGTTGCTACTTGACTTTGTCGGCTGCCGCCTTGCATAATCGCCGTAAATGAGTTTTAAAGGGGCAGCTCTTCTTGTTAATACCGCTTTGTCCTATCAATTCAGTCTTTCAAACGTAACAGCGCGCTGGCCAAAACACACGAGTTAGTCGACATCGCCGCGGCCGTTGTGCGTCTATATGTGTGTATTAAATAAAAACAACGACAAACCAAATAGACAAGCACTGTGTCAGCCATGCAGAGTATTTGCCTGCAGCACTTTGGCCTTGGTCTTTTGACAGACAGCACAAACCTCCTTTGTTTCATCTGGAGAACAGGAGTTGTATTGTGGTTAAGCTGTTGCGCTCTACTGGAATGCACTGTTGAGAGAAGCCAATAAAATACACACACACACCCACCTGTTTCCACGGTAGATAGAGATAGATTTCCTGCTGTCACTGTGATGGCTGCTAATTTTCTGGAGGCTCTTTATGTTTATGTGAGAGAGAGACAGAGAAAAAATATTGATTCAACTCACTGAGTTTGAACAGCAACTTGGGAGTCCTGATTCATTCTTGAAAATGGGTTGTTTCTGTTTGAACAATTGAATGAGATCAATGCAAAACAATAGAATAAAACACTATCTCCCCATAGACTGCACACACAATGTTGCTGAGGTCCATACAGTAGGTGGCGTGCTTCCCAACTCGCCCTGACCTGTCTCGTCCTTAAATACCGCAGAGGCCAACAGCTGAGTGCAGTAGAAAAACACTCACATGATGAGAAATTTATAATTCACATATGAAACTCCATCAACCCTATTAGAGCTCAGCCAAAGGATTTCTCTTCTAAGTGGGCACCTTTTCCCAGAGTCCTCAGTTCAACAGGCAACGACACCCTGGTCAGTCTTTTCTTTCCATTCTAACTTCTTTGAGATGAAAACCCAACGCAGTTGCATGAAACTGCAGTTGAAGCTTTTTAGTGCTTTACAAGTGTGGAATAGTTGGAGATCTTGAAGAGGATTAGATTGCAGCGTCTTTCACTCTACCTCCCTCTCCTGAGCTTGCCAGTGAACTACGGTGGTCGTGTGCACCCAAACCTGGAAACCTGCTCCACCTTCTTCTACTTCTTCTTCTTCTTCTTGGTTGGTTTATTTGAGGACGCCCCCTAGTGTTCAGCCTAAATACCAAGCGCTACGCTGTCAGGCAGCTGGATTGCCCACACCAGGCTTCCTTAGAAATATGCTGGTGCAAGATGGCAGGTAACTGGGAGCACTTGGACCCTGATTGGTCCATGGAGATTCTCATATATGAGAGTCGTTCTAAGGGGAGGAAACCAGATGACTGTTATTGTACTGCCAGGATGCTTGTTTATTAGTGTTTTATGGGCAGCGTGTGAAGCTGTTAGCAATAGAAAATCATCAATCAGGCCAAATTTGACACACTGGACCTTTAAGTGAATGGTGACAATAATGACTGTCTGATGATAATGTGTTTTAAACTGTGTGACCAAATGAGTCTAATGAATGTTTGCAAAGTGTCACCTTCCTTCTAAGAGAGAGAGTGAGTGTCAAAGGTTAAAGGTCAACATCCATGCAGACGTTATTATGTTTCATTCGTCCTCTCTCTCTCATCCACACACCTTAAAATAGACCCTGCTTCCAACACACCACCAGCATCAATGTTTGTCACCGTCAGTTAGTGACTCAGTCAGACATTATTTTACTTTCACCTACAACTCGATGCCCTGCACAGAACCGATGTCGGGCCACACAAGGGCGCCGCCACCGTCGCCGCTGTTGTTTTTGTCACAAACACGAGCCGACGGCCCTTCAAGAAGCAGCTGAATATTTATTGTGCTTCTCCGGTTACGGAGCGTCGAGGAGTCGTGCTGCTTGAGCCGCTCGCCTCCCCGCCAGCGCTGCAACTCTCATCACAACCGTCCTGGAATCCGCCTCGCATACCTCGGCCCCCTTGTCTAAACAGGAAAAGAAGTTTGAATCAGTAGTCCTTTGTAGTGAATAATTTTTGTCGGGCGCTTGGCCAACTGTTCTTGTAACAGCTCTGCAGGGAGGAGGTAGGGTGGGGGGGTGGAGGAGGTGGAGGAGGAGGTGAAAGAGGGAGGAGGAGGAGGAGCGGCTGCTGACATTCAACTGCTGCATCCTGATCTAATGACAGCCTGCTGCTGCTGCTGCTGCTGCTTCTTTACACTGTTTACACTTGATGATAACTCTGTTCTCATGAAATCTGGTTCTGGCTCGACCAATCAGAGGCAGTCTGGACCAGAACACATCAGTGTGAGTCTCCATAGAACTCTCCTCAGCTTCCCTCAGATTTTATTTAGTTGTTCTACAGTGTGCCAGAGGGGGGTAGTGGAGCAGCAGCAGATGGATGGAGTGTTCTGGTGAGCCTCCTCATAGGAGGAAACAATCTATCCTGGGATATTATGGAGGAAACATGTTGCTGGAATGTCAGTGGAAAATGAAGCTAAGCCTAATCAGTGTCTTTGAAGCCCCACCAGGGTGTTTAGCTCTTAGAACCACCCAGAACCACCCAGAACCATCTAGAAACACCTAGAACCACCAGGGTGTTTAGCTCTTAGAACCTTCTAGAACCACCTAGAACCATCCAGAACCACTTAGAACCATCTAGAAACACCTAGAACCACCAGGGTGTTTCTTGCTCTTTATTGAAATGACTCTGAAAACACTTTTGGAAAAAAAAAAACACTTGATTTGGATTAATAATTAGCGTTCATTACTGACTTCCTGTTTCAATAGAACTTTTATTGAGAAGGGTTTTTTTGATCGTCGGGTTGATTTTGTCTCATATAAGCGGTCAGCTTATATCACGTCAGTGGTGATAATACACAACAACAGCTACACACTGGCCGTTGGAAAGAGTGTAAAAAAAAAAAAGTGTGATTATGGAAATGCAGCCCCCACGTGAAGACACTTTTAGATGGGACACTCCACACGGCTCCTCCTGGCAGAGGAAGACACTTGAGAAACATCCGGCTCCAACTTCTCTGTTTTGACAAGAAATTCCTGCCGAGAGCCACTGTTTGAAATGTGTGACTGTTCACTGGGTCTGAGCTGGAAGGTCTGGACCTCTCAGCCGCTGAAGGAGCTTCTCCAGTGGAGCATCTTCACCGCTGGTCACGTGTCGCTGTTGCTGCTTCACGCTGCGGGCAACTTTCAATCAGCAAGAAGCCCTCGTGGGAATAGCAGCGAGCGACAACAGTGTTCGACAATGCTGATCCTGAGGAAACCAGCGGGGGGCGCCGTCAGGGCCAGTGAGATCGTCTCTGCTGGCCTAAGCTCACTTCGGAAAGTTGCTTCTTTTTTTCCCCGTAAATATGATAACGAAGTGATTTTGTATTATATTGTATTTTAGATACACAAATTTGACAGTTTTTTCTTGTCAAACAAAGTCAAAAGGTTGTTGGCCCTGACAGCACCCCCTACTGGATGTTAACGGAATTTCATTTCCAACCAAGGATTCACGTTGTGAAGCTTTAAACTTGAAATTGTGGCAGCATTTCTGGGTATTTCAGATCCTGTTTTGTCAAATGTCAGTGACAGTGATTCATTTGGCCTCTACACGGCCACACACACCCACACACACACACACGCACACACACACACACGCACACACACACAGGCTCCGTGACGCTCCTTGAACGCAGTTTGAGAAATCATTGATTTGGCTGTTTGAGGGACTTCATTCTCCCAGTGGAGTCCCTTCAGGTCCATAATGGTGAGAGTGCGCTGGGCGCTCACACCTCCACTAATGCTGTGTTTGAGTTTTGGTGGCAGAAAGTCAACATGTTCTCAATAGAAGTCCACCAGACCAGAACTGAAGCTGAAGCGATGCTTTGATGTCGCTTCAAAAGCAGCAGCTTGAAAAGCTTCAGGCTCACTGAGTGACAGCTGAGCTGCGGCCAATCAAAGGAAAGAAACGTCAGCCTTTATTTATTCAGGTTAGTCACTCGCACTGATTTGTGATTGCAAGTCCATGTATGTTTTTTTTTCTTGAGTAGATTAACTTTTTACTTTTCTTGAGTAAACACACCTCACGACTCACTCACGCTGCTCCAACTCACATTTCTGAAAATCCAGTAATGTCACCATGATATTTTTAATATATAGAATTCATTCATTCATCGGCAGAATCGTGGTCAAAGGTTTTTGTTAACTGTGATTTACAAAACAGAAATTTTGACTGAGAATAATTTAAATGTTTTTTGTTTTTTTTAATCTGAAAATAATCTGGGAATTGTGACAATGACTGTGACTGATGTCACTGGCAGTTGTTCGATGAAACAATCCAAGAATTAAAGGTCCGGTGTGGAATATTTGGCCTGATTTATGATTTTCATATTGATAAAAACTCAACATACTGCCCACAAATACATATAAAATAAATATAAAACTGTATACTGGCAGTACAATAAAAGTCATGTGGTTTCCTCCACATGGAACAGTTCTCATATGTCTGAGAATCTCCCCAGACCAATCAGGGTCCCAGTGCTCCCAGTTCGCTGCCATCTTGCACCAGCATATTTCTAAGGAAGCCTGGTGTGGACAATCCAGCTGCCTGACAGCAGAGCGTTTGGTCTTTAAGGTGAACACTAGGGGGCGTCCTCAAATAAACCAACCAAGAAGAAGAAGGTGGAGCAGGTGTCCAGGTTTTGGTACCACCGTAGTTCACTGGCAAGCTCAGGAGAGGGAGGGGGATGAAAGACACTGCGATCTAAAATGTTGCCACTGTTGGATGTAGTTTTCATTCAACGCTAAAATGTTCCCATACTTGTTCAGCAAACCTTGACTGGTTCTGGTGCTCTCGTTATGATCGCAGTGTATTTAAAATCATTATTTCATAAAACTGGGAAAATATACTTGAGAGTCAGTGACCCCGAAAAAAATGCTGAACGGTTGCGTCGAATGATGCACAAAATGTTGACAATGGCAGGGACGCTGCAATCTAATCAGATTTAATCTAAACTAATCTAAATTTCTGTCATTTCGTTCCATACAACAGTCATTTCCCATCAAAGCAGTGTTTCTCTCCTGCGGGATCTTTGTTCCCCACTGGTCTGAGATAGAAGAGCAGATCTTTCCACAGCATCACCTGCAATAAAGCAACTATTTTCAGAGTGGAGACTTTCTCCCACCTTGTCAGGATCAGGGACTCCTGAGAGGCTTCTGCTCGCTGATGTGACATCGGTTTGGTTTGGCCTCCAGCCAGAAGACAACATGTCAGGCTGAGATTTTCCATGGCGCTCCTGTCCTGGAGCTCCACTGGCTGGGGCTGCTGCCACTCTGTTGCTCCTCAACCTCTGCATGGACACGGTGGAGACACAGTGACCTGCCGTCAGGGCATCTGAGAGGAAGAGAATCTCATTGTTTTCAAAGTATATATATTTATTGATTACTTATTGACTTTATTCTATTTATTGATTATTATTACTTGTAATAATAATAATAATAATAATAATAATATAAGAATACCTCTTAATATTTGATTTGATATTTGATTTGATTTGACTGATGTAAGGTCAAAACCCCATCAATATCTAATAATAATATAAAATAATATTTTCATGACCCACTCATTGTTCTCAGCAACTGTTTTTCTACTTATATATTCAAAATAAATAAATAACAAGATTTTTTTTAGAAACAATCCAATAAATTCATCTGGAACAAGGCTACAACATTTATGTGGAAAAAGTGTTGTGATATATTTCCATGTGATTCCAAAAGCCAAAGTTTAGCTGTGAAAGACGATCTTCATTCTTTTGCAACAAACACTTTGGTGTTGATTTAAACATGCTATAAAAGATAGAATTGAGAGTTCCTGATAAATAAGTGAGGGATGTAAGTCATGAAAGGAGAAGGTATGATCTATAAAGACCACCTCTCTGCTGTTGGCAGCAGTTACAGATGGAACGCAGCTTTTGGTGGACAAACAGGCTGCCAGCTTTCCCAGATGTCGACCATTGCTGCCCACTTTTATTGGATGAGTAGAGTGAGAAACACGCTGGTAGCCAGGGGGTCTCTGAAAACACATCGAGCAGAGTTGGCCCTTCACTGTGGACAATGTTGTGTGATTCATCTGTTGTTGTCCACACGAACTGACATTTGAAGCAAGAATTGAAAGGCTCAAATGCACAACCTGATCCATGAACCAACAATCATCCATTTTCTATGACTGCTTCTTCTTGCACGCTGGAGATGCAGGGGGTGATGGAGCCTGACCTCCTCTGTCTGTGTGAAGGCGGGGTTACATCCTGGACAAATCCAGGGACAGACAGACAGACAGACAGACAGACAGACAGACAGACAGTGTTGCAGTGTTCCCAGTTCAGGAATACCCGAAGAGAACCAACACAAAACACAACGGTGCAGACGCTTGTTTCCAGCTCACGGATGATGACCTGGAAGTCAGACCAAAGCAATCCCTCCCCGACCACTTGGTCTCCAGGGATCCCCTGCTGTGTAATTGCGAGTGTGTGGAGCTCCTGGACCTCTTTGGAGTGGTGAAGCAGCAGGTTTGAAGCCGCGGCCGTCCAGCACACCTGCTCTTTTCATTGTGTTTGGATGGCCCCCCTACGGGCGTGTGAGATCATTACTGCAGACACAAGTGCATCATAAATAAATAAATATACGGACATGCTTCATTAATTGATCCGACAGCACGGATGTTCGCCGAAGCCTCTTTTTACAGGCACACGTGTTGTGTAAGAAACACCAAAGCCTCGGGTTGGTCTAATCACAACCATACCCAGCGGATCTGGTGGAACCGTACGGCCGCAGTACGCAATGGGACACAATGAGATGTACACAGCAAGCAGCAGTGCTGCCACTGGCCCACGGAGTGAGCGGTCACTGGGCCGGTGATGGAAGGGTGGACCTGGCTTTCTGTGGTGCAAAGGCCGCATGAAGCCACCTCAGAGTCCTCGGGCCTGGCAGCCGAGGGAAGTAAACACTACAACAACGCAGAGCATCAATAAAAACAAACACAACACAGGGAAGCTTAACTATGTCCAGCTGCTGCCGTAGACATTTCGATTACATGTGGCAGCGCATGGATGACACACTCAGCAATGGAATGTTATGATTCTCCAGGAAAAAACGCTGCGTAAAGTTAGCGTGAAACTGGGAGTAGAAATGCAAAGTTGGGTCGTTTCCAATCCCCTCTTTTTAGCTGTTAGTTCAGATCAATGACTCACTTCATGTGTCCTGAATCGTCTTCCTGCTAGATAGATAGATAGAGAGGGAGAGAGAGTGAGAGAGAGAGAGAGAGAGAGAGAGAGAGAGAGAGAGATGGATAGAGAGAGAGAGAGAGAGAGAGAGAGAGACAGATAGATAGATAGATAGATAGATAGATAGATAGATAGATAGATAGATGGCCCAGTATTAGTGGCTTCCAGTGTTCTATACAGTGTATCTATTATTGTGTTGTCAGGGTTAGGCTCCTGTTCGCTACAAGTGAACGCACCACTGTCCGTTGCGACAGCCAATCAGATCTCGAGTCTGCGACACAAACGCCAGTTAGAGGGTCTTACACCTGGGATGTCATTTAGCACTGTACAAAAATGTATACATAAGTTGATTGATTGACTGATTGATTGATTGGTTTATTGATTGATTGGTTGATTGATTGATTGGTTGATTGATTGATTGATTCTCAGCCGCCACCAAAATAGAATCTGCCAAAATCAAGCACATACAGACAAAGAACCACTGAACTGTAGGTCAGAAGGAAAAAAAAAATGAGCATGAAAAAGCAAACATTGTGAATATTCAGTGAGATAAGAAAAGATTGTTTTGGGGGACTATATTTGTCAGAGCAACAAGATTCCCAGGTTCTGGTGATGAATTGAAAACTGCCGGGGAACTGCACAAGCAAAAAATTCTGAATTATTCATTTCACTCCAGTGAGCCTACTGATTGACTCCACCGAGAAGAACGAGAAGTTTTTCAGTCACTGTTGTGTTTCTCCGGCAGCCGGACGAGACCCAGTCAAGGGATACTACTGCCCCCCGCAGGTCATTTCCAGAAGAAGAGCTCGGATAAAAACAGGCTGACGCTAAATGTATTTTCTGTTTGTGTGTTTTTATTCTACAACAGTGTTGGTTTGCTTCTTATTTCATTTTATTTAATGAATCTGCACCTTTTCTATCAAATTAAATGCAACTGAATGGGATTTATTGTTGATAGACGCTTAATAGATATTAAAGTATAAAATTGACTTGATGATTGATGAATGAATAGAGAACAATAAAGTTGGTGTTAAAAAATATTAATGAATAAAACAGTGCTGGATATTTTTTATAAAGGTACTTAATGCTGAATTACCGGCTTTACTGCAGCAATGAAAATTCCCACATTCTTTTGTCGAGGTGAAAAGGTTGCTTATTTTGTTGTGCGGGACGACTTGAGGTCATTGTTGCCGTTGGACTGAGTTCAGAATCACTGGGTGATGCAGTGGTGCATGGAGTGAGTCTTGGAAACTTCTTCAACTCAACTGGAGCCTCTGTTAAAAATGCACACAACACATTTCTGCCACCGGCGTTGAAATTGACCCGACCCAAACATTTAAAAAGCACTTTGGAGAAATGCTGTTTTAATTGTCTTCACGGGTTGGATTTGACTTTGTTTCATTTGTCACTCGCTGCTTCGTCTCTTCATTGAAAACCTTCTTTGAAAAACTGTCCCACTGCATGCGAGAGAGAGAGAGTTTAAAAGGCACCGTTCCTTATTGACAAAGTGGATTTTAATGCACCTGCAGTGCTGCTGACTGGCGATGACGAGGAGCAGGATGTCATGTGACTGCGACGCTGTCTGAGGCACCGAAGATATTTCTCACGGGTTGAATTTGATTTTTCCCAGTTTTCCCAGATGCTTGCAACCAACCATCAAAGCAGAGTAAGACCGCTTTCCAGAGCTGTGCTTCACAATTGCACACAATACAAACTTCATGGCACTAAGACGTGAACTAATTGCAAAGGCAGCTGTGCCCCTGCTGCTCTGAATACTTTGGCAGAACATTGATAAATAATGTTGTTGTTTTCTTTCATTTTGTTTGTTTTTTGCAAAGACACACCAGTGACTCAACTTGTTGGGTTAGACCGAGATCTTTAAAAAGAAGCCTTAGAGATCAGAGCTGCTTGATGATCAGTTTTCTTGGATAATGGTTAAAACATTCATTCACAAGTCATTACTGGGAAATGGTTTCACATTTCAAGTCAATGAAGCAATGAGGACGGAAAGACGTCGAGTCATTTGTCTCTCTGAAATATGTACAGAATGTAATTATCATAGTTCCAGTACTGGGTTCATTGAAACTGCAGTGCTACCTTGTGATTGGCTGTCTGGTATTCATCTTTTGGCTTCATTTTTTTTTACAAGATAAAAACTACACACTGCACATAATTATACACTTCAACATGTCCCCAAATCTTCCCATCATGATGTCATGAAAGTTGGTCCACACTGTACTGGCATCAATAGCTGTCACTTCACTAATCCCCTGTAGAATTCAGAGTCCTGTTGCTCCCTAGAAATCCTTGCAAGGGTTCGATCAGCACATCCAATACACAAGGCGCCGGGAAAGCTACGGTTCTGGTTCTGGCCCAACAGATCTGGAACTGTACCCTGGTCACCCTGGTCGTCAGGATCAAGATCAAGATTATCAGGCTGTGGACCAGCGAGGAGCATCCTGGAGGTGGTGGGATGGTTTCAGGACTGCAGTGGTTGGACAGCTCCTCCAGAAGAGCTTCTTAAAGAACGATGTTAAGACGGACGTTAAGAAGTCGTGTGTGGAAACACTTGTACCTTGGACCAGCACTGCAGACACTCAGCACCCACCCAATCGACTGCGTAGGGTCTTTTGTCTTGGGAGAGTTTGGAGGTAGTCCCTGTTTATGTAGCGTGAAAGCAGGTCTTCATGGTCAACAGGTAACATGAACACCTGGATTACTTGAGGTGCTTCTATGGAAAACAAAGTACAGAAGGAGCTGAAAGAAGGAACTGGAGAATCTGCATTTGTTCAGTGTTTCTTTAATGTGGGATTTGTAAAGTTAAGATGAGGTTTGGAAGCACTGTGAGGTTGAGTTTAAAAACGTGTGGCAGCATCAGCCATCACATTCATTCCATATCTAGTAGTGATCTAAAGAAATATACCTGAACATGACTGAAGGCCAACATGTCAAGGAGAGTCGCCTGAGTGTCATGCTTTCTTCTAGCTTGAAAGGATGCTGATGCTGATGCTGATGCTGATGATGATGATGATGATGATGATGGTGATGATATCTCCTTAGAAAAGCATCCAACCAACCACTGATTTGATTTGATTTGATCTGAGGGGACTGGAAGGACCTACGCTGTTTTCCTGGACGTTCCTTGTGTTTTTCAGGTGGTCACTCTCACAACTGTCTCCCAGGTGAGGATTTGGACATGTTCTTGGGACGACTGCTCGCTGGCCCTGCTGTCAGCCAGTGGCTGTGGCCCAGTTGTACGTAGCAGTGAGTGTTGGCTGGTAAGGTGGTCTGGTTCCAAGACCACCTTCACTCCTCCTCACCAAAGGTTCCAATCTGCTTTCACAGCACAGACGCTACAGTTCCAGATGCTCCTCCACTGTTGAGGGTGTGTGTGTGTGTGTGTGTGTGTGTGTGTGTGTGTGTGCGTACTCTTATTGTGGTATTAGTTGTTGTATTTCACAAATGTCATTACTGATTAACATGCTAGCATGGCTGTTTGAATGTTCCTGTTGACATCTTATGACTCGTCTCTCACTCAATATTGACCAAACGTTTCCTCTTTGAATACAGAGCAAAAGGATTCATGGAGCACCACTCCATGTGCTCTATTCAACACAATGTCAATGAAGGAGTGTGTTGTTGTCTCACCAGCTGCTTTGGAAAAGTACGGCAACGCTGACCGAAGATGATTTGTCTGGCGTTGCAGGTCTGCCTGCAGCAATGTGACCAGTGCTTTCAAACTGGTTAAAAACCTTTGCACGGGACCTTAAAGGCCCAGTGTGTCATATTTGGCTCAAGTTACCCATTTTATATTGGTGAAAGCTTCATAACAGTACATTAATACATTAATAAAAGTGTATAATCGCAGTACAATGAAAGTCATTTGGTTTTCCAACCCTTTGAAAGATTCTCATATGTGTATATAAGAATATCTCCACACTGGCATTCAACATACTGACTTCTATTGGTCTTTTAAATGTAAAAAAAAAAAAAAAAATGATTTAGATTATTTGGTTTCTTTGTCAAGATTGTTTCCTTTTACAGTTTTGTTCTGAATCTGGCCTTTTTAAGAGATCACAGCCAAAGGCGTCTTGAGCGCTTAACTTTGAATCTCTATCAAGTAACAGCTGGCTGGAAGGTCAAGCAACATTATTATAATTATCATTATGATTGATTGTAGCAGTAGTACATGTAGTAGTATTAGTAGCAGTAGTAGTAGTAGCAGTAGTAGTAGTAGTATTAGTAGCAGTAGTAGTAGTAGTAGTAGTAGTAGTAGTAGTATTAGTAGTAGCAGTAGTAGTAGTAGTCATAGTAGTAGTAGTAGTATTAGTAGTAGTAGTAGTAGTATTAGTAGTCATAGTAGGCCATTAATGCTCAGCAGAGAACTACTCAGGGTGACACTGAAACAAAAGCTAGAAGGTTGCATGAGGGCCTCAGAGGGTGGAGGGGGGTTGAACTCCTGGTTAATGATGTTTGCTGGAGGGCCATTGTTCTGACCCATACTGAGATCTAAACCCCATCATCACCACTCTGTCCTGGGGAACCTGGCCAAGTCAACACTATTTGCTGGTAATTGAGGGGTTAATAATTAGACGGGTAAACACAGATCCCACTTCTTACAGCTGCTGCTGCTGCTGCTGCTGCTGCCGCTGCTGCTCACTCAGCTCGGCTTTTTGGTCCGCGACGCCGCGGCCTTCCTTATCTGGTAGTTGGCCGTCACCTCGACCCCTGCTGGCCGACTCCGGAGGTTTCAACACGTGCTCCATCACTGTCACTGCACCGTCGCCGTGTTTGCTTTCCCGGGAGGAGCCGTGGGCTCTCAGACCACAACATGCGCTAATGCTGCTGTCCACACCCTGGGAGCAGGCTTGGTGTGGCGGAACCATGGAGGCAGAGTTGTGTTGCTGTTGCTGTTGCTGTTGTTGTTGTTGTTGTTGTTGTTGTTGTTGTTGTTGTTGTTGTGGTTCAGGGGTAACTCATCTGATTGCGGCCTCGGCTGCGTTCACAAGACCAATGTTGGTTTTTATTTACACACTTGATCACACACATCTACATGACAATCTCTCTCTCTCTCTCTCTCTCTCTCTCGCTCTCTCTCCCTCCCTCTCTCTCTCCCTCTTTTTCTCTCTCTCTCCCTCCCTCTCTCTCTCTCTCTGTCTCTCTACTTCTGTCTTTTCATTTTTTATAAGCTGCCCATTGCACAATTGTATGCCTCACACTGTCATTATGCACAACTGCAATGCATATTATATGTGAGCAGGGTGTCCTCCCCAAAAAAAATCTACACACTATGGCAGCTGATAACTCAATTTTTTTGTTTTTACTTTGACAGCAACCGGACTGAACTCGGAAGAAAGGAAGTTTATTGTGAAAGGCTACTGAAAGCACAAAAACACTGTGAAAGTGTAAAGAACATTTAGGAGGGAGTTTGAAAAAGAACCACCAACACGAGTTACCATCACTTGAATTAGAGATAAGCTTTATACTAGACTAGACTAGACTAGACTAGATGAGACTATACTATAGTTTAGCTCTTTGCAGGCCTTTTATTAGAGTGGTTCCCTTGTCAAGCTGCTGTAAAGCAAATTTCTTCTGGAGATCAATAAAGTATCTATCTATCTATCTATCTATCTATCTATCTATCTATCTGTATATCTATCTATTCTACCATTACACTGCAAACTTAACAAACTTAATTGAGGAAAAATGTGCAGTAACAACATGGAATGCTGGAATGGATGCCATGGAAAGGGAGGCTCGAGATACAAAAGATTTGTTTTGTTCAAAAATTAATTTTCAACATCGAAAAAGTGAAAAAAAAGAAATAAAAGCGAGAGAGCGTGGAAAGAAGTAGCCGAGTTGTTTTGTTTTCTAGCTGGGAGCCTCTGGAGGTATTAATGGTCCTGTGATGACCGATAGGAGCAACTCAGAGCCGCAGCGCTCTGGGTTCAGACAAACACTGGACTCTGGGGACCATTACACCAGTGAGAGGCGCTGACAAGCACGATTGGCTACATGTGGGATATTTATTTAAAAAATTTCACAGTTTGTTAATTCAACTTTTTGTGTGTGAGTGTGTGTGTGTGTATGGCAAGCCAACGGTGTTTAAGCTGCTCTAAAGCGTCGTGCTCGAGCTTGACTTTGGCTGAGAACTTCGAAATTGAGAGAAATTAGCGTGGAAGACATCAGGACTCTGTTTGGTCGCACATGTGAGGCTGCGCTTGCCAAAGAACTCCTTTTTTCATCATGATTTCTTCGCATAGCAAAGTCTCAGGCTCTTAACCCCTCCAACACACACACACACACAAACACACACACACACACACAAATACACACACACAAAGACGGGTGGAGTGAGAAGCTACTTCAATCCGTTATCCATCATTCTACTTGCCAGAAAACAATTAGGAACTGAGCGCAGATGTTTCAAACGTAGAAACAAGAGTCAGAGAAACATATGGACGCACCAGGTTTTCCTCTGCGTGCTGCACAATTCAGGGAAATTACCAAAGAATAATAACGATGATGTAAGGAAGGGAGACTACTGCACAGAATGAGGGCAAAACATCAGAGAGCGTTTAGCGCTTTTATTTTGTAGTTCGGGCACAAAAGCTCCAAAAGGTTGAAAGTGCAGTTTGGAAAAGAAGGACGTTCAAAACAAAGTCTGTTAATGACCTACATGGTGCGTAATAGTGATGACATAACTGGAGGAAACAGACCTGCGGTGTAACATTTGTTCTACCACTGAGGCCTTGTTTGATACTTGATAGAGAGCACAACGTTCAAATGAAAATTTCAATAGAGCTTTTTAAGCAGAAGTTCTTCCTCATCAAACTTTTCGTTCTACGTTGTGAAGAAGTTACGATGCACAAAAGTACTTCGGCTCCCCCAAGAGGCAAATAAAAGAAGTGGCCTGCTAGCAGGCAAAGAACAGACAGGCGAAGAAAGTGTGGCTTCTCACCAAAAACACTGGCACAGTGTCATCCATCCATCCATCCATCCATCCAACCATCCATCCAGACTCTACTGAAACTATTGAACTCATTCGGGAGGAAGCAGAAATCTCTTCTTTGTGACAACTTTCTGTTATAACTTCCCTGGAGACCAATGGTCAATGGTCAATGGACTGCACCTATATAGCGGTAGCCCAAAGCACATTATGAGGCCTCTCATTCGCCCATTCACGCACCAATGGTGGCTGCTGCCATGCACCCCATTGGGAGCAATCTAGGGTTCCGTGTTGACCGACTAGGATGGAGCAGGATTTGAACCGCCAACCTTTCGGTCATTGGACAACCCGCTCTACCTCCTGAGCCACAGTCGCCCCAATGAAGTTCGTTTTCGCACAATAGATCAGGTTGAAATTCTCACTTTATGTTTGAAAGCTTCTACTTCTATTTATAGATTGGAAGAAAAGACAACGACTTTGCCAACATTTCGTTCTGCCTCCGTTTTAAAGTGCAGAAGTCAATGTTTCCGCCCCGAAAAGAAAAGCTTTTAAATTAGGAGCATCAATCAAATGGCCGTTTAGTCAATAGCCTCATTTAGTCATTAGCGTCAGGTAGTGACGGACACTGAGTACTAAGAAAAGAAGGAGGGAAAAAAAACCTTCTTCCTGTGTCCTCGCACAGCCCCGCCCCCCGGTGGTTGCTTCACTGTGCAGCTCAACTTGCGACCCAAACGGCCGGAGATTTGAGCAGCTTGATTGCAGTTCCACTCGCTGCCAAGCGGCGGCCATCTCCACTCGTTCATAAGCAAAAAGAAAACATTTTGATGGCTGGTGTTGTTGGAGAGTGCAGTGTTTTTCAGCAGCAGTGGCCCCTCAGTCCGTCGCCGTCTCATTACAATAAGCTGCAAAAACAACAGGTTTGCAGTGGAAAAAACCCACAGCTTTGACAGATTATTTCAATTAAATACAATTTTATGACCTCCAAGAAAAAATAAATTGCGGTGTGTTGAACTGAAACACAAAGCACACACACACACACACGCGCACACACACACACACTCAATTCAATATCAACAGCTAACCTAATGTGTTGGCCTGTGTACTGTGAGAGGATCGGCAGAGCAGAAAGAAGTGAGCAGCAGAGGGAGAGCACCAAAATAAAAGCCACTGCTGTGAGGTGTCGCTGCTCAGCCACCAGTCAGTCCCATCAGGGGGTGCAAGAGAGTGCACACACACACACACACACACACACACACACACAGTGTTAGAATACAGGCCAAATGCAGCAGTAGCAATCAATCAATCAGTAAAACTCCCAAATTCCCTCCAAAACTGTTTGAGATTTAATATTCTGCAGAGATGCAACTACCATCCGACCTTTGACCCTCAAAGTGAGAGAGGAGTCCCTCAGATAGATAGATAGATAGGTTGATAGATAGATAGATAGATAGATGTGCTGTATTGATCCCAAATTGGGAAACTACACAGTTGCAGCACTAAAAAACAATACAAAAAAAATAAATAAAAGCTATACAGTAATGACAAGAAATATTCAACATAATGAAGAGTGGATCTAATCCCAAACTCAAAGGGTATGGATGGAGCCCACTCTGTATTATGCAAGCTGAACAATAGGAGGAGTTACTGTAAAAGTGTATTAAGGGGAGGCTGAGCGTCACTGCTGCTCTTCCAACATCTCTCAACACCGAGGCTTCATTTGCTGAAATGATAAAAGAGCAACTGGAGGAGGAACTGGAGGCCAGATCCCAAAGCTGAGAGTGGTCGGTTCCTCCTGTGTGTCTGCTGTCTGTCAGAGAGGGAGGTTCATCAGGTGGACACCCAGAGTCTTTTAAGAAATAATAAATATGGCCCACAAACACACAGCTGTGGGGCCCAGAACATCTTCATGTTGGTTTGAAAACAAATAGACACAACGTCAAAGACACAACTGGGAGTTGCAACATCAGCTGGGCTGCAGTGCAAAGAGCTAGCGGTGGTGAAGAACTGATGAAGACTGGCCGAGTGTGTGGCAGCACTGGACCCACTCTTGGTGCTACACTTACTGCTACAACATTCCAGTGTCTTAATGAGCACTTCTGGGCTACATACAACTGGGCCGCCTCATAGGAGGAGACAAGATGTTTTGCAGTTTCGTAGTTTGCCCATATCTGGACTAGAACCACAGCCTAAAACCACCCAGAACCACTCTGTAACCACCTAGAACCACCCCAGAACTTCCTAGAACCACCCTGGACCGTCTGGGCCCACAGTGGGTTCTAAAATGTGCTCACAAAGCTTGCCGGGCAGCATTTGGGTCGCCGGGCCGTAGTTTGCCCATCATGACAACATCTTACGTTGAGACTGTGGGAGTTTTTGCAATACTCGCAAGTTGCCCTTTCAAATCAACCAACTTCTGATTTTGATTTTTTTTTTTTTTTTTTTTTTTTACTTTCTTCCTTCCCAGACAAGATTTATTGCACCACATTACGGAATTTTTTTGTGTCAGAGGTTAAACTGGCAGCTGACAGATGAATTACACAGCTAATCTGTTTTCTCATTGACCTTTTTAATGGGCTTACAATGTCAGAGGTCCACACACACGCACACACACACACACACACACACACACACACACACACACACCTGAGGAGGATATCCCCCCCAGTTCAGCCATTAGCGCTCAGAGCAATCAACACATCAGCCTGCTGACAAAGTGACTCTGATATGTGGAAATAATGGTTGCAGTCTCCATGATAATACAGACGTAATGGCTGAGGGCAAAGGTAGCGACTGGTTGAGCAGTGCACACACGGGGGTGCTGGGGGAGTCAGACGCCAGCACTGGCTGAGTGGGAATGGACCTGGGCTTCAGGTGGTTCACGTGCATTGACTGGTGAAGCAGGTTCATGGCCTGAATGAGTGGAATTCAAATCATCACATCGTTTATAGTCGCTATAATATACTGACTCAGTGTGGACCATGTAAAGTGTTCAGTTTGAGGACCCGGACCACGTGGTGGACTAACTGTTGGACCGGTGGGCCACATTGGGGTCTGCAGTGTTCAGCTCTTTATTGAAACGACTCTGCAAACATGGAGGAAATGCAGCTGTTTGATGACTCACTGAGTATTAATATCATTCACATCAAAGCTCAGCGGGCCGCATTAAAAATCCTTAGCGTGCCGCATTTGGCCCCCGGACCACAGTTTGCCCACGCCTGGACTGGACTCTCGTGGTAGCGGTTCTGTTTCCAGCAGTGGCTCAGTGACAGTGAGCTAACTGTGGGTTAGACTGCCCCCAGCTGTTCATGTGCAACATGGACAGACTGCAGCTGTTCATCAAGTAGTAGCAAAGTATTCCTAACTAGTATCCGAGTATTCTCTTTATTACATAAACTACTTCATCTTATATAAACGGCACCATAACAGAAAACCTTTGCACTTTGCCGAGTGATACGATGATGATGATGATGAGGAGGAAGAGGAGGAGGAGGAGGAGGAGGAGGAGGAGGAGGAGGAGGAGGAAGAGGAGGAAGAGGAGGAGGTTTGCCAGTTGGATCAGCTTATTTATTATATTCATCAACTTAAAGCAATATATGATTTAAAGTGTATTAGGAGCCTGTTAACCATGAAATACACATTAATTACACATCTGGCTGCCTCTGTTCGATCAGAAACTCCTGGTTGCTGTTACTACTGTCACTACTTCAATTGTCAATGATGCTCATAACCGACCATATCGGACAGAAGCAGACTAATGGCAAACATGTATGAAGGTGTAAGCATTGGCTCGTTAGCGTCAGCATTAGCTGCTGTCCATCATGTCAGAATGGAAAGAGCCAGAGGGGAAAAGTGAGTCGTGAGTTTCAGTTGAAGGAACTCTGTTCCGTGATACCAGGACATTACAATATTTGACAAGAGTATTTCCAGTGTAACTTGACAGTAAATGACCGGCTACACAGTTGCATTACCTTCACAGCAAACTGCCAGTATCCAGGTAATAACTGTCACTTTCTACAGGTGAGTGCTGTCAATAACAGCTACATGCTGCAGTGTGACAGCAGTGAGCTGGCAGGATGCACTGCAGTTTGAGTCACTGACTTGTCAGATATTTACAGTGAAATGACTGTAAAGTAATGCAACTACCCGCCAGTCATTTCCTGTCCATCTACAGCCAACGGTTCTACAGTTTAGTTTTAAGGCTTGTGTGCACTGGTGTTCACAGGTCTGTTCCAATCAGCTGTTTGCATGCTGATCGTCCTCGGCCAATAGCGAAGCAGCAACTCTGCTGTGTATCTTCACCATCATTCAACTCTGATAGGATCACTCCTGCCTTTAGTACTGTGACACGTCTTATCAGGTGATGTGTGTGTGTGTGTGTGTGTCTGTGTGTGTGTGTGTGTGTGTGTGTGTGTACAGTCCTCTTTCAAGGCTGGCTGCTTTATTGAAGCCCCTCAGGAAGCAACCGCAGTGAAAACACAGCTGTGTGCACGTCCAGCGCTCTGACGGCGAGGACCTCGACCGCCGAGCATCCGTCTGCCCGAGGGGTCCCGGACCCCCATGTTGACCCCCCCCCCCCCCCCCCCCCATCCACCTCCTGCCCCCTCGCTTTATTTACACTCTTGTCACATGTTTCCCCCAAAACTTTTTGGGGTCGCAGCAGCTCTGGCAGCAGAAGCCGTCAGCTTCTCCTCCTGCTCCTCCTGCTGCTGCTCCTCCTGCTCCTCCTCCCCCTCCTGCTGCTGCTCCTCCTCCTCCTCCTCTGCTCTATTTCTGCAGATGTGAAGGAGGTTTATTTGTATTTAGAGGGCCTTTTGTTTTCTTCAGTTGCATCAGTAAGCTGCTCCCCCACCCCCTCCACCACCACCACCACCACCACCACACACACACACACACACACACCAGCACCACCAGCAGTGGTGGGCTCAGATGGCCTTTTGTATCAGATGTTCCTGGCGGTTTCCACAGCTGAATCTTCTGGGGGCGCCGCTGAGCTCGGGCCAAACCATCAAAGCAGTGTGCAGAATACAAAGGGGGTCTGGTGGGGTCTGGGGGGGCAGCGCCCACCCCCACCCCCCGTTTAACCCATGACACCCACCAAAAGCCTCAAAGTAAAATTTAAGGGGTCTCATATTTTTTCAAAAAGCTAACGTCACACACACACACACACACACACACACACACACACACACACATACATATATATGTAATTTTTTCCACTAATGGTCAATGGAATGTCTTCCAGATCACTCTGTCTAATATTAAACGTTTTAAAATATTATTTTTAAAATAATACAGTTGTCTGTGTTGTTGTGTCGACTGTCTGTGATGCCCTGATTTGAGATGTGAAAGTTCAAACACATTGCAGACTGTTGACTGTTGACTCCAAGTTTTGATTTTGTTTTATTAGTCAAAGTGTGTTGAACTGAAGTAAGCGGTTGGTTTGGATTGACTGACTTCTCCTGACTTTTTGCTCAGCTGGTTAGTTTGATTTGCTCCAGATGGTGGAAGAAATCCCAAAGTCAAGGTTCTTCAGGTTTAGTTTCTCAACTGGTGACTCCTGACCCCAAAAGTGGGTCGCTGAGCTGGTTTGATTGGGTCACGGCTTTATGGGCAGTTTCCCTTTTTTTTCCTTTTGAATTGGGATCAATAAAGTGCATCCATCCATCCATCCATCCATCCATCCATCTATCTATCACTTAGATCACCTATCACTTTGCCTGATGTATTAGTGGGCAGTATATGAAGCTTTTACTCAAACCAATAGATTCTGATCCATATTTGTGGTCGTCACTGATGGTTATTACAGTTTTAGTGTCTCTCAACTGAGAAGCAGAGCCAAAATCACTCCCCCCCCCACCCCCCCACACCCCTCCCCTCCTCCAGCTTCCTCTGTGGGGCATCATGTGACTTCCTCCTCAGGGTGGGATGTGACAGGACCCTCCTAAGTTGTTCCACCTGCTCCTCCTGCCTGGCCTGCTGGTGTGTGAGGCCCGGCCGCCGCCGTCAGTGAGCTGGCTGACAGCAGCAGTTCAGGTCTGCCTGTTGTTTCAGCTTCCCCTCATCCAAAGCATCCCTCCATCCCTCCATCCCTCCAGCCCTCCCCCCAGCAACAGATCCAGGAGGAGCAGGTAGGTGGGGGGGTGGATGTGACCTGCTGCCATCCACATGATGTGTTGGACTTCCTAACAGAGCAATTTGAAAATTGTCCCATCCGTTCAGCGGTCCTGGGAAGTCAAAGGGAGAAGGTTCCGAGGCGTGGAGGCTCCGGGAGAAGAGAGCTTCGGTGGCCACCAGACGGTGACCCCCACCACCGTGGACGCCCCGCTGCAGAGGTGGAGGAGGTTAGCAAAACATACACTGCAGTGGCTTTGATGTCCGCTGCTCGCTCACCTATGTATAGCTTCCAGAGGAACACAGGATAAATATTGACGCAGCCAAAAAAAGGAACATATGGCCTGGGGTGGAAGTCACATGACACATGAAAAAGATTTCTAGTCGGGGTGGGGCTGTCTTGCATCTGGCACATCTGGCTGGTCCATCCTGGAGGGAGTGTGTTTCCAAAGAGTCTGAACCCGCTGAAGAAGAGTCACCTCATCACCACGCAGTGCTCGGACCAACTGGTGACTCCTTACTGGTCCAGTGTGGAAACATTGGCTTGATTGGCCATTTTCATATTGGTAAACGCTTCATATACTGCCCGTAAAAACATTGCAGTACATAATCGCAGTACAAAATGAAGTCATTTGGTTTTCCTCCCCTTAGCACAGTTCTAATATGTATGGATGCATATATGTGAGAATCTACCATAGACCAATAATGGTCTCAGTGCTCCCAGTTCGCTGCCATCTTGCGCCAGCATATTTCTAAGGAAGCCTGGTGTGGACAATCCAGCTGCCTGACAGCATAGTCTTTGGTATTTAGACTGAACACTAGGGGGCGCCCTCAAATAAACCAACCAAGAAGAAGAAGGTGGAGCAGGTTTGGGTGCATAGGGCCACCGTAGTTCACTGGCAAGCACAGGAGAGGGGAAGAGGAGCGAAGGAGCGCTGCAATCTAAAATCTAACCACTGGATGTCGCTGTTTCCTCTCAAAATTTCCAAATGTTACACACTGAACTTGACAGAAGAGAAATGAACACGAGTCACAATCAGAAAATGATCGTGCAACAAACTCCGCAATTTGTAGTTTGTTGAAAACCAGCTGTCCATCCAAGCCAAGGACCTTCCTCCATGATGGTGTAAAACCGGCGATGCCAATGTACTTCCTCACTGACACTGTCACTGACAGCGTCATATATCAATTTGGACCAGAAAACAACCATGTATTGTTGCATTTTGTTTGTTTTTGGTTATTGTTGTGGTTTGTTTGTTGAAAGATACCACATGTTGTGGGTCTCTCCCACTGAGACTTGATTCTGTGGGGTCTCCACACAGTCTGTCAGTCCTCCGTTCCATCACTATGTATTTGCTATTACATCAGATATGTACCTTAGGTGCAGAACACCTAGCGCGCTAACATGGGAAACTACAGAGAGGAAATGGTGCGTTCACGTTCCATTACACTGAGACCTCCGTCTGAGAATCAGATAGGACGACTTTGTCTGAAATGACTTAAGTGGCCTCTAATGGAGGCATTTTTCTATATGAACGCTTTCCTGCAACAGAGGTGCTAGACCTCCTGAGGTATTAGGCCAACTAGTATTTCCAAGTGTCAAAACAAAAATGAAAGTACAATGTAGACCAGGCGTGGGCAGACTATGGCCCAGGGGCCATATGCGGCCCGTGAAGCTTTTTAATGCGGCCCAGCCAAACATGAATAAATGATACTAATAGTCAGTCAGTCATCAAGCATTTCCTACATGTTTGCAGCATTTTCAGAGTCATTTCAATAAAGAGCTAAACACCCTGGTGATCCTGGATGGTTCTAGGTGGTTCTGAATGGTTCTAGGTGGTTCTAAGAGCTAAACACCCTGGTGGTTCTGGATGTTTTTAGGTGGTTCTGAATGTTTCTAGGTGGTTCTGAATGGTTCTAGGTGGTTCTAAGAGCTAAACACCCTGGTGGTTGTAGATGGTTCTAGGTGGTTCTAAGAGCTAAACACTCTGGTGGTCCTGGATGGTTCTTGATGGTTCTAAGAGCTAAACAGCCTGGTGGTTCTGGATGGTTCTAGGAGGTTCTAAGAGCTAATCACCATGGTGGTCCTGGATGGTTCTGGATGGTTCTAGGTGGTTCTAAGAGCTAAACACCCTGGTGGGGCTCTGATTTGGTTGCAACTTTTCTTTGCTTCATTTTCCATTAACATTACAGCAACATGTTTTCTCCATAATATCCCAGGATAGATTGTTTCCTCCTATGAGGTGGCTCACCAAAACACTGCATACATCTGCTGCTGCTCCGCTGCCCCCCTCTGGCACACTGTAGAACCCACTGTGGCCCCACCAGTCAAACAGTTTGACCACCACCTGGTCCAGAAGCTTGTTCCACTGGTTTTGTCCCCCTGTTGGAATCGGTCCTTCTCAGTGTGTGTGTGTGTGTGTGTGTGTGTGTGTGTGTGTGTGTGTGTGTGTGCGTGTGTGTGTGTGTCTTCTCCCTGCCTGGTATTTTGGGGCCTTGTTGTAGGCAATCACTACAGATGTTCCTCACAGCAGCTTGGGTCGTCTCTTAGCTGCTGTGAATTCACCAATGACGCAGAGTTTATGACATCGAGGGCAGGACCTGAATGTAAATGTTGTTCTGTCATGTGAAGGTTTCCATCCATGTCCATTCTCAGCTGAAACCATTCTTGTAGTTCAGCAAAACAGGGCTATTTATTTGTGTGTAAGAGGAGTCAGCCGGCTGCGCTGGTACATCATCCATCAAATGAAGTCAGGCTGCAAAAACATATCATGTTGAACTTGGAATGGAGGACAACAGTAAAATTACAGGTGTTGCATGATGTGATGGTGATGTATTCAGAACTGCAGAGCTGTTGTTTTAGCAGTAAACTCATAATGTGCACATGGTGCTGAATTAAACTTAAAGAGTCACATCAATAAAGCCCAATATTGGCCGTGGATTATTTCCCACAGTTGGTTGTGGGGTTTGTAATGATCCTAAGTGGTCTTGAAAAAGTGCAAGGTTTTTATTGGCATGCAGTCCTAAATGAGCCCAGTGCATTGCCAAAGCTGATAGGCCTGCTAATCAATAGCGATGATTCATTTATTTCTTGTCTCCGCGCTGAAACTCCCCAACCAGCAGAATTTCAACAGACTCTCAATTCTCCATAATCTCCTGGTATTTCCAGCCTCTGGGCTGCTGAGGGTGGTGCACTGAGTGAAGGAGGCTGTCCAGACTTTGGCCTCCAACCATCTGGACAACAGCGGCTAACTTGGTGAGAAAGCTGATTCATCTGAAAAGTGATATCACTTTCTTTCCATTTTTGTTGCATCATCACCGAACTAGAGACAATGTAGCAATATATAGTATAAATGTAGTATACAAATAAGACTCTCTTAGTCTTATGGGTGCTAATTAACTTGGTAGGTTGGTGTAATTACAATGGTCTAGATCCTGGAATTAAAAAAGGCTCCAGAGGAAAACATTGTTACCATTTTCCAATGATACCTCCAATCTTTCCATCAGTTAGATACCTTCAGATTCACCTGAACCCAACCACTGTCCAAACCCCAGAAGACAGCAGCAACTGCAGACAGTGGAACCTGGGTATGACTGATCAAACCCAATGAGGTCTGACATATACAATCTCGAGGCAAACTGTACTATATGGCTTCATGTGGAGTAAAATGCACACTAAATAATCCATAGTATACTTTGGTAAACGTCAACATGTCCAAACTTCATGAACTTAACATTGCAAACATTAAGTATTATGTTTCTGATGTGTTTGGTTTCCCAAAGTTTCTCAATGACCCACTACTACTAGTACTACTAGTACTACTAGCACTAGTAGTAGTACTACTACTTGCTCATCAGGAGCTTGTCAGCTGTTTCCATAGTCTTGGATTAGTCTCGTATTCTATTCACTCAGCCTTTTATCTAAAAGCAAAGTTTAGTGATGATTAATACCTCACAAGAGTATTTTTTTAAAGTCTCGGCCAGTGCAAGTATACATAAAGTGTAGACATCTCCCATGACAATCAGCGCCTTTACCCATTTGCTGTTAGTGTTCTATGTTGTTGCACAAAATTCAGCAGAGTGTAAAAAATGATCCATGAAATGAGTCTTTGGAGGGACGCAAATCAATTTCTCAAGCGCTGCTTTGCTTGGAAAGTTGGACCAAAATGGTTGGGATCCAATTTTGGAGGAATGTCTCTCTCGGCAGCTTCTGAAACCATCTGATGTGAACTGATTAACGTTATGAGAAATATTTGACGCTTAATGGACGATGTCCCTGGAGGTGGGTTGTCTGGAGAAGCTCAGCAGGTTCTGAGAGAAGCTGTTCTCCACCCGGGCCGCTGACCAGCAGAACTCTGCTCTGGTTACTGTTACAAATGTAATGACTTCAATTCCGACCTTGAGGACTTTGCGCTTGTTATGCATTTGATCTCTTAATAACTGTCGACCTGATTACATCATTTGTGGATTGATTGGTTAAAACTTACAACTGTAGTTTGCTCGCAATGCAGTTAACAGCTCAAAAACGGCTATAATTTCAGAAATTGTCTTTGGCTGGGAGTTCTTGGTGGCAGTGGCAGTGGCAGTGGCCAGCCAGTCTCAGCCTCCTCTCTGCTGTCTTCTCTGATACACTTGGCAGATGTTTATTGGTGATGTGCTCATCCTGGTTGATGTTCAGTACTACACGTAGCATTCAGGTGTAGTAGCCATGCAGGTATTTGTGTAGGGCTTGTGTTAGTGTCCAGCATTCACAGCCATAGAGGAGAACGAACTCCACGGTCGCAGAGAAGAAACTAATCTTGATGTTCTGGGGGAGGTTGGATTTCCACACACTGGTCAGACCATGAAGGGCTCTCCAGTCAAGTCCAGCCTTCCTGCGCAGAATCTTAGGGGAGCGATCCAGCATCCATCCAGCCCAGTGTTCAACTTCCTCACTCTTCCATCCTTGGCTCAGTGCCAAGAACGCATCACACAGTGAGGTTCTTTCATCTAAAGTAAAGACTTTTGTACTTGAGTTCCACACCTATAACTTGTTTCCTTCCAGCCCCTCCTCCTCCTCTGCCGCCTGTAAAGCTGATTACTATCAGAACACGTCGTGAACGAGGGGTCAGAGTGCTAACATGGAAAATGACTACCACACTTTCCAGCGGGTCACACTCCCCCCCCCCCCCCCAACCAAACGGAGATCACAGGGTCTACTGCGAGTCGGGGTGGGGGAGGGGTTCAAGTTCAAGTAGACTGTGCACCCCCCACCCCCAACCCTCCCTGCAGTTTTAGCCTGGAAGTCAGTGGAGCCTAATCAGTCATGTGTGCAGTACAGGAACACGGCTGCTGTTAAGTTGTTTACATATCCCTGAAATGACTGTGGAGGAGTGGGTAATAAGAGCAAATCAATGAGCGGACCAGGGGAGGGAGGGAGAGAGAGAGAGAGACAGAGAGAGAGAGAGAGAGAGAGATTTGGGGGGCAACAAGCTGCTGCCTATGATGTATCGCAGGCTGACAGTGTGTAGCCATATGATGGATTAGCGCAGCTGGCAAATTACACGTCGCTCTCTAATTGTGTTTTTGCAAAGTACATTACGATGCATCACTCCTGCTTTAATCTCAACTGAACACAGGGGGGCGAAGTCTGTTTTTAAGGATGGACGCTTGAGTCCAGCAGACTGGGCTTTCTTCTTGACCGCTCGGGATGAGATAAGACTTGAGAACGTGAGTGACGTCACTTCAGGAGAAACTTCTCGCTCCTTCTCAGACGTGTGGATCTGGATCGCTGTTCTACACAGTGGCACAGCTCTCCGCTTTTCTTCTGCGTCTTTAAAGGGTCTTTATGATCAGAATTGGGCTTGATTTAGGATTTTTATATCGGTAAAAGCTTAACATACTTCCCATAAATACATTTATTACAGTGTATACAAAGCTAATTTGGTTGCTTTCAAAAAATGATCAATTCTACGGCACCAAATGATTGTTTGTTTTTCGCTATTGTGTTGCACTGTCAGAGAGAAGAAGGTAGCAGTGAGGCATGATGGGTTTGGGGGAAGTTCCTGCTCTGACTGTATGTATTTCTGAAGCTGTCCAGCACCCTGATGGACCATCATACACCACAATATGTCCAATATAAACTGAACTCCTTGTTGTTTCAACAATTCTTTTTTCTTTTTTCTCATGCAAGCATGCATTGCCCTCTAGTTTCCTGCTGCTGCTGCTGCTGCTGCTGCTGCTGCTGCTGCTGCTGCTGCTGCTGCATGGTAATGGCAGGCCGGGGTGAGCTGAGGTCAGGCCTGTCAGTGAGGCTCCCAGGAGGAGCATTCCAGGACCCCAAAAAAAAAAAAAATCCAAACTATTTTTTAACTCTAGCAGGAGTTGAAGTCTGAGGCCAATTTTAGAAGGACTCTGCCGCAGGATTCTAATCGGCTGGAAGCATCTACTGCAACCTTTGGAGCGTGCTCGGTCGGGTCAAACAAAGTGCCTCACACGGGGAACTGAGTCCGACCTCGCCAAGCCAGTCCAGCGCTTTGTTGTTTTGGAAGAAAGGAGTCAACGCAGACGGGCTAAGTGGCCGACTGTTGGACGGCTGCCATGCACACGGAACAACTGTATGCAGACATCCATCACAGTGCATAGACCTCAGTGTGGGGAATACACTGGCGGATTGAATTGGACTTGAAGTTTTTGTCATCTCTGTCCACTGATATCCTCAGAGACGCTTTTCTCCTTCTGTCATTTTCATTTCCTCAATTCCTAAATTCATGTTGCTGGGTGGAAAACCTGTTTATTGGAGAAATTGGAAAAAGGTAAGAAAAGAATGCCAATAAAGAAATACATCATATGATTAACTTATTATCAGCAAATGTAATACATACAGTGATATATCGTTAGACGGCCGTTAGACAAAAACATTTGTGGCGCAAAAAATCTGAGAATTGAACAACTGAGGAAGAAAATATGAGGCAGCATTGACAGCTAGACAGGCATCACTATTACAGTTTTTTCCAATTGCTAAAACACAATTTTGCAAACTAGCCTCGTTTTACCAAAACACTAAACACAATTCAGAAAACCACACACCCAAACTGCAAAACACCTCAGGTATCCTGCAAAATGAAGCACTGCAACCAAAACTACATATGACATTATCAAAATCAAACACACACGGCACACACTTCATTCATATCACCAGATTTTTGTCTAAGCAGCTACACACTGTTGGGCAGAATGAAAAGCACTCTCATCTTTGGTATGCTTTGCCATGATACGATAGTAATTGTAGAAAGCTCTTAGATTGTTCACATGCACAGAAATATTTGTAGATCCACACGCATGCTGTTGAAACTTTTATTTTTATTTTTTATGACCAAACAAGCAAATGTATTTACACTGAAGTGAGCTCACAAAAAACAGTTGACAGAAAACAAAAATTGCAGAAAAAAAAAAGACAAGAAAAATAATTAGGCAGCATCTTGCCGCATGGCTGGGTCTGGCCACGACGCCTCGTCCACATCACAGGCAACATCAATTTCATCACATGCCTCTTCCATAGCCTGCACCAGAGGCATGCGCACAAAGGGCTGCAGGTCGTATACTTTCCACCGCCGTGCCGAAAAGAACTCTTCTATTGGGTTCAGAAATGGTGAGTATGGTGGGAGGTAATGCACGATAAATGATGAGTGGTCAGCAAACCAGTTTTGGACTGGGGCTGCACGATGGAAGCTCACGTTGTCCCATACTACAGCGTACCGGCTTTGATGGGTTGCATCATTCATGTGCTGTGGTGGTAGCATGATGTTGTGGAGTCTGTCCAGAAATGTGAGAATGTGGGCTGTGTTGTATGGTCCAAGGATGGCATGACGGTGGAGGGCACCATGCGCACATAGTGATGTTCCCACCACGTCTCTCCAATGGCACCTTATAAAGTTGTTTCATCCTAATTTGGTTCCACTGTAAAATGTGAGCCAATGTGGACAGGCTGATTCGTTGGATGTTGCTGAACACGGTGTTGTCCTGGAAGATGTGGCTTTGAATTTCTCGTAATCTGATTTCATTCCTTTCCAAAACCAAGTTTACTGTGGTAGCTTCCTGTACCCCAGTGAACATATGGCCCCTTCCTCCACCATGGCTGCGTCTCTCAGTCCTTTAGAGAAACAAAATGATAAAAAAAATATATATATATATATAGGCCTTGGACAATGAACAGTAGAGTAAGTTGTACAGGAAACTTGCACACTTACTGTAGTGTATGACATCAGCCATTCATGAAGTAAAACGGGTGTCATCCAACTGATGCACTATGACATGAGGTGTTCTACATAGTGTGAAAGAAATGTTGGTTACATACCTGTTCTCCAGTCTAAATGTCCGGATGACAGAGGCGACAGTAAAACGGCTCAAGTTAGGCTGCACTCTCTGTCCAGCCTCTTGCATTGTCAGCCCATGGTGGATGACATGATCCACTAAGGTTGCTCTGATTTCATTTGAAAGTCTTCTTCTTTGGCCATGAACTCCTCTGCCAGCTCTACCCCTTACCTCTCACTCTTCCTCGCCCTCTTATTCTCCCCCTCCCTCTTCCTCTTCCTCTCTCTGCAATGTCTTCCATTGTTGTTGTAAAAGAAAAAGATGCTCACCTCTTGGTCTTTTTATAGTGCTTACTTCCTGATTGAAGTGTTAACAATTAACCAATGAGGTGTTTGGCCAGGTGGCACATATGTTGTCCAATTAGCTCATGTAGTGTCATTTTGAACATGTGACTTTCTGTTAGATTGTTGTGTCTTATGCAGCGAATCGTGTTCAGTGCATTTAAAAAGTGCCATTTTGAATTGCAAAATGTGTGTAAAGCAGAAAATGTGTTTAGAGTTTTGGAGACTTCAGAAGAGGTTTTGCTCTCTGTGTGTCAGTTTAAATAATTGTGCTATGCATGTCATTTTAGTGTGCTAGCAATTGGAAAAAACTGTATATATTTATATCAGTTGAAGTTGTGTAAATGTGCTGGATGGCAGGAAATCATTCAGTTGTGAAGTCACTTCAATAGTTCCTCGACATTTCACAGAATTGAATAGCAATTCCAAAACGTATTGTGTATACATAGTTTCTATGATTGCAAGAATCTGAACATTTGTATTTCTTCTCTCTGGACGGCTTGGCAGCAGCTCCCAGTCTGACCGGAAGCTGCGGAGCAGCAGCAGCAGCAGCAGCAGCAGCAGCAGCAGCAGCGCTGCGGGCCGAACCAACCTACCGTTATTTGTCTGCAACAAGCTCAGGTTTAACTGCAATGCTTTCCAGATGTTACAGATGTTATTAACGCATTATTGCTGCTGCCGGAGCCCCCAACTGTGAAACCAACCATAACAGAGCCCGGCCGCAATATCGCCGCTTGGAAGCCGGAGTTTGACTCGCTGCTGTTTGCTTTGGTCACACGCCACCAGGGTCTTTGAGGGCTTTAATTGATTTATTTAGGATATGTGAGAGTCGGGGAGACAGAAATGAAACAGGGTTTTCAGCAGCGTGTTTAAAGGTGCAGGGATTATGGTGCTTGCTGGTTTTGTTGAAAGAGATGCTATATGAAAGTGTTTCCTGTGTGTCGTGCATAAAACAAATCATAGTCATTAGAAGATGTTTGACTGCAGGTTCTTAATGGCAGGGCAGGAGGTGCAGCGACTTCAATGAAAAGTGACTGTTGCAAAGGCAGCAGTTGGCAGATCCTCCAAAGATCAGCAATCAACATCCTGGCTGTTGGTCCATCCAGACCAGAGGTGAGCAAAGTGATAGACTGCTGGGCCACAAAGGGTTCTAAAATGTGACAGAGAAGCCGGAGCAGCAGCAGATGGATGGAGATCCACCCAGAACCACCCAGAACCTCCTAAAACTAAACCTGGACTGCCTAGACCAGGGTCGGCCAACCTTTTGACTGCTGGGCCACAAAAGGTTCTAAAATGTGACAGAGAAGCCGGAGCAGCAGCAGATGGATGGAGATCCACCCAGAACCACTCAGAACCTCCTAAAACTAAACCTGGACTGCCTAGACCAGGGTCGGCCAACCTTTTGACTGCTGGGCCACAAAAGGTTCTAAAATGTGACAGAGAAGCCGGAGCAGCAGCAGATGGATGGAGATCCACCCAGAACCACCTAGAACCTCCTAGAACTACACCTGGACTGTCTAGACCAAGGTGGTCCAACGTTTTGACTGGTGGAGCCACAATGGGCTGTAAAATATGACAGAGGGGTTGGAGCAGCAGCAGATGGATGGAGAACCACCCAGAACCACCTAGAACCTTCCAGAACACCCCTGGACCGATATCAAAAATCCCAAATGCAGGAAGTGGAAGTGTTCTCACTGATTGCATCTGGCAGAGATGCAGCTCAGAGGAACCACTGGAGTTCATCAAGCCGCAGTTCCAGCAAATTAAGCTCCATAAAACCAACAAGCTCCATTTCATAAAATGAAATGATTCATGTTTAAGTTCATGTCACACAAAAAGGGGGAATTTGCTAATGTAGAGATAAATCCACTCTGTAATATCCGGAAAATTCTTTATCTATAATCCCACTATGATTCAATGCTGCTGTTATCAAGAACAAGATATCCGTAGTGTGTGTGTGTGTGTGTGTGTGTGTGTGTGTGTGTGTGTGTGTGTGTGTGCGTGCGTATGTGTGTGTGTATGTGTGTGTGCGCGCATGTGTGCGGAAGGAAGTGATCTCTGTTTGTTGTTGTTGTTGTTGTTGTTGTTGTTGTTGTTTCACAGTGATCTGTCACACTGAATTGGGAGTCAGTTCACAGTTGTATCATTGAACAACAATTGAACAGTAAAAGCATGATTACTTTTTCTCTAGTTGTGTATCTAATGACAAGTTGGTATGATCCACTGTGGCTCTTCATCAGTCCAAACAGGTGTTCACAGTGACTGATCTAAACACTGGCGTGTCCATCAATGACAGGTACAACCTGTCTCAGTTCTGGCTCAGATCTTTCCGAACTGTTGGGTCAAGTGTTTTCCCAACAGAATCCATCATCAGAACCTGACCACAACATCTAAAACAGTTGTATTGAAAAACCGCTGGCTCTATTCTGGTCTCACTGCGACTGCTTCCTGCATTCAGATGAACTCATCCACAATATATCCCAAAACACCACAACCAATAAAAGCAGTGACTCATGCTGGCACTCCATCTGCACAAGTATTCACAATCGAGCAGATGATCATAACTGGTGTGAGAAACTGCAACTGTTGAAGGTTTTTCATCTTTCTGTCTTTCTCACGACCATATGTTCATTTTTGTTTGCACA
Organism: Nelusetta ayraudi; assembly: GCF_046127955.1. NCBI lineage: Eukaryota > Metazoa > Chordata > Actinopteri > Tetraodontiformes > Monacanthidae > Nelusetta > Nelusetta ayraudi. Next base: position 4,628,429 of record NW_027466071.1, read on the forward strand.
GTTTTTGATAAATGTAGCAAATTACTGATTCTCACAAAAACAAACGAGAGTTGGGAGGACATCCTGGTTTAGTTTTGGTAGTTTCGTAAGTAGTCTGGAGAGAGTGTGTTTGTGTGTGTGAGACACTTAATTAGTTTTGATTCATCATCATAACTCTCTTCAAGGGTAGAAAATATTATCGCACTTCTACTTCCAGTGTTCCAGCGGAGCTCGGCGGAGCGACCGCAGGCTGTTTGCAATCCGTTCCCGTGGGGATTTTCACCAACACTTTGTTTCCAAACACAACTTGCGCTTCTCTGAGTCTCTCCACCCAACTGTTGCTTTTGCTGTTTTTCTCATCGTGTTTTTTGTCTTCTCATTTCTATTGTGTTATGTGCTTAGTGCATTGGATTGCGGACCCTTGTTTATAGTTGTATGGGCAACAGCTGATTTGTGTTGAGTGAAAGCCGATGATGAAAAGCTGAAGAAATGATTGGAATGAATTCCATTTTCAACAAAGACACAAACAAGACCAGTGAGTCTGCTCTGGTTGCAGTGGAGCAATACAACCTCCTCCAAATGATTCATATCAGTACCAGATGACCACATTGATACATTAGATTGCTGTACTCAAGACAAGAGATTTCTGTCTTGCGTGCCAGATTAGAGATATCAGGGATTCTTTGGAATTGTAATTCCTGCCTGTTAATTTAGTTGTTTTCTTCAGTTGTTGGCTTTAACTGTCGTTTTTGTTTCTCTGCGTTCACTGCTGGTGTTTTTGCTCGTGGAATTCAGATTGTGTGGAAAAAACAGTTTTGTTTCTGACGATGTAATTAATATTACCTGGATACACCCCAGGCTGTAAGCTGCTGTAAAAATGTTTGGATCGCTTGTGTCACACAGAGACAGTTAGAGCTGAACAAGCAACCAGGAGTAGCACCTTGAATTTTGTTGTATGTTCTGATAATATAATATAATATAATATAATATAATATAATATAATATAATATAACATAATAAAAACGATTAATGATTTGAAATTTTAACCTAAGACAAAAGTTCGAAACAAACCCCCCCCCCCCCAAAAAAAGTCATCGCGACACCCAGTTTGATGAGAACAAACCATCGCGGCGCCGGTGCATTGTGGGTAATGAAGTCCTGACGTCGCTCTCGACCGGGAAGCTAACGCTAGCTTGGAGCTCTGAGTGTTCGGGTTGTGGGGGGAAACAGCCGTGAAGTTGGTCAAAATGATGGAGGGGAAGACCGTGATAGTGACCGGGGCTAACAGCGGGATCGGCAAAGCCACGGCGGCCGCCATGGTGGCGCTGCGGGCCCGCGTTATCCTGGCCTGCCGGGACGCTAGCAGGGCCGAGGAGGCGGCCCGGGAGATCCAGCAGCAGACCGGCGCAGACCGGTCGCTGCTCGTCGTCAAACAGCTGGATCTGGCTTCGCTGGCCTCTGTGCGCGCTTTCTGCATGGATGTCATTAAGGTAAAAGTTCTGGTTCTGGTGGTTCCAGCCGGACACCAAGCGTAGTTTGTTTTGGAGACTGAGGAATGAAAGTAGTTTGGTGTCGCTAGGTTTTCAACGGTAAAACAAAGCAAAAAAAATAATAATTATAATACCAAACTATGAAAACGGTTTGTGTGAATTAAATCTTACTCAATGAATGACACACAAATTTAATGCCAGTTGTGCTTTTATTTCAGAATAAGGTGACCAAACGTCACATTTCCCCATTTTTACTTCCTATCTTTTGCTCTTTTTTTCCTCTTTTATAAACTGGTAAAATAATGATAAAACAATTTTCTACCCATACAGAAGAAGTACAGCTAAAATGTCGGTATATCGATACCAGGGTTGAGCAATGCTTTTCAAATGACACATCTGTGCGCAAAAAATATCAAAGTCATTCCATAAAAATAATGTAAACAATGTGTTTATTATTATTATACTGTCAGCCAAAATAATGCCAACACACATCAGTAAAAGAAGAACTTGCTTAAATATCCAACATGTATAAGTTCTTCTATACATATAAATACCTCCTTCAAATTGAAAACACTGTGTACTGTTGTACACCTCCACCACTTTGAGCACCTCTAGTCATTGTAGAGGTCAAAGGTCACTTGTACAAATCTCATGATGTCTGAATAAATTTGGTTTTGATATGTATTATATATATATATATGTATATATATATGTCGACAATCTCCTCTCGTCACTGCTCTCCCAAAAAGGCGGAGCCTCGCCTGGACGTGCTGGTCAACAACGCCGGCGTCTACCAGTGTCCCTACGCCAAGACGGAGGACGGCTTCGAGATGCAGTTTGGCGTGAACCACCTGGGCCACTTCCTGCTCACTCACCTGCTGCTGGACCTGCTGAAGCGCTCGGCGCCCAGCCGCGTCGTGGTGGTCTCCTCCAAGCTCTACAAGCACGGGCGCATTGACTTCGAGGACCTGAGCAGCGAGCAGAGCTACGACAGGGCGGCGGCCTACGGCCGCAGCAAGCTAGCCAATCTGCTGTTCGCCCGCGAGCTGGCTCGCCGACTGGAGGGCAGCGGCGTCACCGCCAACGCTCTGACCCCCGGCGTGGTGAGGACTAATCTGGGGAGGCATGTTCACATCCCAGCGCTGGCTAAGCCCCTCTTTAAGCTGCTCTCCTGGGGCTTGTTCAAGAGCCCCGAGGAAGGGGCCCAGACTTCGGTCTACTTGGCCTGCAGCCCAGACGTGGAGGGTACGCAGGGCCAGTGTTTCGCCAACTGCCGGCCCCAGGTGCTGATGGACACGGCCACGGATGAGGACGTGGCGGGGAAACTGTGGGACATTAGTGAGGTCATGGTTGGCATCACCACGTAGAATCAAGAGACGTTAGGAGGACGTACCCAAAACCTTCTTGAGGAAAGTGGCCTTGATTGATCTCAGCACAAAGAGATGTTGAAGAAAATATCCATCCATCCATCCATCCATCCATCCATCCATCCATCCATCCAACCACTTTTTCAATACCTGCTTCCTCAAGCACTCTGGGTTGCTGAGGTCTGGTGGAACCAATGTGTCAAATGCATGGAGGTCCAGGAGGTTGCAGCCCCCCCCAATTAACCCATGAGACCCCCTGAAAGCCTCAAAACCAAATGTTAAGGGGGTCGTATATTTTTTCAAAAAGCTAAGCTTAAAATAAAAGATATGAAGTAGTCGTAGGGAGGTTGACAAGAGCAGGAGGTCAGTGTGTAGCCAATCAAGTATGAAATTAGCCATGCAGATTATTTCCTGTTTAGTTGTTCAGTGGTTTAATAAAAGAGTTTAATTCTCTCTCTCTTCTCTCTCTCTCTCTTGCTTTTCTTTCCATTCATTTGATTCCAGGTGGCTTTTGCTAGATTGTGTTAGATTGTCCTTAGCTTTGTATAGTAGACAAACTGGTCAACAGTGGAGTCTGTTGTGAGCCTCGACACACCAACAACAACTTCAGGCGGATGGACTATTTTGAAGGTACAAAAAAAACATGTTTAGCAACTTATTTCTTATGTCTTGAAAGGCTGTAGTTGGACGTTAAGTGTGCGAGATACTGAGGACAAAGGATAACAAATGGCTCATTATTTACCTTCTAAATAATAAATAATGGAGATCTGTTATCAGGTGTTCATAATAGAATAATGTCCAGTCTTGCTTCATTTAATGACTCGGCTCATTTCCACACAGGCTCCAGGAGAGGGTGGGGGGGCGGTTGGGGTGGGGGGTGGGATTGGAAATCCAGCTTGGTCGGGGGGTTAGTTAGGCTTCAGTCAGCCGTGCTGCTCGCTCCGAGGGTGCTTATTAGCTGGGAATGTTTTTCTGCGCAGGTCACCCACAGGCACACACACTTTTCCCTTTTCATAAAAGTGATAGCGAGACCCCGAGCCTCCCACTTGTGACTCTTTATCAGGATATTTTCCGGATCATTTCTAGGGAGCTGGAAAAGCCGCTATCTGGTGCACCTCACACACGACCCTCCTGGGGCCCAGTGGCAGCCCCCTGTTCTATTTGCTTTACAAATCACTCCAATTAGGGCAATCCAGAATTCTGGAGTCCCTAATCTGTGGCTGGGTACTCCCACTGCTGACAGAGAAGGTGAGTCTGCATGTTGGAACTCATAATGGTTCCATGAAAAGTGCATTCAAGCCATCTTTTCCTCTGTGGATTGGCTGTGTTGTGGTCAACACACATGCTGGGAATAGCATCCAATCCCAGGAAGAGGAATTCAATCAACGTACAGTCAAAGGTCCAGTGTGGAATATTTGGAGATTTTGAAGTAGAAAGAGCGACATCAAGTGGTTACAGTTCAGATTGCAGCTGCTCTTTCACTCCCTCTCCTGAGCTTGCCAGTGAACTACAGTGGCCTGTGGCACCCAAACCTGGATACCTGCTCCACCTTCATCGTCTCCGTGGTTGCTTTCTGCTCTCTGGGGCTGCAGAGGTCTGGACCTTGAATCTTCTCCCTCTTGTACTTAGAAACACCATTGTTTTAAAACGTAAAGGTTGAGAAAGGTGGTGGTGCTGAGGGAGGGGGTGGGTGGTGGGTGGGTCCCCAGTGCTTCCGCCAAGCAGCTGCCTTGTCACAGCATCTGGAGAGTGGCAGTCATTTCCCATCAGCAGGCCCAGACACATGGCTGGATGCTACGACTAAAATATTGTTGTTTTCTTTCTTTCTTTCTTTCTTGGTTTATTTAAGAAGGATTCCTAATAGTTTCATTGGGAAGATGATCCTTCCTGCGGTCCACACAAACACACACAAGATTAGCAATAATGTGCCTGATTTTTCTTTCTCAAAATTGCTAAAATAATAAGTTAAAGCCAAAACAAAAACATCCTCAGCAGCAATATTTGCTACTACAAGCAGATCTGTATCTGCTTATGAACAAGGAGAGATACTCTGTGTTCCAAAATGTTTCATATTTGCAAGATTTACATGGGAACCATCTTAATATCGTTTCTCTCACTCATACGTGTTAAGCTTTTCACAACATAACATTCATAAATCCAGTCAAATATTACACACTGGACCTTTAGATGAAATAATAATCATGAAGAACTTCCCAAGGCGTGAGTGTGAATGGCTGCGACTTGCATGCGAGTGCTTGCAGGACGTGACCTCCAGGTTTTCGGTGGTGAAACAGCGTCGAGTGTGCGCTCATAAAAAGTGAAGTGCAAGTACGAGCTGTCGGCCTCACAGCTGCTGCGCTGGAATAATGTTGTTTGTTTCAGACAAGTAGTCTGTGTACTGACACTGACGCATGACAAGCAGGAAGTGGAGAGACCGAGACCCCCACCGCCCCTCACCCTGCTACCCCCACCCAGCAGAACATGTTGCAGGGTGAGAGCGCTAACAAAAAATAATTGAAAAAAATGCTCATTACTTTTGTGCTTTTTTAAAATGTATTTATTATTATTGAATATATAAATGATAATGTGAATACAATTACGATAAATATATTTTATTTATATATCATTTATCACTATTATTTATTTTGATCATTTTATTTTGTAATTTATGTTTATTTTTTTACACAAGTCTGTGTATTTCTATTGAAGTACAGAACATAAATACTTCTGCCACCTCTGATCTTGAATGCGTCAAAGTGTCTTGTCGGGGGGGTTCCTCTGCTCACAATGACGCAAAAGTGATCCAACCACCGCTCCACCGAACACACACATACACACACACACACACACACACACACACACACAAACACACACTGCAGAACCAGGACCTCAGTCTGGTTCAGCCAGCGAGTCCTCCGAGTGAGCAGAGATCAGCCATAAATCATCTGGAAAAGTTTAGCGTAAAGTAGCAGTGGGGGTGGGTGGGGGTGGGGGTGGGGTGTGAGGAGGAAGAGGAGGAAGAGGAGGGGGGAGGGGGAGGGGCCCCGAGGAGCGCTTGTCTTCAGCCGACCAACCACTCGGCCAGAGGGATTTGTTTTCTTTGAGCCGTCCAAACAGTGGGGAGAAGAGAGACGTCCCACCATGGGACTGCCGCCCCCACCCCCACCCCCCGATCCTGTCAAACATGCACACACATGTTCCCTCACAGACACACACACACACACTCTGCTACAAGCTGGTGGAGTAGGTTCTCACATTAATACTCGCTGCCGTCGTGGTTTCACTGCTAGCGCAGCGTTTCTCAACTGGTGGGTCGCGACCCAAAAGTGGGTAGCAGAGCTGCTTTGATTGGCCAGTTGCCCCTTATTCATTTATTTTCTAATGGAATGTGGGGGGTTAAAAATGTATGTATATACATATATACATATCTTTGTGTATGTCCAAGGTTGAAGGCAGCCTTGTTGTCAACCCTGCATTCTGGGACACATTCACCGCGTTGAGGTGTTGCTGCTCTGCGGCCTGCAGTGAGAATCACCTGCAGACAAAAGATACAAAATGCTGAAAAATGTAAAACATACAATAGAAAACAAAAACAAGGCACACGATATATATGTTAATATGACGTGTTATGTTTTGTTCATATGATGATTATGACTGCATGAAGAACTTGCTTTGTTGCACTATTTTTGTGGAATGAATTTGAGTGCCGTGTTAAATAAACTTGGATGGCGACTTCATGACTGGGGGGGCGGGGGGGGCATCGCTAGAGGTTGTAGAAAATGATCCAACCAGAGCAGTCCACTGGGGTGCACTGGAGTGCAGTGGGGTCCACAGGTTACAGCCTGGGAGGAAGTGCTGTTGCTGGAAGGTGGACTCTGGGTGAAGCAGTTCGGCCTTGTTCGGCCTTGACGCAAAACCTTTCGGATCTGGAAGCTGTAAAACAAGATCACCTCAGATCTGCAGCCTGCACTGTGTGTGTGTGTGTGTGAGTGTGTGTGTGTGTGTGTGTGTGTCATGTTTTAGGGTTTATTAAAAGGTCCAGTGTGTCATATTTGGTCATTTTGAATAAGAAACAGCTACATCTAGTAGTTACATTTTAATTGCCGTGTCTTTCACTCTCCCTCCCTCTCCTGAGCTTGCCAGTGAACTACGGTGGCCCTTTGCACCCTAACAGTTCTTCATTTTTTGTTCATGGTGTGATTTTGTTGCTGTCAGCTGAGTATGAGCGACGCATTGCTGCTGTAATGACTCAGTCAAGACTGTTGGACCGATGGTTTATTTGCAAAGTGCCACATGTCTCCTCACTTTTGAGAGGGCAGTTTGTAGGTCGAGCGAGTCCAGGCCACAGCGGCAGAGCAGAGGCGCACTGAAGTACCAACAAAGTCAACAAACACCAACATCTCTGTCACCACCTTATCAGCAGCATTGCACACGGTATCGCTTCAACATTTCCCATTGATGGTCAAATTATGTTTGGATCGTACCTGTACGAACCCAACAGCCCCCTATTGAAAAACTATTGCTTGGGTTTTGGATGATTCGACCTCAGTGATTTCTGGTTGTATTTTCAGCCAGAACCAGGACCCTGAAACATGAGATTGGGACCCAGATAGAGTTGTGACGGGCCTCCAAGCCCTGGTGCCACTGCTGTGGCTGCTGGAGCAGAAACACATGGCAGAGAGACATCACGGCTTTGGTTCGGGTCCTCGTGGGAACAACTCTGTCGGCACCCGAGGGACCGAATCCACCTGACTGATTGGGCTGCGCAACCTTAGAAGTTAGCGGTTGTTAATATCAGCGGGAACCGAGTGGACATCTGCAAACACAGCAGCGAGCCCAGCGCCTCGTCCTCCCCTTTGGAGAAGTTAGTCTGCAGAGCGTCAGCGACTCAGTGGCTGTCAGACTCTGAACCCAGATGCCCACACGTCACCCAGGCTGTAAAGTATTAGTTCGCTTTCTGCAAACGCTCCGTTTCCTGTTTACATCCCACAACTGTGTGAACTCTGACCCTTCACCTCCTGCGTCGGCTTCCACCAGCGCGTTCAGGTTGGAGAGGGCAAATAGTGCCACCTACTGGACCGTGTTTTGGTAGAAGGCAAAGTATGGAAAGTCAAGAGTCGGACTGCAGATGCGAGCGGATGGGAGTTCCTGAGTGAGTAAAGTGTGTCGGTCGAACCCGCAGGAAAAAATAAAGAGGAGGCGAACTGAAAAGCTGTTGTGTTGTGACTCCCTCTACTGTATTGAAAGGGAATGACAACTTTGGTGGTTCCAGTTTCTTTAACGCACCTCGACTTTAACTTTGCCCAGAGGGAAACTCTTTCCCAAAGCCATCAACTTGTGGGCACATTTAATACCAATATCACCCAGAACATCCATAATAACTAAACACAAGAACAGTATACAAACTGTACATTACATAGACACAGCCAGGACAAGATCACACACACACACTTATTACACTGAGCGGGCTCTGAGTGTAATAAGTGTAATAACAATAGTAACAGTAGGTGTCAGCAGGTGCTGGTGAGACGTACACAGGCTGGCAGGTCCATTAAAGATGCTTTTCAAGCCAATCAAATCGCCATCGAACTGCATCATCATCTCATCATAACAATCACACATGATGCACTTTATGCACAAAACGTACAGAGACAAACGACTGGCTGGAAACGTCCTTCTGGTCAATGCTGTTTTCATCAGAACACAGTGAGCAGTGCAAACATCCCATAGAGAAGAGCACAGGGATAGGCCACCAGGAGCTGCTGGCCGTCCATGGCCAAGGTGGAGATGAAGATCTTGGAGGCGGAGAAGCTGCACCAGCAGATCCCCAGTACAGCCAGCAGGGTTCCCAGGATGCCTCTGTGGACACAGGAAGATACTTTGAACTTCTCCACTGCTGCTTCCTCATTGGCCGATGAGGTGATGACTCTTTACTTCTTGAATTGAAGCCTTTGACGCCTGATGATGAAGAGTTTGCAGTGTTTGGGAGATACCTGGGGTACTCTTACTGTTCTTTAAGTGTGCATAAACACTTAGTTGTGTTTGTGATATTGGTTTGTCTCACAGTGACGTCCAGCACTGAAACCCTGACTGGAGTTCTTGCCATCGGACAATAGTATTTATTCTAACAGATACTTTGCTGTTCTTGTTTTAATGGGAGAACTGTTCAATCAGCCGCTGACACACAAATAATACATATTATACATATATACACACATACACATATATATGTATGTGTGCATGTGTGTAAGAAAAAGGAAAAACTTCCATAAACATTTAGTTTGTACTTCTATACATACAGATACCTCTTGTGAAGTTTGATCTAATTACAATAACACTGTGTACTGTTGTACCATGGTTTCCCAACAGGTGGCGCTGCCCTAATGAATGTAGCATCAACAAGCGTTAACAAAGGTGAACCCAGCAGTAGTTTGCCGTACACACCAATGTCTGCCAGCCACTGGCCTCCACTGGGAGCACACATACTTACACAGTACATGTATAGAGAGAGTTTCCAGTGAGTGCAGTGGGAGTGAATGGACTCACTGCAGAGAGTAGAAGACAGCAAACGCAGACAGCGCCACCATGGGCAGGAGACAGTAGCCGAGGACGCTGGCCACGCAGCCCAGCGACACCGACACCGAGCTCATGAGGCTCAGCAGGATGAACATCCCAGTGCAGGCCAGAGCACTGGTACCGTACACGTAGCCAAAGTGGACTTTACCAGCCTGAAGACCAGGAGAAAGACAAACACTGCAGCTCACTAATGCACTTATGGTGTGACAAGGAGATGTTGAGTGGAGGACGGGTGGAGAGCTGGAAGGTGTCAGGGGTCCAAGGGAGAAGTTACCATCATCAGGGTCACGCCCAGTGCAACACAGAAGATGATTGGCCCCGTCAGGTCCGTCTCGTTCATTATGCTGCCATCCGCCGGCTTACAGGGGTTCAGCACTGTCAGGGCCTTCTGCCAGATGTGGTCCAGATTGATGCCAAGTTCTGGACAGCGTGCAGAGCCAGAGGGGACAAGAAATAAATATCCTAAATACTCACTGAGTCACCACACTCGTTCTGCCAGTCGACTCTTTCATTAGTCCAAGTCGTGAGTCAGAGCGATGAAATGTTAATGTGGACGAATGAAGTTCGGCTGGTAAACGATCTCACAATCCACCCCACTCACAATCAAGAACCAGAATAGAATCCAACGTATATAAAGATGTGTTTTTTTTTACCTTCCAGTAGAGGAGGTTCCTCCTCAAAGTGATCTACACCTGCGTTCTCTGCAGGCACTTCAGGTTGGTAGAACTGTGAGTCGACGTACTGCTGCTGAATGGAAGGATCGTGGAGCCCTTGCGTGTAATCCTGCGTCCCCCTGGAGAAAGTAGCAAGGAGAAAACTTCAACATTTCAGAAGTGAGTGAATGAAGCCACACCTACTCTGAATGTGACAAGTGTGAGATCATGTTGTATCTGTGCAGTCAAGGTCCTACCTAAGGCCTCTCACTATACTGGCTCATTCTCTGAGCCTGTCAGTCTTGACAAAACAAAAGATGTATTTTTACTGAGCAGTTAAGTGTGTGATATTTGGAGAGTTTGATGAAGAAACAGCAACTGCATTACATTTCAGATTGCAGCGTCTTTCACTCTCCCTCCCTCTCCTGAACTGCCCGCCAGTGAACTACAGTGGCCCTGGGCACCCACACCTGGATACCTGCTCCACCTTCTTCTCCTAGGTTGGTTTATTGGTGGGTAGTTTGGTAGTTTGGAGTGTGAAAATCTATCACTTCTGCAACCATGAGAAGTAGAACTTTTTGTTCATTCAGACGTGTTGGGAACACGTTATTATTTTTGACAATAATTGACCTCGATTGAAAATGAATGAGCAAAACAGTCGACATTCTCCGATAAACAATCAAACAATAACATTCAAAATAATTCAGCTACATTAAAATGTGACTGTGAACAGAAAATGCAATTGCAAATTCAACAAATCATTTTTGATTTATTTTTGTTGTTGTGAGAATTGTGTTAGCTGTACCTGCTGCAAACCCACAATGGACATATTACATGTGCATTGCCACACACATGCTTGCATGTTGCCTGTTTGCTTTAGTAGAGGAGGAATCATGTTTGCTCTTCTTATGTTCAAAGGAGCTGCTTGCTACTTACTCATAATAGGCGGCGCATGTTGGATTGTCTGTGTCGTAGTAGGCGAAGCTGTGACCCTGGTCATCGATGTGATATCCAGTCTGATAGAAGTCCTGCTCATATTGCTGGAAGTCGCCCATGTTAACCAGAAGAACTGCTGCCGCAAGACAAGAACACATCAGAATAATCACATCGAGACGCTTGGATTTCAACATTTAAAAAAAGACCGTTGGACCTTTTCAACAAAAAGGAAAAATGATTGGAATGTGACAGTCAAATAGCAAAAATGTTATTTCCTCATTGGCCGTGCAGTCCTGTCACTTACTATGAATGACAGGTAGCATTAATAGTCAGAGCATGGTATTTGAATTTGCCAGAGTTAATGAATCCACATACAAGCAGTTGAGGTTGTGTTGTGTCATCCAGTTAGAAGTCAAACCTTATCAATAAACTTTATTGGACTAAAGGTTCTTGGCCGCTCGGTCCTTTCGGACTCACCTGTGCGTGTCAATGATCCAAACAGAGCAGGTTTTTCATCCGGCACTGTTGGAAAGTAGTGCTGCTGTGGTGGCAGAGAGCGTCTGGCCCAGTTGTCAGGCTGTTCCAGGAATAGATTTCTATATTAAGGCCAGAGGACGTCCGTCCACTCAGACCCGCTGGTTCTGGTTACCCCAAATAAAAACTGCCAGGTCTGTGTTGAGACTCAGTGCGTTTATATACACTGAACACCAAAGATTGCCATTATAATGAGGATGAAATCTAGATGTCACCGCTACACTTGGATATATTTTATTTTCTAAATATCTTGTAGACGACAAAAAAAAAGAATCAATTAAAAGGTAGAAGAATAAATTCTGACAAAAGAACTGGACAAATGACATTAGCAACATGTAGCCAAGTGTCCAATGGCAGACCAGGGACCGTCTATGTGCAATTGTCAAAAGATATGTATATCAAAAGAATCAAACATACTGAAATGTATCTTTGCACATTTCTTTTTTTTTTTTTTTTTTTTCTTTTTTTTGGTTTTACGGTCATTCTGGACCTTTTCTAGTGGTCCTACTCGGTATAGCTGCGTATAGACACTGCACCACTGCGATTGGTTAACAGGAAACACGGATCAAACCTACTCTGGACGTGACTGGACGGATAAACCGTCCTGCTCCACACCAGTCGTTCCAGAAGGTGGCGGTAAAGCGCCTAACAGTTGTTTTGCCGACTACAAGAAGAAGATGGTTTACTTAAAAAAAAAAAAAAAAAAAAAAAAAAAAAAACTTGGACAGGCGCAGCAGGCACTTCCGGTAAAGACGGAAACACAACAACGGCTGTCATGTGATTGCTGCTTGTTCCTCTTGCTTAGCATGGCTCTGCTCCGTTGAGTTGGATAAAGTTACACAAAAGGTTCGTGACACAATGCGGTTGTTGGTTTGTCGTGTAGTCCTCTGTCGTGTCTGTCAATTAGAAGGAACTGACCGCCAAAGTTAACGGCCGAGGAGGAGTTACCGCCTGTTTGTTGTGCCCATTAGCTCGCCTGCTAACTCACATCGGCTGTTTTAGCCGCAGTTTTAGCGACACTAAAACCCTGAAAACTGCTTTTTTTCTCAGGCGTCCAGCGGTCCACAGTTAAACCTGCATCTGAAATGGCCGACGTGAGTATGAATTGTTTGTTTTGTTGCTTTTCCCATGTAGCACAAAGTTAAACAAGTCCTACTGAGATACATCAGAATCGTGTTTCTGCGTAGTTTAACTGGTTGTACAAACGACCTGACGTCATACTAAAAATCCTTATCGATGTTGATTTTAATGTAGATGGTTTATTTAAGAGGAAACGAGCAACACGGTAGAAAGACAAAAGTCATACATTGGTGAGAAATGCAGTGCAGAGTTTGACACCGATGGCTTAAAGCGACTCAATAGAAAGTTTGACACCTTTTGTTTCACTGTGTGCAGGATTTGAGGAGGTACCTGTATAAACAGTTGCAGAGGTGAGTGTTGAAGGTAGCGCAGCCCAACCAGTGGACCTGATGCTACTGGAATATTATCTCATTTCTTATTTCTTATTTCTCCACTGTGTCTCCTCCCGTCAGTGTGGAAGGTCTTCACGCCATCGTGGTGACAGACAGGGACGGAGTCCCGGTCATCAAAGGTAGCGCGACACAGAGGCAAACTCCATCCAGTGTAAACAAAGCACTCGTAGTTTATCATTTGGCTTCAGTATTGATTCTTAATTGACGGACGAGAGACGGCAGGACCTGAAATTGACTTTTTCACTGCAGCCTCGGATGAAAAGTGGCTCAGGTTTATTTCCCCAGTGGATCAATGATCAGATCAGCAATCAATTGATATTTAGCTCATCAGAAACGGTCCCTATGCTGGAGTATCTGGATAATACTGCAGTAGTACTAGTAAGTAGTAGTAAGTCCTGGTCTTCACAGCTGGTCACTCAGGATGTCTATCAAAGCCCAGTGAGCGCTGAACTCATGATGGACGTTGAAATGAAAAATGAAAAGACTTCACTGCTGGTGTCCTTTCACCGTTGTACTGCATTGCACTGCATTGTACTGCATTGCACTGCATTGTACTGCGTTGGCTCACAGACTGTGTGGGCATTCCACAGTTGACTTGATGGTATGGAAATAGAAATGTTAATAAAAGCGTGTGTGTGTGTGTGTGTGTGTGTGTGTGTGTGTGTGTGTGTGTGTGTGTGTGTGTGTGTGTGTGTGTGTGTGTGTGTGTGTGTGTGTGTGTGTGTGTGTGTGTGTGTGCAGTGGCCAACGACAACGCCCCGGTGCACGCCCTGCGGCCGGGCTTCCTGTCCACCTTCGCTCTGGCCACCGACCAGGGCAGCAAGCTGGGCCTCTCCAAGAACAAAAGCATCATCTGCTACTACAACACCTACCAGGTAGGACAGCGCCCCCCACTGGCAGCTCTCTCTCACACACACACACACACACCTGAAGAACCTCTAAGCTTGCAGTGTCGTGTGTGTTTTTGCCGCCAGATCGTGCAGTTCAATCGGCTGCCACTGGTCATCAGCTTCATCGCCAGCAGCGGCGCCAACACAGGTGAGCAGCTGATGGTTTGAAGTTCACATCCGAGGGGAGAGGCTGGGGGTCGAGGAGACTTGACCTCCAGCCTCTGAAGGTCACCGCTGGAGGTGCTGCTGTTGTGTGACAGCCTGTGCTTGTGCTCCTCAGGCCTGGTGATGAGTCTGGAGAAGGAGCTGGCTCCTCTCATAGAGGAGCTGCGGCAGGTGGTGGAGGTCACCTAAGATCTGCGACTGCAGCAGCTTCTACAGGAAACTCTCTGTCTGTCTCTCTCTCTCTCTCTCTCCCTCGCTCTCTCTGAAGTCCTGGATCCTGGCTCATCAGTAAACTTTCCTCGCAGCTTGTTGTCGTTTCAAAGTGGTCTCAGCTTGTTGTCGAGAGGCTCTTCTGTCAGTCGTCAGTTCTGAATAAATGTTGAGTTTTGAGCAAATCAAGTGTCAAGTGTTTTTGATTTCCATCTCTGCAATGTTCAACTTCCTGTCCAGAAATGCATCGCTATCACATTAACATGAAACCTCAAGTGAAAACCTCTCAAACATTTGTTCAAATATTGGAATTTATTACTATTGCAGTGAATGAAGAATGAGGCACAAACTGCATCATTTCTGCTGGACTGTTGGTGATTTCATATTTGGAAGAAGAAAGGCATGATGGGAGATTTTATTGCAACAGTGTGTATTATCAGTGCGTTTGAAGGAGTAACTGGTGGTAGTGCTTGGACTTGCTGATGCACATGTTTTTTTTTCATTGTTACATATTGTACAAATGGTATAATAATAGCATAATAATATGTACAAATAGTGTCCAAACGCATGCACAGACCCACCAAGGCTTCCCAACACAAGGTCGTCACGATGACCTTCATCCATCAGTCGCAGCTGAGCTCAATCACCTCTTGTCTGAATTCTTTTGGAAACTTGGAAACTGCATTTCTTTTTACACTCAAGTTTTGGAAAAGTGCAGAAGTACTGCACAGTACTCAGTGCAGCAGGTACTGAAGGAAGAGGAGCCTCCATCCATCTCACGTCTTCCTCCAAGCCCTCCAGCAGGCAGCAGAGGTCAGCGACCTTTCCTGATCTGTGACTGAAAAACACTTGACAGAGTCACTGGCTGCTGCTGCTTCATAAAAACTCCCTGCTTCAGCAAATTATATGAGCTCATTCATATTTGGATCCACAAGTTTGCGATTAAAAGTGCCCCTCAATCACTGTTTTAAAGGAAGTGGCAAAATGCTAAATGCAGATAGCCGCGAGCAGACTAGTGTGTGCTGTAGATGCTAGCAGCTGACGCATTTATGAACAAATACAGTAATGCTAGTGAGCAGTGTTTTTCACACGATGTACACAGTCGCCTAGATGCTGAAAAATAGCAAAGTGTGTAGTGAGCAGTTTTATTACTGCAGGAGTTGGAGTACAAAAGTCTTCAGTGTGTGCTACAGTGGTTGACTGTGTCACCGTAGAAGCAGCAGCGCATTCATTTCCAGTGAAGAGGAAGTGAGGAAATATGAGTCAAGCAAAAACAGCAGGAGTCGTTTTATTTCATCACTCTGCTTTTTCTGAATCCAACGAGCCTTCGCGCAGCGTCATCAGCACGCTAGCAACCCAACCTGCTGGGTTGAGTGGAATCAAGAGAAGCACCCTGAAGCTGAGTGTCAGAAATCAACTCACCATTTTCCACCTGAGGATCTTGAGCCACTCATCGGCCTCCACGCCCGTCTTAGCACACAGGTAGAAGGTCCTCTCAGGAAACACCAGGCTGATGACACGTTAGCGTTGGTTAGCATTGCCGCACGCATCTAGTACGATAATCTACAACTGCAACTGTTCAGATTTTTTGGTAGGAGTGATACAGTTTCATCTGTGTTGTGTCCCTTTGAGCGCAAACGCAAAGGTTTTTTCAACCTACAGTTGGTGCAATTAGCAAAACCACTTCCGTTGACAGTCAGGAACCTGGAGACAGTTTTCATTGTGAACCAGGAGGTGTGACACACTTTAGGCGTGTGATTTTCCTCCTCTTAGAACGCTTCTCATATTTATATGAGAATCGTCAGAGATCAATCAGGGTCCCGGTGCTCCCAGTTAGCTGCCATCTTGCACCAGCATATTTCTAAGGAAGCCTGGTGTGGACAACCCAGCTGCCTGACAGCAGAGTGTTTGGTATTTAGGCTGAACGCTAGGGAGCGCCCTCACATAAACCAACCCAGAAGAAGAAGGTGGGGCAGGTGTCCAGGTTTGGGTGCACAGGGCCGCTGTAGTTCACTGGCAAACTCAGGAGAGGGAGGGAGAATGAAAGACACTGCAGTCCGAAATGTAACCACTAAATGTTGCTGTTTCTTCTTCAAAATCTCCAAATATGACACACTGGACCTTTGAAGTAGTGTGTTTATATTTTAATACAGCTTGGCTTATTCTCTGTGTCCATTCACACAATGCTGCTAATTCTAATGACAAACATGTTGTGTAAAGGGTTATAATTGTAGAGTCATGTAATTGATCACAATACTGTGAAATGTTAAAAAATGAAAAGTGTTAAAAAGAAATGTTAGAAATGGTTAAATTGAATAAGATTTAATTCATTCATTTCGTATTTTATCTTCTTTCTTTTTTTTATTGTTGTTGTCAAAACGTAATGCTATCAGTGATCCGCATGGCAATCTGGATCTGAATGCTCAGGATTGACTATGTTGGTCTCCACCCACAATACCCCGGGGAGTCGCTGACATGAGGAAGCACGGTGATCACATCTTGTCAACACTTCTCCCTGATTTCAGGGGCCCAACAGTTGCTCGTGCAGAAGAATACAGGAAGAGTTCAGATCTTATCAAGCTGCAGTGAAGGGGAAGAGGCCGCTGAACTGCTGCCTACCAGAACACTGCACTGGTCTGAACCTCCTGCCAGCCGTCAACCATAACAACTTCCTCCCTCCTGGCGAGACCCGCCACAGTACCCCCGCTGCCACAGGGTAGTACATCTGAGGCCCGACCAATCAGAACCAAGCTGGTTTTCTCTTCCTACTGGCAGTGAGGGTGAAGTTCTCACCAGACTGTAAACAGAGGTTCTCATGTTGTTTTAATTGGGGACTGAGCCCCAGTGATTGACCAGCTCTGAAGCAGAGCAGGTCACGGCAAGGCCAAGACTCGTTTGTTCCTCGTATGTTTATTATTTATTCTTTTATCGGCACCTGCGCTTCAAACCCCGATTTCACCCCCTCAAAATACGTGGATCCTCGCACAATCTTGCATGCAGGTCAGAACCGGTGAAAAATTATTTTTTTGAAAGACTTTTACACACTTGCTCAATCACGCCCTCTACATAGACCAAAACACTAAAATGGCCGTAGTGCCCTCTAGGAAGGTCATAGACACATGGGACAAAGACCCACATATTCCTAGAATTCATACCTAATTTTCATAAATGCTAACCTGTAACCCCAAACAAACCGGAAGTGAGATATTTTCACTTGTTTGAAAAAATATCAAAACACAAGGATCAGGAACCGTAGGTGCAACAGATTTGAAATCGGTCACATCGACGTGTAACAAAAACCCACGTGTTGGTCTCATCAAGCTCTATGTTGTGTACGCTCTAACTTTTTTGGTATGACATACAGAAAGTGAGATAGTTCAACTTGTTTGAAACGCCCCCAAGTCGGACTGTCCGTTCATTCACTGGCCACGCCTACACCGTTATTCATACATAAAAGTTATACAGTTAGATTCCCGAAGACATTGGCTAAACGATGATGCCAGTATCTCTCCTGTAGATGCAGAAATGGCCGAGTTGGAAGCATTTGTTTCCCAGCTTTCAAAAACCGAGACATGAGAAAAAAGCGCCCCCTCGGAATGGCGCATAGACGTGCAACAAACAACCACGTGTTTGTCTCATCAAGCTCTACGTCGCTTACACTCAATTTATTTGATACAACAAGCAAGAAGTGAGATATTTCAAGTTGTTTAATATCGCCCAAAAATTTACTGTTCGTTTTCGAACTGAATATGAATATATCGCAGGCAATTGCACGTTGTTTTCTGATGTCTCCAATTTTACAATTTTATGCACTGAAAAAAGTATAAGACAATAAACAATGTTTAGCAGCCTCTAAATCATTGTGTTAATTCTTCATATTTATGGATATAGTTAGAACGTTGGATCGGCTTTGACCATGAAAGATCCACAATGCAGAACACTGGCTGCATAACGTTCTTTTTTTTTTCTCAACTGGCAGGCAGAACATGATCAAAGGCTATTCAAACATGACAGTCATAAATGCTGGCTTGTGATTGGACAACGGCCCATAACAACAGACATATAACTGCAGCTCAGCCCTCCTCACTCCCTTTTCCAACTGCCGTGAGGTAACGCATTCACAATTCTCCTGACTGCAACTAAGGAAATATGTATGTAAGGTTCATTTCTATAGGCATGTGAATCTTTGTGTACATGTTGACTCGGGCTTTCCTACCGTCAAAATGCTGCTTTGATCATGTTCTGCCGGTAGACAGGGTATTCATGTGTCACAATTTGGACATTGTGTTCCCCCACTTTAAGTCTTTACTATCCAGCCCATTTCATGTAGACGCAGAAATGACCGGGTTCGTAGCGTTTGTTTCCAAGGTTGCAAAAGCGGAGCTCATTCAAACACCCATGCGTTTGTCTCATCAAGGCCTAAAATTTACATTTGACAGCCTCATCCAAAAAAAAAAAACAACTGGAGGTGAAAAATCTGCATCATTTGCACACACAGGCTTATGATTATTTAGACTTCTTCCAGAGTCGGCAGATGTCGGGGGGCGTCGTCAGGAGTCGGCAGAGGTCGGGGGCCATCGGCGGCCACGTAGGCTCAGTCCCGCAAACCCTACTTGCATGTTTAATTTGCGTTTGACTGTCGTTAGTGGCGTTAGTGAGCGGCATTCTGAATTCTGGCCATCGTCGGTGTGCCAGATGTCCAGAACCTTCCAGGCGACGATACCCCAGCTAAAACACACCGTAAACAGGCTTTAATATTTAGCGGAAACCCCCCCCCCAATCTGGCAATCGCAAGCTGCCTGTCTGTCGCTCCAACAATGAAGTCGCTATCAGTCGTCACAACAACATCCTTGGACACATGGACGAGGAAGGCAGCAGTAGCTTGGAACGCTCAGACCATTTGATAGAATTTATGGAAAGTCAGCACCAACCCAGACGGTAATGCAACTGACTAGAAAAAGATAAAGGTTTAAAGCTTTGCACTTTGAGGTACAACCTTTAGCTTCCTACTAGTTTGAACTAGTTCAGGTTAAAAGTGAACTTTCCCAACACTAATAGCTGGAACTACATTGAAGACATTGCTGAATGCACCCTTCATTGAATATCAAAATATCAAATATCAAATTAAATATAATTTTGTCCATGTCAATAGGTGACCACCTAATTACTTCAAATTCACCTCCTTCCGTCAATGACCACGACAAGCAACTACAAGTCAGAAAATGTAGACCTGCCTCGAGGTTCTACAAATAAGCCTTGAATCGACTTAATTCTCTCTCTCATCCCTGATCTCATATTTCTATTTTCAGTTGACGCGGAGGAGCATTAAAATGTCCATCCTGTGCTTGCACAAGTTCCGCATTTCCTTTACCATCCTCTGTTTTTCACTGCTGCTGCTCATGTACAAGTTTGTCAATCTAAACCTGGTCCAGAGATCTGACCAGAAGACCGGGCCACACCTGAAGAGAAGCCCAAACCGGACCGTCCTGCTGTGGCACTGGCCCTGGGCTGAAACCCTTTAGCCTGGAGGGCGATGTTTGCTGGGACCTGTTCAAGATTCCAGGATGCAAACTGGTGGAGGAGCGTTCCTACTACTCCACAGCTGACGTGGTGGTGTTCCACCATGAAGAATTGAGGACTGGCCAACAGACTCTGCCCTTAGACCGTCCTCGCCCAGAGGGCCAGAGGTGGGCCTGGCTGACATTGGAGAGCCCAGTTTGGAATGGGAACCTGAAGAGGTTTTCCAACATCTTCAACATGACCGTGACTTACAGGAGGGATTCGGATGTCTATGCACCTTATGGTGAACTGCAAGCAAGAGAGGACGGAGGGCAGCCAGTTGAAGGCATTCCTTCAAACAAGACATTCTTTGCCTGCTGGGTGGTCAGCAACTACAACAGCCATCACGCAAGAAGCAAGGTGTACGACGAGCTGGAAAAGTTCATCCCTATACAGGTGTATGGCCGGTGGGTGGGAAACCGACTCTCCGATGAAAACCTGATACCCACCATCCAAAAATGCTACTTCTACTTGGCCTTCGAGAACTCAAACTACAAAGATGACATCACAGAGAAGCTATGGTGGAACTCCTTCAAGGCCGGTGCGATACCAGTCGTCTTCGGAGCACGCTTGGACGACTACAAAGCTGTGGCTCCGCCTCATTCTTTCATCCGCGTAAACGAGTTTGCAACGGTGAAAGATCTCGCTGGGTATCTGATGCAGCTTGCGCAGGACAAGAAGAGATACAAGCAATATTTCACCTGGAGACTGAAGTGGCAAATAAAGTACTTCTCTGGCTGGAGGGACGTCCTATGCAAGATCTGCACAGTGTTTGACAGTTTACCTGCATACAGAGTGTACTCTGACCTGGACGCCTGGGCCGTAGACAAGAGCACCTGATCTATGCAGTTTTTTTATGGCCCAAGGTCTCCCTGCTTCCTGCTTGGTTGGGACAAGGGACCTCCCTTGGACTGCTCTCCCCCTCCACAGCCTGCCTGGGGAGGACATGCTGCAGAATTCCTCCTCACTCTCTCTCTAGATTTTGAAATCAGATTTTTGACTTTTTGGGATTTTTTAAAAAATTTGATTGAGTTCAATTATTGTAAAGGAAACCCTAAATAAGTTGTTTTGAATTTTTTTTTTATCATTGTCAAATCACTTTTAAAAAAAAAAAAGAAAAAAAAAAGCTAAAGCTTGTTGTGTTTAACATCTACCGGGGGTCATCGGGGGTCGGCGGCGGCCACGTAGGCTCAGTCCCGCCAGGTTTAATTATATTTGTACATGATGGAAAATCTAGTAGTACTAGTTGATAATAACTGGTCATTGAGACAATTCTGAAAATAGATCCGTGGAAACCAGGGGTTGGGAACCCATGGCTGGCGAGCCAGATGTGGCTCTTTTGATGACGGCATCTGGCTCACAGAAAAATCTTAGCTGACCTTTCTTAACACAAGCAATGAATAATTCCGCTGATTTTCAAGTAAAACATTACAAAAATCACAGTTTTAAAAATAATCTTCCCCCAAAAAATTCTGGTGCATTTTATAGGCGACAATATTTTTTTTTTTTACCGTTTAAGCAGGAAGTTAGCAAGCCGGTTTATACAGCGCAAAGCCTTTGGCCCAAGAAGAGGATTGATTTATTTACTTAGCTTTGACAGAGAGTTCTGAAGCCCGCGTGGCAATCTGGGTCAATTGACAACTAGGACGCAATTAAAGCAGAAGTGCCACTGTGCTCAAGTGCAGCGCAGGCAGCGGCATTTCTGGACACTGCGCGCACGCAGTGCTTTTCGTAATTCGCTGTCATACTTAAATCCTCTGCACGGCAATAAAACAACACTTTGATGGCAGGACGGTTGCCAATACCAAACACTCTGCTGGATTGTCCACACCAGGCTTCCTTAGAAACATGCTGGTGCAAGATGGCAGCTAACTGGGAGCGCTGGGACCCTGATTGGTCCGTGGAGATTCTGATATCTATGAGAGCTGAGCTGAGGGGGGTGGTGGGGTGGGGGGGGGAACCATATTAATACTTTAGTACTGGATTATACACTTTAATGAATGTATTTATGAAGATGTAATAATGATCAACAGTGAACTGCTTAAAAAGCTTTGACTCCAGATGAGCTGGAACACTGAATCAAACTCAAGACGAATCACATGTTGTCGTGTGCAGTGACTGGACAGGTTCGTCAGGTCTCGTCAGTCCCGGCGCTTCAGGAGTCAAGCCAGGAGTAATGACACACACACAAGGGGGCGCTAGTGAGTGCGACTCACCAGAAGCAGTTGACTCGGTCCTGGGAGTAGTCAAACTGCGCGGCCGAGCAGGCCGTCAGGTCCAGAGTTCTGATTGGCTCTTCACACTGCAACCAACACACACACACACACACACACACACACACACACATGCGACACAACTCACAGAAGCACAGGAACATTTCAATGTGTCCACAGCAACTAAAGCAGTGGCGGAGTGTCACCAGGAAGAAGCAGGAAGTGGACTCGCCGGCTCTGACTCACCATGTTGTCTTTGAAGTACTTGAGTTGGTATCGGTTGAGCGTGAACCACCTCTGCTTCCAGTTCTGTTCAGACAGGAAGTGAGTGTGTGCGTTATAAATAAAGCCAAGATAAAAACCACCAGCAGCTGTTCCAGTCGGACACGACTGCCGCAGCCTCCTGACGCCGTTTGCTTCTTCTGAAGGTGTACGGGTTCTGAAGGTGTTTTTGTGAGGGAGTCGCTCGTTGTTTCCTGGAGCGAACAGCTGTCGACACAGCTGGACTCACACAAAGTGGCAAAAACACACGTCTACATATATACACACACATTTCAATGTAAAATGTGTTTTTCCTTTCTTACTCGACAAATATTTCATTCTCTATTTCTTTTTAATGAATACAATTTTTTAATGTATTTGCACTATTTGTTGCTGGAATGATGTACATTTCCTTCATATTATCCGATGTTATTCTATTCTATTCTATTCTATTGCATTCTATTCTATCACAGACAGTCCAATCCAGGCGTGATGTTCCTCACCTTCACCAGTCCTCCTCGCTTCACCAAGTAGCCTTCTTTAGTTCCCAGCTGGAGGACAAGCGGACGGAAATAAAAAGGTTCAATTTGACGTATTTCAAAAGTAACATTGACGTTGAATTATGCAAAGCTGAATCTCGTTTGACGCGGTGACACTCAGTGAGAAATTTTTCTCCAGCCATGGCCTCGTTTCCTCTTTTGAAAGGCGATGAGCAAATCAAAGGCAGCGCCTTGCGAGAACCTCTCTCTACAAGTGATTTGTGTTGCGTGGCTGCTGATCACCGAGGGCGCGTTGGGCACCAGGTCGCTCTCGGTGCGGCCCGTCTGGACGGCCGTGTGGACTCGCACCGACTCGTAGATGGACGGCTCCTCCACCCGCCAGGGGTACGGGTACTTGAGGACCATCAGGGTTCCTGAGGGGACAGCAGGACTTCAGCTTCAGAGGGGTCGGAGAAGCGAGAGTGAGGAGAGTCTGATGCCTTCATTTTCAGGAAGTTTTGTCATGAAGGTTTCATCAAGTTGGAGCAACACTGGAAGAAAACCAGTTTAGCAACCCTGGAATGCACTGACGAGACTTAGCTAGCGCGGTTTGCCACCAGACATTAACACGTTCTATCATATATATATGTATATATATATTTATAATAATGGAATAGAATTTGGGATCAGTAAAGTATGTATATATGAATTGAATTGAATTGTTCTTGAACTTTTCAGAACAACAAGATTGCAACTCCACTGGGTACACACAACAACAACAACAATAATAATAATAATAATAATGATGATAATAATAATAATAATAATAATAATAATAATAATAATAATAATAATAATGATGATGATGATGATGATGATGATCTTGGGGCTCACCAGCGTCGCTGCCCAGCAGCGGCTGGTTGGCGAAGTGGTTGACGAAGTCCTGCAGCGTTCCAAACTGGTTGAAGCCAAAGGCGTAGCCGTTGTCTTTGCGCGCCACCTGGAAGTGTTTGACTGAGTCCTTGGCCCTGCCGTCGCACACATGGATGGAAATGTTCAAGACCATCAAGGACTTCAGAAGACGTGAAAACATTTCAAAGCTTTTTATTTGTCACGTTGCGTGGCTGCGAAATGTTGCCGTCGCAGACGTGATTGAGCGACACAAGGTTTAAATGAAGGTTTAAAAAGTTTTTTTTTTTTTTTAAAGTGTCAAGGTAAACATAAATATTTTATTGACCCACCTCACCGACAGGGCGAAGCAGCCGACGCCGTCGTTGCTGTTCCTCAGGAGGTAACTCCCATCCTTCCCATTGGACAGCAGCAGGGCCTCGGCAGCGTGGCGGCTCAGGTCGTAGTGGTACCAGCTGGGGAGATGTGGATGGGATTCAACACTTTACAAATACAAGTTGACTGACTGAATTGTTCAAAGTATTGGAATCATCTTAACAAATATCGATTCGTGTGTTTTGAATAAATGAAACCGCAATGGCATCTGTACCACTGCTTGTACTGAACGAGTATTATATAAGTACTTTCATTACAGTGCTCACCAATACCAAGTACTTCATAAGGTCATTACACATATATAGAATGACAACATTCCTCAGCAGGTTTTTCAAGTTTCACTGCAGTCCAAACACACATTGAACAAAACTGTCGTATAAATACATACACAACTGCTATCAGTGTCGCAGTATCGGCGTGTATTTTACGACTACGAGTAAAGCAGTACCGATACTCAATACTGGTCCGAGTATTGGTGCATCCCTGAAAATACCCAGCAGCCACCTGATGCCACTTGGTAGTAACTCAGGTGTCTTCATAGAGAGTTTTTATATTCAAAAGCTTCACGTTTAGGAAGTTCTAATGAAACAATGTTGCTCAATCCAAAAAAAGAACAAGAAATTGTGCAGTTGTGTATCTAGAGATTGTGTATATAAAATGCTGTCTGTGTGTGTGTGTGTGTGTGTGTGTGTGTGTGATAGCTGCATTAGAAGAGTTTTACTGCTGATGCAGGAAATGCTGTCACGACACTTCTTTCTACTGATAGACAGATGCAGAGGAAGTGAAGTGAGGGGGATGTGAAAGTCTTCTATTTGCATTGGCAGTTTGCACCTTTAGTGTCAATGTTTCCCAAAAGCCTTCTGAAATTAATGAATTACTTGTGTTGATTTTTCAGGTATTCGGACTTTGGAGTTTTTCTTTTTCGGATGACTTTTTAATTTTTTCTCTGCCGACATTTGTACACAAATATTTGTACTTTCTATTTCTACTTTTCTACTCTGTACATTGGAACTCTATTATTTCTGGGTCTGAAAGGTACAAATTGTGTCCAAAGAGAAGCGACGCGAGTCTCTCAGGTGTCTGTGAGCACAAAGTGCTTTACAAGCAAAAGTTGCTGTACACATACAGATGGGTTTCAATGGCAACATCACAACAGTAGCAGGAACGACCCTCAGGTTCAGCTGCATCACACAGTCCAGTGGTTCTCCACTGCTGGAGTCTCAGCAACCACGACGCTAGCCCACATTCTGTCACGGCCAGTCAACAAATGATTGAATTGAATTGTGTGTCCTGCAAAGTACATATATATATACACACACACACATGAATCCCTGTTTTGACCCACCAGTTGAGAAACACTGGTGTCAACCAATCTGATCTGACAATATCACTGCAGACACAAACTACGAAGCAACTACTGTGACCACCGCCTCTGCAGTGGGAGCCACTGGAGACGGAGCCCCTCCAGCTGAAGCCCTCAGTCTCACCCCAGGGTCTCCAGCTCATCCGTGGTGTCCTCCATGGAAGCGTCGCTGCTGTAGAAGCTCATGGCCGCCGTCCTCACACCATCCCAGCTGGAGAGCAGCGGCAGAGCAGCAGCAGTGTGCAGCTGTGGAGCTGCAGAATGAAGAAGTGAGAACCGGGTGTGCGACTCTGCAGCCAGACACTTCCTCTTCCTCCTCCTCCTCCTCCTCCTCCTCCTCAAGCCAGGAGAGCCCGCCCACTTCTGTTTGACACGTTTTAATTACACATACACACACACACACACACACACACACACATACATATATACATAGATACATGTATTAATATATATATACATATATACACCAGGGTGTTTAGCTCTTAGAACCTCCTAGAACCACCCAGAACCACCAGGGTGTTTCACTCTTTCTTTGAATGACTCTGGAAACAATCAACCAATCAATCAATCAATCAATCAATCAATCAATCAATCAATCAACCAACCACTCCTGTGATTCCATAGATTGACCCCCCCCTCCCTGATTGACTTCACCTGGTCCCCCTTGACCAGGTGGATTTATAGTCCACGTCTGCCTTCGTCCTGCCAGTTGTTTCACAGAGAACCAGCAGCAGCTTCATGGTCTCGTCTTGTCCTGGTGTTGCTTGTTTTTTCAAGTGTTTTCTTTGCTACTTTGTGTTTTTTGCGCATTTCAAGTGTTGTCCTGGAAAGACTGATTGTCTGTTTTGTATTTTCTGTTGTTTTTCCTCTCGATGTTTTTCAGAAGAAGCAGAGCCATCTAGAGGTGGAATCACTTTATTGCACATTCTGAAACAGTACAGTAGGTTTTTGCATCAGTTATTAAATACAACAACATCATATCACAAAATATAAAATCCCTTGAGCGACCCCTGCCGACTGCACTGCAGTCTGCAGACTGGGAGGGAGGGAGGAAGGAAGGAGGGAACCGAGGTCTCCGCAGACTGAGGCTGCCCCTAGTGGACCACGGCGGTACTGCAGACAGATCATTGTTTGCTACAACATAGCCAGGAAGTCATTCACACCTCAACAGGTGAAGGAGGCTGCACTCACAGGGGTCCTGGAATCAGGAGTCATTCAACCTGCTTCAAATATATCACAGAGTCTCAAAGGTTCAGCTCAGCTCCTTCAGCAGTTATAAATATTATGTACAAAACCTGATGCACAGTAACAATTTCCATATTTCCAACGGCCCACAGTTGTGTTGGTGTTTAATCACAAATGCTCTAATCTCTCATTTATATCTAATTTATAAATATATTTATATTATATCTACTGACTGACAGACAGCGTGGGGAATTGAAAGAATACAATTAGCAAAGAATCCCCGTCAAGCCTCTGCAAACCTTTGGTGGGAGAAGTCAAATCATTTTAGGAATAAATAACAATTCAGATTTTTTTTTTTTTTTTTTTTTTTTGCTTCTCAACAACAGCTTACAGAAGCACAGTGCTGTCACACTAGAAAAAGGAGTGCTCGGTATCACTTTTAACGTGAAAATGACCACGATATCGTGTGAAGCTTTGCCGTGATATCGTGATATCGATCCGTGTTCTTTCCTCTGGCCTGGCAGCAACGCTTTCCCCCCCAACAACTACAACTAGGGGCCACTGTACACACAATCACTGCACTCTGGAGACAATGACCTCGTCTGCAGCGAGTCCCCGTTAGTGCAGCCCGGGATTCTGATCACATTCAAATCATCACCATGATTCAGATCCATCTGGTGAAGAGCCAAAGCCTCAACTTGGAAGGACTGATCCGGATTGAAAGACCACAGCAGCAGCAGCAGCAGCAGCACTGGAGGAGGCTCCTGGAAGTTCTGCTGGCTTGTGTTAAGACATGACGGTGACCTGAGTGGAGGACCTGCTCCCAACCTTCTGTCCCTCAGCTTAACACGCTGACAAACAAACACACACGAGAAATAAATATTCAAACTCTCACATCGTGCTCATTTTGTTTTCCTTTCCTTGCTTTGCACAAAGTGGAATCTCAGTTAGGATGTGTCAGTGTCAGGAGGAGGTTCACCTCTCCTGCTTTGAAAATTAGTGAAGCTAAGCCACTGTTGGTCCGAGCTGGTGATGTCATCAGGGACGATAGCTATAAGGCGCAGTGCACTCACACACACACTGCTGAAAGCACATCGACTAAATAATCATAATAATGACTTCCTATTGGTCTCCAGAGGCTCAGTGAGCAGTGAGCTAGCTCAGTGAGTTATCTCAGTGAGCTACCTCAGTGACCTGCCTCAGTGACCTACCTCAGTGACCTACCTCAGTGACCTACCTCAGTGACCTACCTCAGTGACCTATCTCAGTGACCTATCTCAGTGACCTATCTCAGTAGGCTACCTCAGTGAGCTATTTCAGTAGGCTACCTCAGTGAGTTCCTCAGTGAGTTCCTCAGCTCAGTCTTCTACCTCCAGCTAACACTGCACAGCTGGTGTCTCTCTGCAGGAGGCGAAACGGAGTCATCGCAAAAGCTCCAGCAATACAACATAGAAAAATAAAATGTGTGAGTGTGTGTGTGTGTGTGTGTGAGACGCCACAGACGCCACTGCTCAGGCCTCCAGGCCCGGGTTGTCCGCACACACTGGTGGCCTGTCGGCCTCGGACCGTCTCAGGTTCCAGCGCTGCATTCTCTTGTAGTACCCCTCCACGTCCACCGCGTCCTGCTGGGCTGATCTGAGAGCAGCCGTGGGGTGGAAGGTGTTGCTCAGTGCGCGGTACAGCAGCCTGGAGAAGAACGCACCAGGTCAGGGTCTGAAATACATCTGTTGAAGTTCTCTCCATTTCATCCATGTCTGATATCCATGTACATGCGCACAGAGAGACCTCAGTCTTCCCCATCCTACTGACCCTACCCAGTGCTAACCCTGACCTCAGTGCTACCCCTACCCCTGACCCTGGATCAGGAGGTTTTCGGGTGGGTGCAGACGTGGCTTTTGGGTACCTCGGTAACAGAGCCGCCACGGTGGCGACGGCGCTGATCAGGTAGAAGAGAGGCCGGGACATCTGCAGAGTCTCTACCCCCAGCGGGTTGGTGGGGGGGCTGCAGGTCACGCAGAACAAACTGAAGAGCACCACGAAGCCGTAGTAGGAGGCGGCGCTCAGCAGCAGCACCAGGCCGTGAATCCAAGTCTGCAACACAGAAGACAGACGGCTCCAACCTCTGGACTCTGCTGGCATTCTCTTCATCTAAAGGTCCGGTCCGGAGAATTTGGCCCGATTTTTGACTTTTATATTGGTAAAAACTTCTTCCACTGCCCACAGAAACTTGAAATGAATGAATCATGAAAGTGTGCGTCAATGACACAAAAATTGTCAGGAAAAATAATTGTGTTCATAAACATTCAATGGAGAGCCATCAAACTGGTGCCAGTGGTCTCAACACTGGTGAAATGATGATCACCTGCGTGATGTGGGTGTGTCTCAAATGTCCAGTGTGCAATATTTGGACTGACTTAGGATTTTTACATTGGTAAAAACTCAACGCGCTGCAATCTAAAATGTAACCACATGGTGTCGCTGTTTCTTCTTCCAAATCTCCAAATATGACAGACTGGACCTTGATGTTGAGTTGATTGTAAATGCAGAAAAGGCAAACAGGAGGTGGAGGCAGCCTCTGGGGGAGGGTTGGGGTGTGATTGGCTGCGAGCTCAGCTGTGAGTCTGACCAGAGTGTGGCTCTCTAGAACTTGGTGCAGCAGGATGGTGAAGAGAGCCGAGGTGTTGATGACGGAGCCCAGGGACAGCAGGTCCACGTCTGATCCTGCCAGGGCCTGGAACAAACCACACAAGCATCTCTCATTGGACAGAAGCTGCTGGGACCGTGGAGAGGTCTGCTGGACGACCAACCCACACCAACTGATAGAACTTTCACCAATGTGGCATAAATAAAGGCATTCTATTCCATTCTGCATTCTCCATCCATCCATCTGTTGGATGGATGGATGGATGGATGGATAGACGGATGGATGGATGGATAGATGGATAGATGGATGGATGGATAGATAGATGGATGGATGGATGGATGGATGGATGGATGGATGGATGGATGGATGGATAGATGGATAGATGGATGGATGGATGGATGGATGGATGGATGGATGGATGGATTGATAGACTTTATTGATTGGGAAATGGGGAACTGCACACATCCCTGAGTGAAATAATGGAACTTACAAAATAAGGCACAAAGAAGCAGACAAGGCTTTGGTAGAAGGCGTCCAGAACTGTGACCCAGAACATGTGGGGAACGTAGACCTAGAACAAATAGAACTGTCAGTCACGACCGTATTCACCGCAACACGCAGCAGTTTCACTAGTCGGTGTTGGGTGGGTCACCTTGGAGTTCTGAGCCGTCTTGTAGAGCTCGGGCACCTTGAGCAGCGTCTCAGCGCGCAGGTCCTGGTCCAGGACGCCGTAGACCAGCGGAGGGACGGAGGTGAAGACCACGTTGAAGAGGATGAGCACCCACGAGTTGGTCATGACGCTGCCGGAGAAGCCGCAGAAGAACTGGTACCAGAACAGCAGGTTCACATACATCTGCATATCCGGGGAACAGAAGCAGAGGACATGCTTGGTTTTTAGTTTATGAGAATATCCATAGATCAATCAAGAGTCCCAGTGCTCCCAGTGAGCTGCCATCTTGCACCAGGATATTTCTAAGGAAGCCTGGTGTGGACAATCCAGCTGCCTGGCAGTGTAGCGTTTGATATTTAGGCTGAACACTAGGGGTCATCCTCAAATAAACCAAAGAAGAAGAAGAAGAAGAAGAAGAAGAAGAAGAAGAAGAAGAAGGTGGAGCAGGTATCCAGGTTTGGGTGCTCAGGGCCAACATAGTTCACTAGCAAGCTCAGGAGAGGGAGGGAGAGTGACAGACGCTGCAATCTAAAATGTAGCCACTGGATGTCGCTGTTTCCTTTGCATCTTATCTTATTTTACTGTCTGTGTTTATTTATCTATCCAGTGTATAAATGCACCTGCAGCAGAGCAACTCTGCTAGTTTAATGTGAATGGCAGGGATGAAGTCAAGACTAGTAGAAAGAAACGCAGAAAATATGAATGGTTTAAAAATCCCTGAACACACACACACACACACACACACACACACACACACACACACACACACACACACACACACACACACACACACACACACACACACACACACACAGACCCACCACATTCTTGTAGATGAAGTAGAGGACCATGTTGGCCAAGCGTGAGGAGCACCAGTGGCCGTGGACCAGCAGCAGCCTGCGGAGGTGTTTGAACCTGGAGATGGCAAAGTCACTGGACATCACAGCCTGAGGAGGAGGAGCAGGAGGAGGAGGAGGAAGACCAGGAGAAACCAGCAGACACACTGGCATCATTACCATCATATTTCAAGACAAATATTTACTCAGCGTTAATACTACAGTACCACAGCTGTACTTTACCTGCATGCCCTCCTGGCCAGATATTCCGATGCCCACGTCGGCCACCTGGATCATACTCACATCGTTGGCTCCATCACCTGGAAAAGAACAGAAAGAAAATGACCAACGTAATAATAAGCACATTTTTTTTTTTTACAGAACAGGTAGAGTACAAGTACTTGCTTTTCAGTTCTCACTGAAAAGCAAGTACTCAATACTGAGTACTTCACAGGGCCGTTCCACATTACAGAATTACTTAGATTTTTTTTTTCTTGATAGATGTTATTACTGTTTGAACAACTTTCCTCATCAGTACAAACACACATTCGACAAGATTGTCACATACCAACATATACAACTGGTATCAGTTTTATATTGGCTGTATCAGAAGCGATACCCAATACTTGTATCTGATACTGGTATCATTAGCGATACCCAATATTTGTATCGGTAGTGATACCCAAGACTGGTATCAGCACAGATACATGATACTAGTATCGGTGCCGCTCCCCGATATTGCTAGAGATATTGCTATCTGTGCATCTCTCCTCCTCTACACAGTCAAGCAGTGTCCTACCCACGGCCAGGGTCATGACCCCCAGCTGCTCTCGCAGCAGTTGCACCACCTGGCTCTTCTGCAGCGGCGTGGACCTGCAGCACAGCACCACCCTGCACCTGCCGCTCAGCTCCAGGAAGTCGCTCCGCAGCTCCTCCTGCAGGGCAAAGTCTAGAGTGCTGCCCTCCACCACCAGGACACAGTCAGAGGAGGAGGAGGACTCCTCCGCAGCGCCCCCTTCAGTCGCACCCTGGCGCTGCATGCAGCCCAGGAGCTCCGCCAATGAATGGGCACAAGCGTCCTGAAACAGAAGGATGTGACGGTACTGATGACATGTACATATGCACGTTTTCTAGATTCTAACCTATTTTCTTATAGCTTCTTTATATCTCAGTGAGATTTTCCTGTTTGGAAGAGGAACACACGATGGTGACCTCATCACAATATTTCAATCAAAGACAGAAGCAGTTGTTAACAATGGAGATGTGTTGGGATATGCAGTCTTTGTGTGTGTGTGTGTGTGTGTGTGTGTGTGTGTGTGTGTGTGTGTGTGTGTGTGAGAGCAACCTTGCTCCCCCCGGTGGCGGTCAGCACAGTGTCTCGGGATCTCAGCAGCTTTGCAGCGTTGGCGATGTTGAGCGCCGTCTCCTTCTTGTCTCCAGTGAGGACCCAGACCCTGATCCCAGCCTGCTGCAGGGCCTGCAGGGTCTCCGGGACCTCCTCCTGGAGCCGGTCCACGATCCCAGTGGTGCCTGCACACAGAGAGAGAGAGAGAGAGAGAGGACACTCCTGAAGGTCTGCACCAACACGTGGGTCCAGCAGGTGGCGCTGTGCCCTCCTCCACCCCCCACGCACCCAGCAGGGTGAGCTGGGTCTCCAGCCTCTGGGCCGAGTCCTGCAGCAGCTCCTCTCGGTTCTCGATGCTGCTCTCCGCCTGCAGCTGCTTCTTCATCCACACCTCGTACTCCTCTTCCTCCAGGACCTGACACACACACACACACACACACACACACACACAAGTCACTCAAGGACTCACTCGTTTATTGACTCTTTGGAAATTATTATGGAGTCTGAATTATTATTCGTCTTAATTAATTTAACTATTATTATTATTAGTAGTAGTAGCAGTAGTATGAGGGATGCATGCATATCTAATTCTGCCACACGTGACGTGTGACAAATAATAACTGCCTGAATGTCAGAGTCAGTGCTGATGAAGAGGGAGAACATCGTGGACAGAGCGCCACCTTCTTGGCGATGCAGAGAGTGCGGAGTCCATCTCTGGCGTAGGCGTCCAGGTGCTTCTCTGTCTGCTCTCTCACGTGGCGGCAGATCTCACCTTCACGCTCTGAACCTGAACGCACCACGAAACACACGGAACAAACAGGCGGTGATTATTACTGTTCCAGATTAGTGCAGAAGTGGAAGTAAGAAAGGTTTAAAAACAAGAATGAAAAAGCAGCCACCGTGAGGCAAAAGGGAAACAAATCAACTTCTACACCGTCTCAAAAATTCAAATTTGCATTGTCTATTTATAATTGAAAAAAAAAATAAATCTGTGATTACCTTCTAAACATCCAAATTTGAATTATTTTCTTTTTCAAAAGAAAGGAATATAAATGAAAACAACAGCGGTTAGCGAGCACTGAGCAACGAGGGATAACAGAGCCGTGTGCTTTACCTGCTGGGCTTTGGCTGAGGTCCATGATGACGGAGTCGGCCCCCTTGGTGTAGACCACCACGCGGCCTGACAGCGGGTGGCGTACCACCACCGACATCCTCCTCCTGGTGGAGTGGAAGGGCAGCACGTGGAGCAGCTGCACGGCCAGGGGGCCCACGCCCGGCAGCTCCACCAGGAGGCGCTCCGCTGAGCGGCCGCGCAGGGTGCAGCGGTAGGCGTGGGCGGCGTGGACCAGCGCCGCCTCGTCGGGGCTCTCCGCTTCGTACACCAGCTCCTCCTCCTGCTCCTCCTGCTCCTCAGCAGCAGCTTCACTCTTGAAGTTCACCTCTCTGCTCAGGTCCTCTCCATCCCAACGTGCTCCACCAGCACTCCTGGACTCCACCTTCTCTTTCTTCTCACCGTCCTCCACCTGCTCCTCCTTCTTCTCCACCTTCTCCTCCTTCTCAGCAGCAGCTTCACTCTCAAAGTTCATGTCTTTGCTCAGGTCTTCTCCATCCAAACAGGCTCCACGAGAGCTCGTGGACTTCACCTTCTCCTTCTCCTCGCCGTCCCCCACCCGGTCCACATCCTGTTCCTCAAACTGGGGCTTCAGGTCGGAGGTGTGAAGGTCGCCACTGTCTTCAGCACTGTTGAAGGTGATGGTCTTCCTCAGAGAGAAGAGCCTGGAGGCCAAGCTGAGCGGGCCGCCGCCCCTGGAGAGAGGAGGAAGAGGAGAGCCGGAGGAGAAGGGAGAGAAGCTGAGGCGCTGCAGCATGGCCTTGAGAGGAGTGGGAGCTTCTGGGGCCTGAAGAGGAGCAGGAGGAGGAGGAAGAGGAAGAGGAGGAGCAGGAGAAGGAGCAGGTGAGGGAGGGGGAGGTGGAGGAGGAGGAGCAGCAGGAGAATGAGGAGGAGGAGGAGTGAATGTTGGAACCTGTGGAATCTCTACCAGCACTGAAATTCTACCAACTTGACTAAGTGCCAATTATAAGAACCAACCAATCAACCAACCAACCAACCAGTCAGTCAGTCAGTCAGTCAACCAATCAACCAACCAACCAACCAACCAACCAACCAGTCAGTCAGTCAGTCAACCAGTCAGTCAGTCAGTCAACCAATCAGTCAGTCAGTCAGCCAACCAGTCAGTCAGTCAGTCAGCCAATCAATCAATCAATCAATCAATCAACCAACCAGTCAGTCAGTCAGTCAGTCAGTCAGTCAGTCAACCAATCAATCAATCAACCAACCAACCAACCAACCAACCAGTCAGTCAGTCAGTCAGTCAACCAGTCAGTCAGTCAGTCAGTCAGTCAGTGTGTGTGTGTGTTCTCACTGTATGCTGCGGCTGGACGGGGGAGGAGACCACCACGCTGTTGCAGAGGGCCAGAGCCAGGAAGAAGTCCACGATGTACTCCAGCTCCAGGCTGGAGGGGGAGCCAGAGGGCGTGGACTCAGTGGCGCCCCCGGTGGTGGGCACTGCCAGCTGCGGGGAGCAGAGGCAGCTCAGCTTCCTCAGCAGCGCCGGGTCAGGGATGACTTCCTTCGCCTGCAGCCAAGCACACAGCAGCAAGCAGGAAGTCATTCATCAGCACAGCGTTTCTCAACTGGTGGCTCGCCACCCACTAGCCGGTCACTGAGCTGTGTTGACTGGGTGGTGGCTTCATGGCAGTTTCCTTGTATCTGTTCATTCCTCTGCAGTGTGATGATGCTAACAGAGAGAGACAAAGGGTTCTGACCACGCGGCTGCAGAAGGCGCTGGTCCGGGCCTGGCTCTGGTTCTGGCTCTGGCTCTGGTCCGGTCCGCACAGCCGCTCCTCGTCCTCGGTCTCAGCGGTCAGCGTGTGCAGGGAGACGGAGCTGCGGTTGCAGCTGAGCGAGCGGCAGCTGAGGGACCTGCGGCTGCAGCCGGACCTCAGGGTGAGCGAGCGGGCCGCCAGCTCACTGCTGTCGGCCTCGTACACCTGCAGCCGCAGAGCTGGCACACACACACACACACACACACACACACACACACACACACACACACACACACACACACACACACATACACAGTCAGGAGGAAATACCTGAGTATCCAGGGGTATTCACACACTGTTGAGAGGAGGAAACACTGCAAACTGACTGGTGGGAGAGACAGCGTAGCGAAGTTTAAACCAACCACACTGAAGTCAAATAATCAACAAAAAAAACACTTTACATTCATCAATGTGCAATAAAACTCTTATTGATATCAAACATCTTGTAGATAACTGCAAATATTCAAATATCTGTTTTTTACAGTTTTTCCTTCCTCTTGCACTACTTAATGTTGCTGTTATTAGCAAACTTCCCAAACGTGGGATTAACAAAGGTGTTCTATTCTATTCTATTCTATCCTCACAGCTCTCCACGTCCTTGGTGGACTGACCATTGTCGACGTGGGGATACTCCACCCCGAAGATGCTGCAGCGGCAGAACACCATCTTGTTCTCCGTCAGGGTTCCGGTCTTGTCGGAGAACAGGTACTGGATCTGGCCCAGGTCCTCGGTGATGTTGAAGGCCCGGCACTGGATCCTGGAGTCCAGCTGCTCGTTGTACAGCTCCAGGTCGTTGTGGATGAAGTAGATCTGGCCCAGTTTGACAAACTCGATGGACACGTACAGCGAGATGGGGATCAGCACCTGGTGGACGGGAATCCACAGGAATTCACTTGATGATAGGATTTACTAGGAACCAGGAGGCCAGCAGAATGAGCTCGTACAGGGCTGGGCCAGAGGTTGGACTGGTGGCGGAGCAGCAGCCCAACTGCTTTATATGTAAGAAAGCCAAATGACTTTCATAGCACTGCCAATAAAAATCACAAATCAAGTCAAATATTCCACACTGGACCTTCAAGATCAACTTCAGACAATGTTTGATTCCATGCAGTGTTATTAAGGTGCGGCTTGTGTTGCACCCTTTGACCGCGTGTTGGTCAATAAAGTTTGAGTTGCTCCACCTGGAGGACGATGATCATGGTCCAGAAGACATTGAAGCCGGCGAGAGCAGGAGAGGAGTAGCCGCTGGTGTCAAACAGAGGCTCCTTGAGGTTTCTCAGCCAGAGGCCATGACCTTGAAGCACAGAGATATACACACCATGAAGCCATGTCAACAATGGAGCCACGTCAAACACACACACACACACACACACACACACACACACACACACACACACACACACACACACACCTATAGCAGCAGCCAGACACATGAGCACCAGCAGCAGGACACACCACAGGATGTCAGTGTTGAGGCGCCTCTCCAGGTGGCTGCGCTTGTAGCGAGGACCACTGTTGTTCATCATGGCCTTGGTCTCATGGCCTGGGGATAGGGAGAGGGCGAGAGAGAGAGGGAGGAAGAGAGAGGGAGAGAGAGAGAGGGAGGGAGGGAGAGAGAGAGAGAGAGAGAGAGAGAGAGAGAGAGGAGGAGACACATTTTCTTTTCCCAATGTTTTGGTGAGGTTTCAGGAAATGTAGGTCAAGAAGGTCCAACTTCACACACACACACACACACACACACACACACACACACACACACACACACACACACACACACACACACACACACACACACACACACACATAGTCGGTGGTTAATGATTAACACTGTGACATTGCTTCCCAGCACTCTGCCAGTGACTGTACAGGGAAGAACCCGGTCATCTACTGGAAGGTGACGGCTTCTTCCTTCACAGAGCTGTAAAGACTGTGGAAAGTTTTACACAGAGATACTCAGACATAACTGTGTATCTACTGTACAGTCACAAGCAAGCACTTAACACTGGCGCATGATGAGGCCACCTGGTACAGCTGGTCCAGACTCCCCATCCTAGAAATCAATTTATCAACAAATAAATTTCCGGACTATAAACCGCTACTTTTTCCCCATGCTTTGAACCCTGCGGTTTATACAACGGTGCGGCTAATCTATGTTTCTTTTTTACAGCTAACGGCCACTAGGGGACCTTCTCAATTTATGGATTTTTGGGTGGGCTCGGGAGAGAGTGAGACAGGCAGATCGCGCGAACAACAATAGGAAAACAACTACAGAACGAGAGCAAGACAGTTTGCGCAAAGGAAGTTTTCATGCACAAATCCTCATTGTGGAAAACAAACGAAGAATTGCATATGATGCAGCTTCTAAGTTACAGGCAGTCGATCTGGCGGTCAAAGAAGGAAATGATCATTTCTATATCACAAGAAAAGGGCGAACACAGAACAAGTCAATCAAATAATGTTTCTGAGCACGGCTCGCTCGCGCTCTCGTCTGGATGTTCTCTTGTCTTTATGCGCTCTGTCTTTGCGAGCTCCGGTGCGTTTTTTAATTGGCTCTGCTGCTTCCGCATAAATCAACCTACCCTCAAAATGAGATTCGCTCTGATTGGATTTCTTCCCAACTTGTCCCACAAAAGAGTAGTCCTGATTGGATCTCTTTTCCATTCGTCCCGCCCAACATTTTCGTCTCGTTTTTATTTGTTGACTAAAGTGTCAGTTACATATTTCGTCAAAGTCTTCGTCGTCATATCTGACTTTTTATCTAGTTTTTATTTAGTTTTCGTCCGTGAATAAGGTTCGTTGACGAATATTTTTCGTCATCGTCTTTGTCAACAAAATTAACACTGTACTAGTTCAATATTTCCAACCTCCCCACCACCAATAAAAAAGAGAGAGAAAAACCCTGTGCGCTTTGTCCGTAGCACAGAAAACACTACTAACTTGACCAGGTGGGGGAGCCAGTGAGGCCACTCACCAGCATAGACCACAATTCCCACCACCGTCTCTGTGTTGCGGATGGTGCAGCTCCGCAGCAGCAGGTTGTTGTTGTGGAGGCCAACGTGCACGCCGCTGGGGTGTTCGCTGTGGAGTCACACACACACACACACACACACACACACACACACACACAGGAGACACACAAATGATGAGTGATTACTGCTCTCATGGCACCTCTGAACCATGACCTCAGTGATGGTGAAGGACGCTCACATGTAGCCTCGGAACCTGCTGAGGTCGTCGTTGGGGTTCTCACACTCAATCCGACTGTGAAAGTTCTCCAGGTTGAGCTCGGCTCCCTGTACACACACACACACAGCAGTTTTACCATTTCAAATGTATCACTTCTGGGTAAAAGTGATACAATGTATCTGCTAAAGGTCAACAATCCAAGTGAACATTTGTGGAATTCCAGCTCTTTCTTCCAGGTCGTTAGATTAGATTGTTGTCAAACCGAACCAGCACTGGTGGACCCACTCACCTGGAAGGGCAGGTCCAGGACCACCTGCCTCTGCTTGAGGTTGGTCTCTCCGTCCAGGTTGGCCGTCTCGATGTAGCACACCCCCCGGGGGTCGGAGGAGTGCAGCAGTAGCATGTCAGCCGGGATGATGTCGTTGCAGGACAGACGGACGAAGTCTCCGACTCGCACGTCCTTCCAGCGTCGCTCCACGTAGCATCTCTGAGTTCTGTTGGAAAGCCACCAGCGACGGGTTACACAGAGCCCACACACAACACTGTGACTCACCAGTCGAGAAAAAAACACAAAAGTCACTACAGCCATCTGGACCAGCGTTTCTCAACTGGTGGCTCGCGGCTTCTTGGGCAGTTTGCTTTTTAAAAAAACAAAAAACAAAAGGATTTTAAAACATATATTTATCGAGAAAATGCAGGACACACAATTCAATTCAATAATTTTGATCATTTATTGACTAGACAAGAGTGAAACAACATTGACTCCTTTATAACAACAATTAACAAAACTATAAATAATAAACCGTTGAAACTGGAGGTAGAAACATTTGTGAGGTATTGTCACTAAAATGTCTTGAAGACCATCTTGTGTAATATTAAATTACACAAGATATACATACACACAAATATATATATGTATATATACATATATATATATATATATATATATATATATATATATATATATATATATATATATATATATGTATATATATATGTATGTATATATATTCACTTTTTATGCCAATATTGGTATATTCCCATGTTTTCGCACTCTGGTTAAATATATTTCCTTCAATGACTTCAATGTCTCCTTTCTCCTCACAGTGACACCTGACAATCTTCCCAGCACTTGGGACTAGGTGCCCTGAGACCAGGTGCACCAGGACCAGAGTGAACTGTGACCAGGTGCACTGTGACCAGGTGCTCTGGGACCAGGTGCGCTGGGACTAGGTGCACTGGGACCAGGTGCACTGTGACCAGGTGAACTGACCTGAAGTAAAGCCAGCAGGGCAGCCTGTTGACCAGGTGGTCTGAGCGGAAGCGACGGTAGTCCTCCCACAGGTCCTTGAGGGCCGTGGCGGCCAGCACCAGGGAGACGGGCACCAGCGCCACCTCTGGCTGGAAGGCCTGCACCAGCGGCACGAAGTTGAGAACGGCGATGAAGATGAAGTAGACGTTGCCGAAGCGGTGCAGCTGCTCAAAGAGGTTCCTGGGCAAGAAGGACAGCAGGGAGTACTTGGTGGTCCGGATCTGGTTGCCCTTGTAGGTCTTCAGGAGCTCCTTCAGCTCTTCGTCCTCGTCTTCCAAGGTGATCAAAGACACCACCGTTCTTTTCTTCCTCCTCTTTCTCTTCCAAGCACGGCTCCTATCTTCTTCCTGTGGACGACGGGACAGATACTCCCAGCTCCTCATGAGTCCAGCCAGACGGTGGCGTTCACATCAGACCACAAAATTCTCTCCAAAAATTCTCCCCGATTGCCATTCACCGATTCTTCACCTCCATGTGGCGACGAGGCTGAGTGGTGAAGCAGGGACACAGCAGAGGGGAGCCACTCCTCCACAACAGTGCCATAGACCACGTCCAGGCCAAGGTCCAGCTCCGTGTTTATTACACTGCCTCTCAACGGCTGGAGTCCCAGCACCCACCTCAGCTTTTCCCACGAATAGAAAAATGCTAAAGCCACTTTCTGACTGAATGAATTAAGACTTGAGAATAAGAACGCCTTTATTTATCCCACACTGGGGAAATGTGCAGAGTTAAAGCAGCATACAGAGTGCAAAGAGATGACCAAAATATTCTTGTTTTGAGCATTCCCCAGTGAGAGGGAGAACACTGCAATAAAACACTTATTTAGGAAAACATATTAAGAAATATAACATATATATACCGATTATTAACATCTTAATAAGTGAATTGAAACCTGACCTGCATTGGAACATTGTGGTTTATGGCTGTTTGTTTTCCTCCAAGGGGAAAAAGCAAATAGTTTCACGCCCACTGAATTACTTTACAGTACAATGAATGGAGCTGGAGCCACTAGGCCAAAGGTGTCAAACTCTGGTCCGCGGGCCAAATTTGGCCCGCAGTGTAATAATATATGTTCCATGAAGAGCTGGACGCTGCTATTATACAACAAGTTTACCTTGAATACTACAAATCCCACAATGCTCTGCTGGTATTCTGGCAGACTGTACATTTTACACATATATACAGTATAGATTTATATAATTATATGTGTATATATATATACTGTATATAAGAGGGATATATTCTATTGTGTTTCATTTCTTTCATTTTTAATAGACGTTCAATTCAAAGGTAGTCGTATTCATTGATAAGATTTCCTTTATTAGTCCCACAGTGGGGAAATTTCCAATTGCAGCAATATGCAGATAAGCCTTTGCCTTTGCCTCCACACTCAGAGCATCAAATTTTGTTTTGCTCTGAGTCGACACCAGACGTGGTAAATCATACATGGTGCCGGCTTGAGTCTTATAAAGATAAAACCCACAGACGGCTGCATTGTGTGTTTGAACCTATAAGCCATTGATAGAAGCCACCATGGCGCTGGCCAGCTCCTCACTGGAACCCAGTCCACACTGACTCACTGTGCTCAACAGCCAACCAACGTGACATGGCACGGAATGGACATGAAACATTGACCTTAACACACAGGGCAACGCACCTGTGATTGGCTGAGGTCAGCTGTGATTGGGGGAAGTGAGAGAGAGCGCTGGGACACCCAAATGCCGGGCTCGCATACGAGCCCCAACCCCGGGCCTGGCTCCAGGGTGGGGCCCCGGTTGCGCCATACTGGGCATATATATATATATGTATATGTATATATATATATATATATATATATATATATATATATATATATATATATATATATATATATATATATATATATATATATATATATATATATATATATATATGTATACATATATATATATATATATATATATGTATATATATATGTATATATATGTATATATATGTATATATATATATATATATATATATATATATACACACATATATATACATACATATATATATATATATATATATATATATATATATATATATACACACATATATATATATATATATATATATATATATATATATATATATATATATATATATATATATATATATAAATATATATATATATATACATATATATAAATATATATTCCTCCATGAACATCACAGCCAATAACTAACTAAGCCCTGACGCTGGAGAGCTGGACTCACCCACAGTAGACCTGCACCAGGAGGTTATTGACCTTCCTGTCGGACAGGTAGCGTCTGTAGTCCTCCAGGGCATCTTTGATGGCGATGACAGTGAGGACCACCGCCAGGGGAATCATGGTGATCTCCTTCTGAAAGGCCTCCACCACCGGCACCCAGTTCAGCAACGCCAGGAACAGGAAGTAGAGGTTGGCAGCCCTGCAAAGAGGAAAACATAGGTTATAGAGCAGGAGGAGGAGGAGGAGGAGGAGGAGGAGGAGAAGAAGAAGAAGAAGAAGAAGATATCCATAAAAAGACAGCCTACACAACCATTCACCATATGTGTAGTTTCCCAATTTCTATAACAAGCTTAGATCATTAAACTGGAAAGGAGACACCAGTCACCAATGGCAGGCACTGGATCCAGTTTACCTGCGGAACTGCTGGAAGAGGTTGACGGGGATGAAGGTCAGCCAGCTGTACTTGGTGGTGCAGATGGCGTTGCCCTTGTAGCTCTTGGAGATGCTGTCATACTGCTGCTGCTGCTGCTGCTGGGGTCTGTGGCGGGCGAACACAGTTCTCCTCTTCTTCCTCCTCCTCCTCTGGGAGCCAGCGGCATCCTGGGAGTTCTTGCTGGGCGGCCCGTCGGCAGGAGGTGAGTACCATCCCCGGGCCGCGTCGCCCTCCAGCAGCTGCCGGCAGCGATGCTGCACCCAGTGGAGGCGCTCCATCTCATCAGCAAGGAGAGAGAGAGAGAGAGAGAGAGAGAGAGAGAGAGAGAGAGAGGACCTAGGTGGCCTCACGGCTCTTCATAGCTCTGTGGTGAGAGATGAGAGGGAGAAACACTCAAGCAGGTCAGTCAACGTTTTGCAAATGTAAAACCGTTCCTACTCATCTTCTGTGTAGGAGCGGTTTACTTTAATCAGTGTTGGTATATTACTGTGTGAAAGAGAAGTCGAAAATACAGATATTTGTGTATACATGTTGGCAGCAAAAGTAAAAAGACGTCAGAAAAAGAAATATTCAAGTTATGTAGAGACACCTGAAAAATCTGGTCAAGTACAGTAACAAAGTATTTGTACATAGATACTTCTCACTTCTCACATTTTTAAAATCATATCCCAGTGCTGAACTGGTTGACTGCCATGACACTCTGTCTTCACATGAGAGAGAAAAGCAACCCACAGGAAGTTTTCTGCCTCAGTGTGAGCTGAGCTGTGTTCCTACAGTTCAAACAAGACAAAGGCAAAGACAAAGACCTGCTCCTTGGATTGTGCTCTTGGTGCGACAGCACATGATGGTCGTGTGGTCAGCGTCACTCTAGTGTGTCACCTGACATTGTCAAGCGTGGAATACTTGGAGATTTTGAAGAAGGAACGGACAGAACTTTGAGTCGCTCGGTGAACCCTGAGCTCCTGCCAGCTCTGTCCAGGCCGAGATGATTGACGACCAGATGGGTAGAACCCTAACCCTAACCCTTTTGAAAAGAAACGGTGACATCAACTGGTTACATTTTAAATTGCAGCGTCTTTCACTCTCTCTCCCCCTCCCGAGCTTGCCAGTTTACTACGGTGGCCCTGTACAATTTTACAAAATGGACTTTTTATTCTAAACATCTTCCAAAATTCTTGTTTTCTTTACGCTCTTTCAGTTCATTATATCACAAGCAAAATCAGAGCCTCGCTAGCGTCGCTCTTATCTTCTCACTAACAGCGCCTGGCTCGGGTTAAAAAGTTATTTGCTGTACAGTCAGTGCAATGAAAAGAAGTCAGTCACCCATAACGGCTCATATAATACTGGAAGTGTTGGAAGCTGCCCAAACAGCGACGTGATGTCTTGTGTAAACAGCAGAAAGGGGAAGGGGGGAGGGGAAGAGAAAGAGAGAAACAAGGAGAAGGAGAAGACAGAGAGGGGGAGGAGAGGAGACCTTGACCTTTAACTCGTCCTCTGACCG
The DNA here is from genome assembly GCF_046127955.1 of Nelusetta ayraudi. Lineage (NCBI taxonomy): Eukaryota > Metazoa > Chordata > Actinopteri > Tetraodontiformes > Monacanthidae > Nelusetta > Nelusetta ayraudi. The sequence goes on from NW_027466071.1 coordinate 4,672,092, forward strand.
CTCGTTACTTCATTACAACAAACACAAAAGAACAAATAACATTCACTCTTAAACATAAGAGAGCACAAGTAAATAGAAAATCTGACTTAAAATACCAAATACCAGTTTATTGAACATGTTGAGTTGCACTATAGATCGTCGGGCTGAACCACCTTCAATCCTCCCGGTCATTACCGAGATGATTCGAGATAATGTTGAAAAGAAAAGTTGAGCTCGCCTGGAGCAGTGCGGTCAAAGGTGATGGGAGTTTAACCGCGACGACAGGACTCACAACGGCTGCTGGTTCACTTCAGGGCTGCACAGTGTTAGATTGACACCATTCTTTCTGAGAGCAGCAATCATCATGACCAGTGCAGTGCTGGCTGACCTACAAGAATAATGACCTACTCTCAATTTATCTATGACCATGTTTAGCAAGTTCATATACAGACATGAAAATAAACTATATAGTTTATATATTGTTTGTATTGTTTTTAGTGCTGCAACATCATAGTTTTCCAATCTGGGATCAATAAAGTGCACCTATTCTATTCTATTCTATTCTATTCTATTCTATTCTATTCATCTATATCTATGCGTTCAACTCTGACATCTCCATACTCAAATGTTCAGTGTTAGAATTTTGTCTACGAGTCGAGGATCAAACAGAACAATCTGGTTTATGCAAACACTCACAGTTGACACATTCAACTCTGAGGGGGAAACAGACCCAGGTTCCAAACTGGAGAGCCGGGGTCCCAACCGTCCAAACACTCTCACTCAGCGATGACCACTTCTGCAATCTGCCTTCAACGCAAAGCTTGTGGCCAACGCTGGCAAAGTCTAAATGTCTACTTCCACTTCTCTAACGGTTCCCCTCACTTTTTACTGGTGGTGATGGTGGATGATGATGAACTAAAGGGCTGAACTAGAGTATGAAGAGAGATAAGAGGGCGGTACGGAATAAAAATAGAAACAAAAAATGACACAAAAATAAATTCAAATCTGACACTTGCTGAATATATGTATACATGCACACATGTCATATAAATATCTAGGCATTATTGTACAGAAGAACAGAGGTTTCAAGCTTGACTTGGACGAAGCCTCTCAAGGGAACTGACTGACTCAGCTTCTTGTTGTCGACTGAACTGAGAAGCAGCTGATTGTAATCTTGGGAAGCTGAGTCCTGTTTCCCCCTCTGCCTTTAGGTGTGCTAATCCAGTGCACCGCTGCTCTCACCCACCTCCACCTCCACCTCCACCCCCTCCACCTGCAGGGACTTCCTGCTGGTTTGTTTCAAAGCTTCAACTGAAGACTTGAATCAGTCTTGCAGCCCAGGAAGTGGACTCTGCCAGCCTTTGGCTCCCAACAAGCTGCTTGGTTTCCCCCCCAGAGAGAGAGAGAACCAAGGGAAGCTGTCTTTCAAATTGGCTGCTTGGAACAAGTTGCAGCAAGACCTGAAAGGATCAGCAGTAATCACGAGAGGTGGATTCATTCCATTTCAAAGGGACATGAAACCAGTTCTGTCACTGCTAACTGTGCAGAGAATCTTGTAGGCACATCATCTTCTTTTCTCTGTCTTTTCTTTCCGTTCTCGTTTGTTTGTTGTCTAAAGATTCACTTGAAAGTTTCTTGTTGTCACTGTAATTGCCATGTGTAGTTTGTTTCTAGTGCCGCAACAGTGTAGTTCCCCAATTTGGGATCAATAAAGTACATCTATTCTATTCTAATCTATTTGATTCTATTCTATTCTTTGTAGCGTGTGTGTGTGTGTGTGTGTGTGTGTGTGTGTGTGTGTGTGCTGTGTTTCTGCTGTTGGGTTATATTGATATTAAAGCAGTGCTTTGTGACTGCTTTATCTCTGAGATACATTTTTCAATCTCAGTCATGCCTCATCTGGTTCAATAAAGGATTTGATTGGACTCTTACACCACCGACTCACTGACTCACACTGTGGGAAATGCTAGCTTGCAGTGGGGAGAAGAGATGGAGGAGATTGACAGTTTAGAGCGTGACAATCGCACTGCTACCGTCTGTCCAATCAGACGGCTTCCCGACCGTGTGGCAACAACGTCAAACCTGTTCACCATCATTTTTTAGCATGAGGGAAAGAAATCACGAGGGGTGAGATAAGATCAGGTTAGTGTACTAGTGTAGTGATGTGTTGTTGTGATGAGTTGTGTTGGACCTCAGGAAACTTCTTTTCCATTGTTGCTTTGTCAACGTGCTATTTGTGATCTTTGCCTGGTTGTGAACGAGGTACTAATATAACTAATATAACTTTGCTTTTTTCATTGTAGTTTTGGAAACACAAATGAGCACAAAGTCTTCTTGGTGGCAGATCAACGTCTCTACGCATTAAATTCATGAACGCCAGGGCAGTTAGAGAGGACACAATAGAACCAAACCGTATTCTGACGTGCAATGACAAAAACCCACCGATGAACCACAACTAATTGGGAGCCTTATAAGAGCATTAATCATCATTACTGATACAATGACTATAAATAACTGAAAGCCAAGATGCGACACTTGACGTGCAAATAAAGTTCGGGGCAATTTTCATTTGCGCCGTCATTTATGGTCAGACTGTTAAACGATTAAAGTGGACAATGCTGTAAGTAATAAACAAGCACCTCACTGACAGTAATCAATACATTCAAGCAATACATTGACATGATTGAACTCGAATTTAGTGAAAACAGGGGGGTTGAGTGAGAAACAAGGTTTGCCACATGAGAACAGACAGCTGACGGGATAACAGCTGCAGCAACCTCAACGTGGAGAATTTAGGAATGATTATTCATAGTAAATAACAAGTTCATCCATCCATCCATCCATCCATTCATTATTTGTGTGTTTGTTTGTTTTTTACACTTGTTTAGTTTCGTAAATAACTTGTATGTATTTTATTACTTTATTTCTTTTTAATGAATTTGCTCATTGCACTCCTTTTATTTCTCTTTGCTACTTGCACTGCTGTGCAAATGTGGGATAAATAGACATTCTTCTTCTTCTTCTTCTTCTTCTTCAAAAGAGGAAAACACCATACACAACCAGTAACTGCCTGATAAACATTACGAGAAAAACTTTTGTTTCTTCAAAAGTGGACTCGACTTAAAAACCTTTGTCTTTGAACTCAGCATCTCCTCACGGTTATACGTCTTTCATCACGCAGAAATAAACTACCTGCCACTTGAGTCACGCGACCAATATAACGCTACCTCGTTAGCTCACCACGCCTGTTTATAACTCGTCTCATCTCACAATGACTTTCTCGACCTCAAAGTTGTATTACATGGCTGGAACTTAACAGCGGGCAGAGCACACACGGTCGACAGACACGGCTAACCGTGACAAACAGCTTTATTGCTGTTATTACTTATCAATAGCACCGCTAGCTCACAGTGCTAGCTGGCTCGTCGGTTGCGGGGTCAACCCACTGACACAACACAACACAACACAACGCAACACAACGTAGCGGACACTTTATAGTTACTCTAAATGACTGATTGTGACAACACACGCACACACATACATACACGGTGGCTAACAGACTCACCCGACCGTTCGGTCTCCTTCCACCGGCAACCATCGTGTAACAACCCGCAGCCAGCCGCAGCTGCAGCGGCACCAAGACGCAGGATACGAGGGACGGTCCCGCTACCAGCGAGACTTTCCGACTGTCAGTGTCGCGGCACCCAAACACCCAAACTAAACTAACACCTTATCCAAGCAACTACGCCAGTATTACTATGACCGGGGAAGTGTTGGTGGCAATAAAGACATTATGAGAGTTATTACCAACAAACTGCTTTGCAAACTCGTGTTTTTGGAATATGGGTAGGCTTTGTGTATTTGACAGTTGACTATTTGACGACACAATCCAACCCCCTACACACACACATTTTTTTTTTTAAATTTTATTATTATTTTTTTAATCACTCCAATAACGTTAGTTAACTCAATCTAGAGAGGACAACGCGCTTGACGGGTCACGTGATCCACCAGAATGCGGAAGCGATCACCTGTTTGGTCTCCTTACGCACGTCTACCCATCCATGCGACTACTGCAACGGCAACTATCGCATAATAACCGCAGCAACAGCCGCTTGAAGCCGGAACAAAAACTCCCCGAAATTATGAGCGTTATTACAAACAAATTGCTTCTTAAACTGGTGGTTTTGAAACTTTATTAGACTTTGTCTATGTGCCTATGTTCTTGTATAGTCGCTGCCTCACCCAGCCCCCGTTGTTGATGATTACGGTGCACGTTAAACATGCAAACTTTGAAAACGGGTTCCGCCTTTAAACCCTTTTTTTTAAAAGCGCTCCAGTAGCATCAGCGAACTCACTGGCCAACGATACGAGTCACGTGGTCGCGGTCAGCTGACCAGCAGAAGGCGGAAGTGCCGCTGTCAGACACTATGGTGGCTGTGCTGAGTAGGCTGTCGGCTGCAGACTGTCAAAGAGTGAGTATTGGAAGTATTTGGGGGTTTTACGTTAAAAACAACCGGGCTAATCTGAATTATACGAGTTTTTAAAACTACCGAACTGATGCTTCGGCGTAAACTGTTATGTTATTGTTAGAATCTGGAGCCTCTGATGATTGATAATTCATCTGTTCTTCGCCTGGTGGAGATAAATGTAAACCAGTTTTAATGTGTAGGTCCTTAAAAAAAAGAGAAAAAAAAGCACCCAATCGGATGTAATGTGAGTGTTCACTGTATTCATTCATGTTTAGCGACTTCCTTTCAGATGTGTTTACATTATCAATGCTCCATAACTGGTTGTAGATACAAAACTTGATCTGTCTATCCGCATAAAAACAATTATAAAGTGAAGACAATGAAGGTGTCTGTCAATTTTGTTTTAATATTAGAACTTTAAACAATCGCTTCATGTCTTTATATATTTAATTTTGCAATGTTGGAGTCTGTTTTGTCTGTTTTACTGCACTATTGTGCCACTAACCAATCCGTAAACTCCCTACTACTACTACTACTACTACTAATAATAATAATAATAATAATAATAATAACAATAATAATAATAATAATAATAATCTTCAGGGAAATTGGCTCTCTGTAATGTCTACATTGAAAGATATATGAAAATGACTTTTTTAGTCTGATAATGACACCATAGTTTCTCAATTGATTTCTCCTCAGTCAGTGTGAAACCTATTGCAGGAATGTTGGGAGAGAGAAGGGCTGACTCCTTTTCAAGCACAGTCACTCCATGACTGTGATTATGATCATCTTTTAAACTAATTAAGTGAAATTGGACCATTTTCCCGGCACACCGGGCATCATCTCGCTGTGCACTAGTGTGGAGCAACACAGTGGTTGAAAAACACTGCAACACATTCATTTATGTTCTTCACTGTCAGTGCAAACTGCTGAATGTGGAGATATTAATGGGAGATTCCTGCAGCCGAGACAGAGAGTCAGACTGATGCTGCCTGCTCTGTTGTCCTCTACTTCCCAGCTGTGCCATGGTGTGGTGGACGCGCTGTGTGGCCGCCAGCCTCCTCGCAGGAGCGACTGCAGTAGCGCCACCTGCAGTCCAGAGGAGTGGCTGGAGCTGCTGGACTCTCTGACGGCTCTCTTCCGCTTGGCGGTGGGCAACGACAGCAGTGATGAAGAGGTGACAAACACAATCAGTTCAATAATTCAATGATTCTTTTTGAATGATGATAAAGTATCTATCTATGTAATTTTTTCCAACACACTATATCATTTGAATATCCAATGATAAAATCCTGAACTGGATTTATTGGAACTGACAGTTACAAAGTGTTCTAGAATGAAAGAGAAGGAGGTCTTTGTTGCTCTCAGTGCCAAATCCATAGATGTCCCCTCCCCCCCACCCCCTCTCCTCCAGGTGCTGGCTGGATTGTCAGGACTGGGTGGCAGCCATGCAGACGTGGTGCTCAGCGTGCTGAGATCCAGACAGCTGGAGGTCCGCCGAGCTCTGCTCCTCAGAACAGACTCCATCTCCTCCACCGCGCTGCACGACTTTGACTGGCAGCTCAAGGTCAGTCAGCGTCTCTTCTCGGGCACTGTCCAATGTGCTGCACTTTGTCTTTTTCACTGGTGCCAATAACACTTCTCGTAAGACAGACCTGGGCAAAGTAGGGCCTGCGGGCCGCATCTGGCCCTTTGTGTGTCCCTGTCCGGCCGTGTGAGGCCAGCCATACATTACGCCATCTACTGGTGGATGGTCAAGGTAGTTTGGGTCGATGGCATGGATAGAGAGAGAGAGAGTCGCCAAGATACTTTAGTGCGATCCGTCCCTCCGTGGCCCTCTCAGGTTCCTCATGTGGCCCCTTGCAATAAAGCACTGCCCACCCCTGGCGTAAGACGTCCAACATTTTCTTGAAAATTCTCATGAGTAAAGATTGAGCGAGCCAACTACTCAGACTGAGAAATGGCTTCATTCCAGATATTGAACATAATCAGAAGCCAGATTAAAGAGGGAAAATGACCGAATATTATCCCTTTGTAAATTGTAATTTTAAAGGACTTGTGTTCTATATCAAAGTAGTAAATTAGTAAAAACAAAATAAATTAAAATATGTTATTTGAGTATCAAAAAAGGGAGCAAAACAATCAGTGAGTCCATGCAGTCTTTTAATGAATCAGATTGTGGTTCTGTTCTGAAGCTGAGACTCAACCCAGTGAAGCGTCGTGGTTTCTCTATGGGACGGCGCCGTGCAGAGGACCACTCTGAAAGGTGGCAGAAAAAAAGCACATTAGGGACCTCAGAGTAAATGATCATGAGGAACATCATCCTTCATAGTAGCTGCTGATCACCAGTTATTGACAGGTGTAGGCCACAGTCAGGTATTTGGGCTTGCCGTCGCAGTTGCGAGGTTTCCCCAGCGCCGACCTCTTCACTGGAACTCTGCACTCTGTCCGGTTGTCACACCTGACCAGGGACATCAAATAAACATCTGACTTCTCCATATAGAGACAGAATATCACCACTCAGTCTCACATATATACATAATGTGTATACATATATAAATATACATATATAAATATACATATATACATTTTTTTAGGGAACTTCCTTTTAAGTGCTTTTAAGGAAAAGCTTGACATGATGATTTAGCATGACAGTCATGTGGATGGTGTGACTTACATGCGACGGACGGTGATGTCTGAGATGCTGCTGCGGCAGAAGGTCATGACGGAGGGATGGTCGGTGCAGGTGTCCTCATCCACACGTCCGTAGATGGCCCTCTTGATGCTGATCACTCCACTCTCTGGACGGAAGACACAGCAACACATGTTGCAATGTAAAGAATGAAGATATTTTAGTTGACTGAAGAGAAGTCTGCATGTGTTGTCACACTTATGAGTGACAGATTAAAGAGATGTCGATGGATTGTTTCAGTCAAAGTCGGGGAGGTGGGAGGACCAGTAGAATTGTTCTCACCGCACTTGACCTCGGCGTGGCCGCCGTCACACGTGACCACGGAGCGCTCGCCTAGGGAAGGTCAGAAGGTCACGGCGTGATGAGCTGGAGCTCAGACTGTATACTATTGGGTTTCTGGAATGTGCTAACGCGCTAACTGGAAGACGCCTGTAGACCCTGGAGGTCTGCAGTGTGTTGCTGTCACCCACCAGGGCTTCTGTCCACACAGTCGTACGTGACCTGAAGGAAGTCGTCCGTGTTGTTGCTACACACAAACATGTTTCTGTGGGGCTTGGGGAGACGGCAGTAGTCGAGGCCGTCGCATCTGGAAAAAAGAAAAGAATATGTATTTACTCAGCTGTTATGAGGAAGAAATGAAGATAGACAAGTGTTGCCTTGACGCAATAAATTCATTAAACTTTTTAACGCCAGATATAATGTTAACATATTTTGGTCCAAGTCCAAGTGGACTAGAACACTATTCTAGTCTCTCACATGAACTTGGCCCAGCCCTGCATACTGCTATGCAGGCAATGGTCGTCTTGGAGCTGGCGGGGGGTGGTCCTGTCATAGCAGGCCATCCCACTCGAGTTGCCGTGACCCATAGACTGCAGCTGGATGATTTTTCCTTCAGCTGCAGGAGCAAACATGAGAAACATCAATCAGAGTAAATGGAGATCAACTCAATCGCAAGAAAAATGAAAACTGGTGAAAGGATTTTATTTTGGAATGAAGCAGTGAGTGTGGGAGTGGCGACACGTACGACACTGCAGGATGTTGTTTTGACCAGGACACGCCACATCAACGTAGCCTGCAGCCAAATACATTGAAAGCATCAGCACCACTCTCACCATGAACCCTCACTAGACTGACGGGCTTTTTGTTACTTACTAATTGTAATTTTCTGTCTTTTTAGTATTTAGTGGTCAAATAAAGTGAATGAAATGAAAACCAAAGATCTTCTGTAGTCGACAGCATGCAGTAGTTTTCCCTCCCAGTATTTGATAAGGAATTAAATTCCCAGATTACACGTCACTTAAACTCGCGAAGAATTTGCTGTGAAGGAATTTTCTCAATGAGACGAATACATTTTGAACAACTCAAAGTAAAAAAAACATGAAGATGAGTTGTCTGGAGTTGTGTTTACCTTCAGACAGCCAACAGCCAGACGCAGCCAGCACTAGAAATCATTACAACAACAAACAGAAGGGTTCAGGTAGTAGAGTTACACTCATGACAAACATGTTCAGTCTCAGTCATGACTTACTGGCAACGATGGTCAGTTTAGCGCTCAGCATCTTGTCAGCCTTTGACGCTGATGAGGAGGAGCCGCGGCTTTATACCCTCAGAGTTTTACTATGCAAACAGCCCCAGGTGGCCCATGGGAAATATCAACACAGAGCGTCTACCTTGGCTGATACTCAACTGAAATGTGACTAAGTAAACTGCCATGCTAAACATTCTTCAGAATACGTTGCTGCAATTAAAGAAAGATGAGGGGTTTTTTTTTTCCATCGTTTCTTTTTATTACCTGTGAGCAGCGCATACAAACTGTTTGTTAAACCTGCAGCCGTGAGAGTAAATGTTGCAGACCATCTCTATAAACACACCATAGCATCTCCTCCATGTCTTCATCGGAAAGAGCCACCTCACATGTGGACCACAGTGCTGCTAGAGTCCAGTGTCCCAACATGAGGAAGAGGAAGAGCAGGAGTCACAGCAGAGGAAGAGCAGGATTCACAGCAGAGGAAGAGCAGGAGTCACAGCAGAGGAAGAGCAGGAGCCACAGCAGAGGAAGAGCAGGAGCCTCAGCAGAGGAAGAGCAGGAGCCACAGCAGAGGAAGAGCAGGATTCACAGCAGAGGAAGAGCAGGATTCACAGCAGAGGAAGAGCAGGAGCCACAGCAGAGGAAGAGCAGGAGTCACAGCAGAGGAAGAGCAGGAGCCTCAGCAGAGAGGAAGAGCAGGAGTCACAGCAGAGGAAGAGCAGGAGCCACAGCAGAGGAAGAGCATGAGCCACAGCAGAGGAAGAGCAGGAGCCTCAGCAGAGAGGAAGGGCAGGAGTCACAGCAGAGGAAGAGCAGGAGTCACAGCAGAGGAAGAGCAGGGGCCTCAGCAGAGAGGAAGAGCAGGAGTCACAGCAGAGGAATAGCAGGAGTCACAGCAGAGGAAGGGCAGGAGTCACAGCAGAGCTGCAGAGGAAGAGCAGGAGTCACAGCAGAGGAAGAGCAGGAGCCTCAGCAGAGGAAGGGCAAGAGGAAGAGCAGGAGCCTCAGCAGAGGAAGAGCAGGAGCCACAGTAGAGGAAGAGCAGGAGTCACAGCAGAGGAAGAGCATGGGCCTCAGCAGAGGAAGAGCAGTAGTCACAGCAGAGGAAGAGCAAGAGTCACAGCAGAGGAAGAGCAGGAGTCACAGCAGAGGAAGAGCAGGAGCCTCAGCAGAGGAAGAGCAGGAGCCTCAGCAGAGGAAGAGCAAGAGTCACAGCAGAGGAAGAGCAAGAGTCACAGCAGAGGAAGAGCAGGAGTCACAGCAGAGGAAGAGCAGGAGTCACAGCAGAGGAAGAGCAGGAGCCACAGCAGAGGAAGAGCAGGAGCCACAGCAGAGGAAGAGCAGGAGCCACAGCAGAGGAAGAGCAGGAGCCACAGCAGAGGAAGAGCAGGAGTCACAGCAGAGGAAGAGCAGGAGTCACAGCAGAGGAAGAGCAGGAGTCACAGCAGAGGAAGAGCAGGAGCCTCAGCAGAGGAAGAGCAGGAGCCACAGCAGAGGAAGAGCAGGGGCCTCAGCAGTGACAGTTCAGAAGGTTCTGCTCAGATTTGGAATCTTCTTCTCACCTTCTCAAAGGTTCCAAGAAGGCTCCCAAAACAACAAACATTAACAGATTCAGTTATTAAAATTGGATGAATTTGAGCAACACACAAACTAATGTCATATTGTCTTGGTTGTGTGTCGTTCTTCCAAACACCGCACAACTGAACTTGGTGTCACTTGGCGTGTGCACCCTCGCTTGAGGCAAAGCTGATTGTATTGGATTTCTTGTTAAATACGTGCAGTTATTTGCACGCCCACCTGAGCAAACACTGTTACGACTGCTGCCTCTTAAATATTGATTTTATTGAAGCTACAAGGCGACTACATTTAAAACTAGCTGAGGTTCTCCCGCAGCACTGACACGTGACGGATGTTTTTGACAAGGTGACGGCTGTTCCGTCCACTGGCGGACTGGCAGCTCTGCTGGTTTCATGCTTCCATGCTGGCCACCTGGTATCTGCTGCACCTGGTATCTGCTGGCCACCTGGTATCTGCTGCACCTGGTATCTGTTGCACCTGGTATCTGCTGGCCACCTGGTATCTGCTGGCCACCTGGTATCTGCTGCACCTGGTATCTGCTGCGCTGTCTCTTCTGAAGATCCTCTGTGTCAGTTTCTGTCAGTCAAGTGAGAACGAGGCCGCTGTGATGAACGTGTCCAGGAACACCATGCACCCAGTTGTCTCTGGGCTGTGGGACCATCAAGCCCCGCAGGGAAGGTGTTGGAGAGAACTGTCAGAAGATATTTATGCATTCAAGGTTGAACAAACAGACTTTCATGCCAGCAGGTTGAAGTTTCCTCTGCCTCGCTGCTCGTTTGTAAAGTAAACTCAGCTCAGTGAAGGTTTGTTGTGTTAGGAGCCAAAACCATTTGATTCATTCACTTGAACAACGTCACACATGTGCTGTGTCTCAATTCAGGGTCTGCGTCCTTGAAGTGCGCATTTTGAAAGGAAGTTGCGTCATCGCACTGCGCGAAGGCTTGTCCCAATTCCCAAGGGTGCTCAGGACGCTCAAAATGCGTACTCGGAATGCGCCCTCGTTTTAGCCAATTCCAAGGATGCACCGCTACTATCCTTCGCGTACTTATGTATCCCATGATGCTTTGCGTGCTGCTGCAAAGCATCGTGGGATCCTGGGAAGTCAGCTGAAATTAGCACCAGCTACTGGTAAAGACACGACATATAAATTTAAATATTGAAGTTTCACATAAAGTATCCAGTTTTTAACGTAGGATTTTACTTATTTGATCTTCCAACAGCATCGTTAGATGGCGAACCAATGGTTAGGTTGATACTATAAAAACGTAACTTCCGGGGTTGGCCAGCAGGAGGGAACAGCGGTGACGAAACGAGGAAATACGCCGAAGGCTAGACCGTCCCGGGTGGTGACCGGGGAGGCGGGGTTTGGTCCGTCCTTCTAGACCGGGTCCTCGAAGAACGCTTCCTTCAGACGGAGGACACTCGGTCTGAAGGGTGCAGAACCTGAATTGAGGCACAGCGATGGTCTCCTGCCCACCGTGTTGTTCTCTTCACACTCATGAGTAGAGAATTCCTGTCTGAATTTGACCCTCTTCTCTTGCCGTGGCTCCTCAGCTGGCTCTGTCCAGTGACAAGATCTCCTCCCTCCAAACCCCTCTGCTCCACCTCAGCCTGGACGTGAGGGAGGACGGAGTCCAGCGGAGCGTCCACCTGGAGATGGACAGAGACGAGCTGAGCGCGCTCATTAGCTCCCTGGAGGCAGCCAATAAGGTGCGTTCGCCACCTGGCCACCTCCTACTGGCCAGGTGGCGTCGGTCCAGTCCTGACCTCAGCGCTGGGAGATCTGAGCTCTCAGTCGTTCAGTGTGTCGCTTACACGCCTGAATCTCATCATGCGTGATCCAACTTTGCAGGTTGTGTTGCAGCTGAAATGACGGAAGCCTGGAGTCGACTCCACGTCGCCCCCCAGAGTGGGACGGATGGAAGTGCCCGGTCTAAGCAGCGTGACGCTCGCTTCGTGCTACTGTGTTCACATCAGGTTTCATTCAGAGTTTCTTTGCTGTCTGATCAACATTGATCTCGTTGGGTTTTTTTTTTATTATTATCAAACTTGTAAAAACAAATTGCTTGTATCTTTCTCATTAATATTCTGTTTTTTCCTCATTGTCACATGAAGACATCACCTGACCCAAGTCAATTAAATGTGTTGTGTTAAACCTTCTCTCTAGAGGGCGTCCTTCCTTCCCTCCTCATCTCCTTCCTTCCTTCCCTCCTCATCTCTTTCCTTCCTTCCTTCCCTCCTCATCTCCTTCCTTCCTTCCTTCCTCATCTCTTTCTTTCCTTCCTTCCTTCCCTCCTCATCTCCTTCCTTCCTTCCTTCCTTCCTTCCCTCATTTCTTTCCTTCCTTCCTTCCTTCCCTCCTCATCTCCTCCCTTCCCTCATCTCTTTCATTCCTTCCTTCCTTCCTTCTTTCCTTCCTTCCTTCCTTCCTTCCTTCCTTCCTTCCTTCCTTCCCTCCTCATCTCCTTCCTTCCTTCCTCATCCCTGAAGAAGTGTTTTTGGTCAGACTTCCTATGAAGGTCTATGGTAGAGTGCATTGTGAATGCCTTTATAAAGCATTATAATAAAACATGTCATAAGTGTTCATTATGATGTGTTACAACTCATGACAAGGTTTATAAATTGTAAGTGGTGGATATAATGTGTTAAAAGCTCTAGGACAAAGTGACACTGAAGTCCTGGGTGGTTATTACCATGTTATAACTACAATAGAATATGTCAAATATATATATAAAAAAATATAAATCAAATATTAAATATAAAAATAAATATTTAAGAGGACGAATTTGCGAGCTTAAAGTAAAGTGTGGAAATCTTGTCTCCCTCTTCAGTTCTTGCCGCTGGACTGAAAAAAAAAACACCTTGTACTTTTAGAAATTCCCTGCAGATGGCGCTGTATGGACTTCCTGTCAGCGCCACTCAAAGCCTGTTACATTTCTCCTGGTTTTTCCATACAACACTACGGAAGCTCATTGCTGCCAAATTAGAGGGAAAAAAACAAGAGGCTTCGTGTTGTAATGTGACAGTTTTCACGTTTTGACGCGAAACCTTTGACATCATATTTTCCCACAGTATAATGTACATTTTTCACATTTCTATGTGCTATTTTTCACGCTATGCTGACAGAGAGAAAAGCAACCTGCAGCCAGAGATACCAACCCAAACTCGGATTGGAATTTGTTTTTATTATTATTATTATTTCTCAGGGAGCTGGGGGGGTGAGGGGGGGAAACAGCCAGCAAGAGCACTACTCAGTGTGGATGTTGCTGGAGATGTAATAAGCAATTTTTATTGAAACAGTTTTCTTAAAATTCTTTATGACTTGGCACAAATGATTTTGTGTTTTCTCTCTTTTTTTCTTTTTTCTTTTATTTTTTTTTTACCAGCGTCCATATGCTGCTCCCTCCCTCCGTCCCTCCATCACGCTCTCTCTCTCTCACACACACACACACACACACATTTATACACCCATAAGTGTATTTATGGCCTGCAAACATGCACACAAATACCAACCTCTGTACTCTGGAGTGCATATGGAGCAGTTGAGAGAGAGAGAATAAAAGTACTACAGTCATTTTACATTTACAATAGTAGTCGTCCTCCCCCTGCAGGCAGAGCAGCAACCACGGAAAAGCATGTGTCCGTCCGTCCATCCATCTATCTGTCTGTCCGTCCGTCCGTCCATCCTTGGGTCTCTCTTCCTTCTTTAGAAAAAGTTTTTTTGTCCTGCTGTCCCACTTGTTGTCCAACCACACCGGAACAGTGTTGATGTCTCATTAGCGGGACTGTTTTTTTTTTTGTTTTTTTTTCTTTTGTTTGTTTTTTTAGCATTGAACTCCAGGGAAGAAAGAAAAGAAAGAGAGAATGAAAAAAAAAAAAAAAGATTGTCACCATTCTGCTGGGATGTCAATCTAACAGGCTACACATCATCAATAATGGCGCTGGATCACTTTCAGAGCATCGGAAGAGAAACAAAGAAGGAAATCTCAAAGCTTGCGCTGTGAGCGCTGCTCCTTATTTTTGTTTTCTTTTTTTTATATATATATTTTTTGTAGTTTTAAAAAAAGTACAAGATGATTCATTTTCAATTCTTCTACTCACTAAATATAAGTTCAACCCTGTTTGAAAGATGAAGTTTCTCAGTAGAAGGCACAATATTCCGCCATGAGAGAAGAGCTCGCTGCTACTTTGTGTCCTGTGGTTTTTAGTTCTTTGCTGTGTTTTGCAGCACCTCACTGGTTGCAACCAGTAGCATACTCATCTTTACTACTCACCTAAAGGGGTAAAAAATGAAAACATATATCTATATATACATATATGTATATATATATGTATATATATATATATATATATATATATATATATATGTATATATATATATATATATATATATATATATATATATATATATATATATGTGTATATATATATATATATATATGTATATATATATATATATATATATATATATATATATATATATATATGTATATATATATATATATATGTATATATATATATATATATACATATATATATACATATATATATACACACACATATATGTAAAAATATATACATATAGATATATATACATATCTATATGTATATAGATATGTATGTATATATACGTATATATATATATACATGTATATATATATATATATATACATGTATATATCATATATATATATATATATACATACATACATTAATAGTTTGGGCACTACTTCAGTCCACTATATTAGCTACAGCGATGCTAACAGTGGTTGTGAAGTACCAAATCGTCCAATCACAGCAGGCTACAATCTAAAATATTGATATTTTCCCGGGAATTCACCCATTTAAAAAAGGCCTATTGTTATTATGACAATCAATCACTTTATAATACACTACATGAGTACAACTGCAACTGCAGTAGTAGCGAAGGTCTGCTGAAGTGAGTTAGCGTGAGTAAAAGCTACACCAGTGCACCAGCTGACAGGAAGCAGAGATGAAAGAAAGACATGGAGAGATGGACTTGGCTCCTCAACTGGTTTTTGAAAAAAAATCTCAAACTCTCCTAAAGACCTTGGCCGAAAAAACAAACAAGAAAAACATGTATATATCTATATATATAGATATATATATACATATATCTACATATATATCTATATATATAGATATATATGTATATTCTGAGGGGTCCTGATTATTGACGAAGATGGCACTATGAGAATATTGGCCAAAAAATTGGGAATAATATATATTTTTTAAATGAGTATTGATGACAGGGGGCTCTATAGCGCCCCCTGTCATTCTCCAAAGAGTCCTATTTGGGTTTTTTTGTTTTGTTTTTTTCAAAACCTCATTCTATGAGAAGAGTAGCAGGTCAACATTTAGTAATCATAACTCTGCTGCCTTTAATAAAATGAGAATATCTTCAATCAAAATGCCCTTTTACTAAGATTAAATACCATGATTGTTTGAAAGTGCACCGTAGGATGATTGTAATACAATAAGACTAGAGAGAGAGAGAGAAAGAGAGAGAGAGAGAGCCATGTACAAACTAATTTTTTTTTAAAGAGTTTTGGGGAAAACGGGTGATAAAGTTTCTGAATGTGTGAATATCGAGTCGGCCGAGATCATCCAGTGTCTGTTCCATCACTGAAAAACGTATCAGCAATAAGACTGTGAAATATTTGTTTTCTTCTTTTTTTTAAAAAAACTTGGCTTGATATAATTAATGAATCAAACATGTTCCAGTGATAAAGTAAATCTGAGTCTGTAGTTTGGGGGGAAAGGGAATCACTGTCCTGATTCTGGAGGGAAAAAAATCTTTTTTGGGCAATTTTGGACAAACACCAGACAATTTCCTTTTTATATTTCTACATTTATGTCTATATCTATTTTGTAAGGATGAGTAGTACAGCAAAAGTGATGAGATTTTTCAATATATATAATAAATTATATCTCTGTTTTATATATATAATATATCCATATATTACATATTCAATTGTATTTACATTGAAAGAGGATCCAGTAGTTTTTCTTCACTCATTTCCATCGTCTTCCCGTTATTTTCCCAAATTTCACCCATATTATTAGCGCTAGCTTTGCCAATGCTAGCATCGTATCCTCCACCAGCCAGGCAGGCGGGCAGGCAGGCAGGCAGGCGGCTGCCCCCTAGTGGACGTAGTAGAGCCAGTAGACCAGGTTGAAGAAGGTGAATGCGATGGGGAAGACCACGCGGGACCACTTGTCGATGGCGTTGACGTCGGTGAGGTCGGGGATCTTGACCTTGAGCTGCGAGGCCCTCCTGCGCAGGCGGCCCTTCTTCTGGTGGAGGTGGTGGTGGTGGTGGTGGTGGGCCCCCGGACCCCCGGGGGGCCGCCCGTACAGGTCTCGGCCGCCGGCGGGCTTGCGGTACTGTATGCTGGCGCGGTCGTAGGAGAACATGGTGGCCCGCGGGTCGCCCAGGGCACCCAGCACGTCGGCGCCGCCCATCTCACCGCTCAGGCTGCTCAGCAGGATGTTGCCGTGGGCGTCCACCTGCCGGCGAGGGATGATGTCATCATGTGGGTTCATTAACGGGTTCATTAACATAAAAGGCAAAACTCAAAGTAGTTTGAAAACGTATAGAAAGTAATAGTGGTAGTGGTAGTGGTAGTAGTAGTAGTAGTGGTAGTAGTACTAGTAGTAGTGGTAGTAATAGTAATAGTAGTAGTAGTGGTAGTGGTAGTAGTAGTAGTAGTGGTAGTAATAGTAGTAGTAGTAGTAGTAGTAGTAGTGGTAGTAATAGTGGTAGTAGTAGTTGTGGTGGTAGTAGTGGTAGTAGTGGTAGTACTAGTAATAGTGGTAGTAGTAGTAGTAGTAGTAGTAGTAGTAGTAGTGGTAGTAGTAGTAGTAGTAGTGGTAGTGGTAGTAATAGTAGTAGCAGTGGTAGTAGTAGTGGTAGTAGTAGTAGCAGTAGTAATAGTAGTAGTAGTAGTTGTAGTGGTAGTAGCAGTAGTAATAGTAGTGGTAGTAGTAGTGGTAGTAGTAGTAGAAAAAAGTGAATCAAACTTCTAAACATCTTAAACACTTAAACACATCACTACTGTTTTATAGAATATATATATATGTATATATATATATACACACAGTATATATACGAGAACAGTTCTATGGGAAAACCATTTTTTTAAGAGAGATTTTACACTCTGTTCTCCATGCACTTGTGTCATAAAATAAATGTTGATGAGATAAAAATGGGGCAGACTTGGTGTCTCTGTCCTCAGCTGTTGAAACTACCTCCCACTGCCAGGTGGCGCTGCGTGCCAAGACGCTGGGTCTCACCTGCACCTTGTTGCTCTCCAGTCTGCTCTTGTTCTCATTGTTGGACTTGGCGGCCCTCTCGGCCACCTTCTTCTGCAGGTGAGGACCTCGGCCGAAGAAGATGTAGTTGACGAAGGCGTACTCCAACAGCGCCAGGAAGACGAAGACGAAGCAGCCCATCAGGTAGATGTCGATGGCCTTGACGTAGGGGATCTTCGGTAGCGTCTCCCTCAGGTGGGTGTTGATGGTGGTCATGGTCAGCACCGTGGTTATACCTGCAGGTCGCTCGTCCAATAGAAAGAGGGGCTCTCAGAAGGTCGTGGTACAGAGTAAGAAGGAAAACTTTGGGCTTCCTGGTTTCCAAAGATTTTATTTTTATAATTATATGTATGTATAGATGGAGTGTATATATGTTATATATTTATATATAGGAATATATATCTAAGTGGACGAGCCTACGACTCAACTGACCATTAGTGTAATTGCTTAAATTTGAGAATGACTGACCGAGAGCGACCCTGGCTGCCGAGGCGTCGTAATTGATCCAGAAGGAGACCCAGGACAGGATGGTGATCAGGGTGGAAGGCATGTAGGTCTGCAGGATGAAGTATCCAATGTTCCTCTTCAGCTTGAAGCTCAGGGACAGTCGAGGATAAGAACCTGTGACAGAGACCGTGTGGAAATTAACGTAGCATTAGCAACATGCAACGTCGCCGCTTCCATAAATATTTTGATTCTAATGATGAAAAAAATCTGATTTTTTTTTTTTGTTTCATTACCTGTGGCAAAGACGGCCTTTTTTGAGAGGGTCTGATAGTCGATGATGGAGAACTGGGGCAGCTCGATGTTCTCCACTCCAGTCACTGAGCCGCGGTCGCTGCCGCCCTGCCAGTAGAACTCAATATCGTCTGTGGTGTAGCCATCTGGAGGAGGTTGGAGGACAGCAAGGAAAAACAGCTCAGGCTTCACTCCCACAATCTTTTTTTTTTTTTTTTTTTTTTAAAGTAAAAGGTCAAAATGAGAGAAGGACCAGAAAATGAACCATCATTTCAGGAGGACAGATAGCTCCCCCTGGAGGAAGCTTCACTGTGGTGCAGGAGGTTCTAGGTTCAAATCCCCACAATCATTATTATTATTATTTTTATTGATACTCTTTAGTACATTCAGGGTCACGGGGGTCTGCTGGAGCCTATCCCAGCTGCTTTTAGGGCGAAGGCAGGGTGACACCCTGGACAAGTCGCCAGTTCATCGCAGGGCCACATAGAGACAGACAACCACTCACACTCACATACACACCTACGGAAAATTTAGAGTGTTCAATTGACCTCACATGCATGTTTTTGGACTGTGGGAGGAAGCTGGAGAACCCGGAGAGAACCCACGCAGGCACAGGGAGAGCATGCAAACTCCACAAAGAAAGGTCCCAGGTCCAGGCCCCGGAATCGAACCCATGACCCTCTTGCTGTGAGGCACTCTTTAATACGAGAAAGTAAAAAGAGCAATAAAAAAATTAACTTTACTGTATAAAATCATACTATACAGTTGTGGGGTTTTATTTTTATTTTATTTTTTTGAAGATTGGTGTCAGGACTTGGATTTGGTTAAAGCTCACAGTGATGATTGTTCTATCAAAGAAGGTGAAAGGTCACAGTGCGCATCCATTCATAGTTGAGCATGAGACGCAATAGTAGAAGGCAACATCTGAACTTGTCCAAAAATGTGTCTTCTGGTCCCAACTGGGATTCGAACCCAGTCAGTCAGGATTTGAACCAACACATCAGACAGAGGTTTAGCCTGGTGAGATAACCAGCTAGTTAGCCTGGTGACTGTGGAGGTCAATGACCCTGTTAACACGGCCGGCCTCCTCAAACTGTTTATCACACTAGACACTGACCTTTGTGTTCTATACACCTCTATAGTTTGCTCTTCTGGATTCAATGGTGACTCATAAGTTCTGAGGAAATGACTCGAAGAAACGTTTATTTTGGTGACTGGTTGCTCCCTTGTTTAATTTGGATTATTTGAGTTTTTCTATCTGTGTGTCTCTGTAGCTGCTGAGTGTCTGTCAGTGTGTGTTAGTCAGTGTGTGGTGAAGCTCTGGTTCCTCTCTGGTTCCTCTCTGCTTCTCTGCTCCTCAGCGCTGAAGACGGTCTTGTGTGTGTGGGTGTCAAAACTCAAACCAACAAAACAGGTTTGAGTTTGAGTTTTGAGATTGAGAATCAAAGAATCCCCCTTCCTTCTTTTCAAACTCAATTTTAAAAGATTTTGTTTAGTTACAATTGGACATAAAACTTCAGCTTGTTGTGTTTCACTTGTACAAGCAAGCTTGGACAAAAGTTTGTTTCTCCTGCAGCTGCAGTTGATTCAAGAGTCCAGTGTTGAATGGCAGCCATGTCACATCATGACATCATCCACAGTCCTCAGGAAGCTGGTTGGCAGGTGAGCAGGTTAGCTCAGTGGGTTAGCCTGCTGACTGTGGTGCTGGAGAGCAGGCTTCCAGTCCTGGTCTCCACCAGGAGAAACATCATCTCTGTTATCTCTGTTTTAGAGTCCAGGTGAGAGAGAAGGACCAGAGAAGTAACCATCATGTCATGAGGACAGATAGCGCCCCCCTGGAGGAAGCCTGACTGTGGTGCAGGAGGTTGTGGGTTCAATTCCCCACCGACACCTTGTGGCTTTATTTTTCTTATCTCTCATTGGTGTAGTTCTCTGTATATGAGTATAATGAGTACTCTGAAAAGTACAGCCTTCCGCTGATACTTTTTATTCAGTGAATATATGGATGCTATTCTGTTTGCTTTGGGTTTTTTGCTTACTCAAAATGACAGAAAATATGATGTAATATGCATTGCATGTACTCATGTTGCTCATGCTGTGCTGTACTGCAATGAGAGCAATAAGCTGTTCTGTAAATCTTCATGCGGTGCCTTCATATTTCCAGAGTGTCTCTGGTGAGCCCATGCAGAGCGAAGCCTCCAACCACCGACTACAGAAAACTCTACTCTAACCCTTGAATAAACGGTCACTCATGACAACATGCTTGCTGATCTCCCATCACAAAGTGAAGCAGCGTTCCGAAGGAGAAACTCTCACTCTGGAATCATCTCAGTCAGAATGATAAGGCAGAAATTGGAGCCTTTCATTGGGCTGGAATCTGCTGCTCATCTTGCAGCTTCCCACAGGCTGAAGCAGAGCGACAATCAAGCTTCTCTTCACTTCTTCTGGAGGCTCTTCGGGCTCCGAGTCTAAACCCTGACCCGGGCCTCTGCTGCCCCCTCGCTAATTAGACCCATTTAATTGGTCCGCCTCGTCTTTGTCTCCACATCCTCCATCTTATCTGAAGGCGGCGGCAGGATTTCAGGGAATTAGCCGCTTCTCATTAATTGGGAGCCTTCGTGAGGGAGTTAACCCTCGTTTTTTTTCCCCCTCCACTTAATATATGTGAAAGGACCTGCTCATTGACATTAGACACAGTTTCATGAAGGAGCACTTTAAAGGGAACATTGAGTTCCTCTTGCGAGAGTCACCAGACACCTTCAACCTTCCATCACGGCTCTGTTAGAAACCCTTCACCGCATTCCAAATGTCATCAAAATATTCAAATCATAATAACGATCAAATTCAAGGGCCAGTTTCCAAAAGGAAACATCTAGTTAGAGAAGAAAATCCAAAGGAACAGTCGGGTGGTTCCATCAATTCAACAACTTCCCAGAAACGGTCAGTAGGAAAATAAAGGAAGAACTGAGCAACTTTTACTGTTTTAACTATGGCTGAACTCTATTGGGTTCACCTCCAGGTGGTGTGTGTGTGTGTGTGTGTGTGTGTGTGTGTGTGTGTGTGTGTGTGTGTGTGTGTGTGTGTGTGTGAACTCATAGTAATGCACTGCTAAGCCTCCTCTATTTGATGAGATAACATTTGACTGAAGATGGATGACACAAAGTATCAGCAGTGATGTGTTTTTTTACAGGTGTGCCGACAATACAGGATGATCTTTGGGTTTTCACTCAGTCTGTTAGTTTCAGCGCTCAGCCAGTGCAGTGCAGTCTCGACTCCACTTCCTTTAGATTTGCAGCCTTAAAGCAACGACGACCTTTCAAACCCTGGAAAAGAGATTGACAGCGACCGCTCGTCGTCTCGTCTTCCTTTGGTTCAAAGTCTGCAACCGCTCCATCAACCCCAGTGCCTCTGATTTTGCATACCAGTATCGGGCCGCCAGAGCCGCTGCCTGGTGTTTGATATCATGTAGCATCACTCACAGCTCTCGATTTCCAAGGTGCAGTTCTGTTCGTCCAGCGGGTATCTGCGCAGGTCCATCATGCAAGCAGCCGTGGTGGTGATCCTGAAAGTAAAATAAAAACAAATAAATACATATATATATATATATATATATATATATTTCTGAGTCATACACAGATATGTGCATATGACAAAACTCTGTGTTGCTTTTAATACCATGCACGTGATTGTGCGCTACTGAAAGATCCTCATTTAACAGGCACCTCAAGCAGCAGCTCAGTCCCTCAGAACCTTGATGGAAAGTGAGGAACTCAAGGCCTGAAGCGTGAACAAACAACGTCTTTCATACACATCTAGGAATCCACAGTGGATTTTCCATCTACTACATGTTGAGTTAAGATAAAACACACCTGACTCCCACGTTGCACAGCTGGATTGTACTATTAATTTTACTTGGTCTTCAGTAAAATGTCCTTCACGGCTGCAAATCTGTTCAAAAACATTTTTTTTCGCCAGTTGTTTTGCTGTTTGGTTTGGTGGGAGCAACTTTTAGGCAGAATGGTTGAAGTGAAAATACATTTTCTATTTGTATAAAATAAATAAACAAAGTTTTTCAGACTCATAAAAAGCATTCCCGTCAACGGTGCATTGATATTGTTAAACCTGTATGATAAAACCATGATACCAATCAATCAAAAACCTCTTTCAAGAAAAAAAAAAATGTGGGAAAAAATTATATTTATTATGTGTTAAAGTTTTAAAATGCAAACTTTGCTGTCAGTTTCAGTCCACAAAGTATCTTCTGGAAGGGCCAGAGGAGCAGAAAGCTTCAGGAGCTCTCATCATCCTTGTGTTCTGGCTGATTGTTTGCCTCCTATTATCCAGCACTGCCTTTACCTGACCTGATTGGTCCATAATTAAACCATCAATGATCCCATTCTTCACTGATTAGCTTAGCATTACAAAACGTCTCCCTGCACAATCCCAGGGTGCAGTGTGAGAGTGTGATGATTACACGCAGTGCTCCTCAATTCAAGCTTGGAGGGGAACGAACGCAGTAGGAAAACTGCCACGAGCCTCGGCGTTAAAAAAATAACGAAAAAAAAAAAAAAATCCTCTTGACTCATAAATATGCGATATTTCCTCAGCAGGTGGTTGAGTATTCTGGGCCCATTGGATGGACACGGTGTGAGCACTAGGAGGCGCTGGATTAATTATAAAGCAGGTGCAGAGAGCGTTGGATAGACAGTAAAAATAGAAAGTGTTGGCTGTGGAAGCTGTCAGCGCTGCTCAGATGAAGCACTTTAAACCTTCCATTACTGCAGACACGTCACCACGACCTGGTCACTCTCTCTCTCTCTCTCTCCCTCTCTCCCCCTCTGAATTCTTAATAGCTGCTGACTGGACCAAAATGTGCCCATACTTTATTTCTCTCTTTCAATAAACAGCCTCTGAGCCTCTGAGGGTAAACGTGTTCTTTCTTAGTGAACACGGCTGCTTTACACTTCAACATGAATGTCTGAGGTCACTTGAAGGTCCAATGAGGATGATTTCTGTTTTCAGAGGTGCCAGTGGAGCAGTTCTGGAATGACGTCACCCTCTGCCACAATTGATAACTGTATAAGAAGATAGACAGACCTGCCGTTTTCAGAGAAAATGGCCAACCAAGTGCCAAAACACTGCATTCTGTCATTTGGCCAGCAGGGACCGCCAAATTCAACGGAAACGAGACTGAATGAAGAATGACGTCTGACTCCAAGGGAGAACTGAGACAAAAGTTAAAAAAAAAAACAAAAGTTAATTTTGAATCATATATTCTGGTTCTACTCAGGTGATAAAGGCAGAAATGTAGTAGTTCATCTGGAAGAAATCATCTTCAATCACCTTCTGTGGTCATGCTTTTAAGAAGCAACAGACATTCATGGAGGAAATGTGGAGGAAATGGTGGTGAGGCTGCCGTTAGCAGCTTCCTATTTCTGTTAGTTGGCTTTTCCACCCATCACTCACAACACCTGAGCCAATCCGATGCTGACATCCGTCATCCTTCCTGTTTCCTGGATGGAGGAGGAAGTGACACGACACCACCTGTTCATCCATTACTCACCAAGCCCTCCACCTGAAGCAGCAGAACCTCTCAACCCCTCAACCACGCAAGGCTTTTGTCCTCTGCTGTGATTCACGTCCTCTTCATAGAATTGTACTCTTGCTAATATCCGGAGGTGTTGCTTCTGTGGATCAACTCCTTCGGCTGGACACCGGTCAGGCTTTGAAGGACTGAAAGAAACCTGGATTCTGGAGAGGAAGGACTGGAACACAGACGAGATGGCGATGCCACCTTTGGAAAAACTGAAGTTGAACTCTGTGGACCGAGCTTCATTGGTCGGCCTCAAGCCTGTCAGCTGCTTCAAGCCCCTCCCCCAGTGGTGTGGTAGGACTTAACTGGCCTCACTGTACTTAAGGAGAACAATTACGTTCACATCCCCCATTTTAGAGAGGAATTGATTTACTTTGATGGTGCCTTTTATATATATATATATATATATATATATATATATATATATATATACATATATATATATATATATATATATACATATATATACATATATATTCTTAAAATATATTTTTAAAAGGTGCCTTGAAGAAAATTGCAATTGATTGACTGAATTACCACTAGTAGGACTTTATTAATTCAAGATTCAAGATTCAAGATTTCTTTATTGTCATTGAACAAGCCAATGAATTTTTTTCATTGCAGCTCCCGTGTGCAAAAAATTAAGAAGATTAATTGATTAATTGTTTTGCTATATAATTATCATTATTATTTTTTTTTTTTTCGATGACGGTTCTCTTGAAAAATTTCAAGGATCTTTTGTTAAATATACTACCGGTACATTCAGTTCTGTGTTTGTCTTTCATTAATCCTCACACAGCTCCTTAAATCCAACCTTGCATTAGTCTGTTAAATTACATCTAACTGTAGCCAAACATATCATTAGTGTTACACCAGACTTCTGTCACCTTTGCCTTTGCCTTCCAGTGATTTTGTGGACTTGATCCTAATCCTGATCCTAACCCTAACCCTAATCCAAAAGCCAACCCTAACAGTTCTGAATATTGAACAAACTGTCTGACTGACGGCTTTTCCCTCCTCATAAAGTCGTACCAGCACAACCGATTTAATATTGTCCCTAGTTTCTACCATAATGTATTGTGTTGTAGTCAGTGTGTACTGATCAATATATATAATCCATTGCGTTGTCGTTTTGCATTTCATCCCAACTCTGCTCTTTTTCAAAGTGCTGCAGCCGCACTGGCCCAGCAGCGCAGGCTAAACTGGGCTGTTTTGATCTTGCAGTCGGCTTTGATCTTTTTTTGCTATTGAGGACGGCGATGCTGCGCAAGTCGGAGGAGAGTGACTGGTGTGTGATGCTGCTGTGCACTACGAAGAAGCAGCAGAAGCCACACCAGTGTCACCTGTCTGTCTGAGCCTGAGCTAAAGGTGCGTAGCCGCGGACAAAGCCACAATGCAAACATGCCAGTTGGTCTGAGGTCATTTTGGCAGCACTAAATATAGCTTCCATGTCGGCAACAAGGACGCGGGATGAGTAATTGCAGGAGCCTGCGGGAGATAATGATTCTGCAGCATGCCAGAGAGACGCGAGTCTTACTATTTTCTCCACAAACTGCAGCTCTCATGTCCAAACAGAGGAGGAAAGATTCCTCCTTGACCTCCACACTTCTACATCTTGGATTTCAGAGCCAAGATGAAATAAAACATCAAATTGGAAGAGTTTGGATTCCAGACACATTCTACAGTACTGGTACTAGTAGTAGTAGTAGATGTAAAATACTGTCAACATACTAACAACATCATTACATTAAAAGTCTGACTGAGATTATTAGAGACTGTTTCGGTATCTGAAAATGATTTTTTTTCAAACAAATGTTTGATTTATAAAGACACTGAGTCTTATTTGCAGTATTGTCAAGAGGCAGGTCAGCTTCTGAGAATATGATCACACTGAAATACTATGTACGACTGACATTCTGAAGAAGAAATATAATCACTGCAATATTTTATGTTTCAACACACATTTCTTAGCATTTGGTGAATGCATTTTAATGTAACATTCAAATGTTTATTGCGTGTAAAAGCAAAAACCTATTGACAGACACACACAAAATGCAAATCCAGAATGAGAGTGAAACCCTGCAGTTCAGCGCTGCTCTTTGACTCGCACACAGCTGACACAAACCAGAACAAACTGAGACTCATTTCAGGTGGTGTGGCCTTTTTTAAATCACATAAGACAAAATAGGGAGCTGAGATAACAGCACGTGACAGAATTTACGGGGACCAATCGGACCTGATGTGGAGTACCGACCAGCGTAACCTCGATTCTGGAACTGTTCAGTTGTAGGAAGTTGTGACTCATCCACTCATTGGTCTCCTCTAGACAAGTTATCAGTGAGGCTGGTAATGGAGATGATGAAGAGGCTGCAGAGGATGCTTGCTCCATTCTAATGTATAGCTGCGTGTCATCGGCATATTGCAGTGAAATGAGACGCCGTGTCTGCTGACCACACAGAAGCAGCAGATCTTCCAGAACAAGCGTGACGCTCTGGAAAAAGTCATGATTCTGAAAAACACAGCATCATTAAATTTACTGGGCCACATGATGCAGTGGTTCTTATCACTGTACTGGCTGCTTCTAGTGGCGGGTGCTGTGTACTGCCACTTTATTTACAGTCACCAAAGAGCCCTGGTGTGGCACCAGACTTCCACCACCACCTGCTGCTCCACCACCTGCCTCACACCATCACCACATCCTCTGCACCACAGTGGAGCTCAGCACGTCCGGCCAGATCATTGGCCAGGTCATTGGCCAGATCATTGGCCATCTTGTGATCTGCCGACGGATCATGGACGCACGTGAAGCTCGATGCCAGCTGGACGACCAGAACAGAAGCCATGAAGCCAAGAAAAGCATCGTCTGCGCTTTCAGAATTTACACTGCAGATGAGAAGGGCTGATAAGTGGACCAGAGGGTGGCGCTGCGTGGACCACACGGGCTACCGAGACACAAGCCGGGGTCTGATCCAGCCCCCAGGACCAGGACCAGGACCAGGACCAGGACCAGCCTCTCCAGGCTCCCACAGACTGCACTGATTCTTCAACAATCATTCATATCCTCACTTTGCAACAACAATCCTCATAAACTTTGGTGAGACATCAAATTAGTTTGCAGACTGTGATGGCGACGCTTCTGCGCTGCATATTGGCAGTGTCATGGTTGCATTCATGTGCATCAAAATGTGGGAAGAAAAGAAGAGAAAAGGAGAGAAATGTAAAGATGCAAACTTGGCTCCTATTGTGCAGGGATTGGATGTCAGGCATTATTGGCACCTGCTAGCAATTAGCATTCACGCTACAAGTGTTTACGACGGTGTGACTGTTGCTGCTGCCACACCAAGGTTTCACTGCCGTGATGTGTGACAAACAAAAATCACTGAATTAGAATTTGTAAAATCAGCCTCGTCTTAAAGCCACGAAGCCTCGACGCAGTCAGGGGTGAATTATTGAGAGAGGCCCAGGTGCCGCTGCCTGGGTCCACTCTGTGGAGCTCTGAACACCACGAGAAGCGTCATCAATCATTCACCAGCTGCTTCTCCCTCAAGATTAGGCCTTCAAGTGAAGACCGAGGGACTGGTAGACCCTCAGCAGGAGCTCAACCAGGAGCCACAGCCAGGACTTTCAGTCAAGAACAGAAACTCATTCAATTGCTGTTCAATTAGAAGGAACGGCTGAAAAAACTTTTTTGACTGGTGGGGCCACAGTGGGTTCTACAGTGTGCCAGAGGGGGGTAGCGGAGCAGCAGCAGATGGATGCAGTGTTCTGGTGAGCCACCTCATAGGAGGAAACAATCTATCATGGGATATTATGGAGAAAACATGTTGCTGGAATGTCAATGGAAAATGAAGCAAAGCAAAGTTGCAACCAAATCAGTGTCTTTGAAGCCCCACCAGGGTGTTTAGCTCTTAGAACCACCCAGAACCAACTAGAACCATCCAGAACCACCCAGAACCACCAGGGTGTTGAGCTCTTTATTGAAATGACTCTGGAAACACTGCAGACATGGAGGAGATGCAGCTGTTTGATGACTGACTGACTGTTAATATATTTTCTTCCAGGTTCATGGGGGGCCGGATTGAAAAGCTTAACAGGCCACATATGGCCCCCAGGCCGTAGTTTTCCCCACGCCTGGTCTTGAGTGTGTGAGGGCGTGTACAGCTGTGAGGCTGAAGCAGAGAAGCTGCTGTACTGCAGTATTTCCTCCCCTCTGAGGAGTGAATTCACGGCACGCTCAGGTCACACTGCTGCTGACGTCTGCAGCTCTCGCAAGCTGGAGAGTCGACAACCACTGAAGAACCACTGCTACAACCAGCCGTCCACCACACACACACACACACACACACACACACACACACACACACACACACACACACACACACACTACATGTGACAAGACCAAATTCCCACGAGGAAATTCATTGAAATTCATCATTCATTGTTCTTTTTTTCCTTTGTGCGTCCAACTGACATGTAAAAGCAGTACTAATCAAAAACATGTACATATAAACATGTATATGTATATATATATATATATATATATATATATATATATATATATATATATATATATATATATATATATATATATGTGTGTGTATATATATATATGAATATGTATATATATATATGTCCCAGTGAGGAAGTGGCTGGAAGCTCCCACCTGAGTCCATACAGCACGGTGCCGTCGGGGTGCAGTCGGATCATCCTGTTCTTGACGGTCACGCCGTGGACGAAGGACTTCTTGTCATTGATGAAGTAGGTGTCTGGCACCCACAGCTGGTCGGCCACCCGGTTGTCCAGGGTCAGGTTGAGGGGGATCCCCGTGTAGGACAGCCGCTTGTCCCTCCACGACTGCTGGAAGTACATGGTGATGGTGTAGTCCTGCAGCGGTGACACAACAACACAACCGCTGCATTTCAATTCTGCCTCTTTTTGTTTTCTTACAGGACAGTTAATCGAGATTCTTTGGAAAGTTTCCTCTAATAAACCAACCAAGAAGAATAAGAAGAAGAAGGTGGAGCAGTTGTCTAGGTTTGGGTGCTCAGGGCCACTGTAGTTCACTGGCAAACTCAGGAGACCATCGGGGACTCCAGTTTGAAGTTGTCTTCTCAACCTTCAAAGTCTGTCCTCTTTGTTAATTACATGAGACCCCCCCACCCTCCCGTCCCCCTAAGCCCCCCCCGACCCCCCCACCCCTCGGCGAGGTCCCCCAACTGACTCAGTGACTTACTAACGCAGGACACAGGAAGCTGTGGGACTGTTGAAGACCAGGAGCTCAGTACAGAAGAAGACAAAGAATGATCACACAGAGCCAATCATTGTTATTATTGGCTCTGGTCTCGGTCTGAGACTGGGAGGACTGGGAGTTTTGATCCAGGCCAGTGGAGACTCAGCCAACACTGTAATAACACGATAATAATGGAAAAGAATCCAGCTGCTGCCGTTTTACGTTCTGGTGGTGACACCCAGAGTGACACCCGGCCCCCTTATTGCTAGTTCATTGATCATTTTTAATTTTACGAAGCAAAGTTGTGTTGGTTTTTTTAAATGTTGAAGAAATGTTTCAGTCGGTTTACAGCTGACAGAAGAATGACTAAAAGGTGATGTTACTGGTCAAACAGCAACAAAGTTGCATCAGTGTATTGTCCGTTTATTATTGGCCTCCAGCATGTGAAGGAACTTCAGATTATTGGTATTTAGTAACAATCAGCAGAATATTGACGTGTATTTCGGACACTGAGTTGATGTCTTGTGAGTTCAGTGCATTTCTCAAGTTTTATTGTGATATGGAAACATCTGCCTGCAGTGCAGGTGTGCAGTGCCCCCAACCCTCCTTGTGTAGAAGAGACGGAGGTGTAGCTGTCCTCTGCACCCTGGACCTTCCTCTTCCAAAATAACTCCCACAGTCACATGATGACGGGCTGCTGAGGTGGATTATGTTGTTGTGTTGCGTCACTCCTTATTAAGCAGCAGTCGCCCGTCCTCTCCACACCACACCTCCTCCTCCACCTCCAGACCTCCACACCTTCCCTCCTGCAGCAAAGCTTCTCAGCACCTTCACCTGGAGTCTCAGGCTGCCACCGTAGCCAATGGTCCCAGCAAAGAGGTTTTGACAGCCAGGATGAATATGAATTGATGTGGGTGCGGATGAAACCTCGTGTCTGCCACTTTTCTGAGTTGAATAATCTGACAGCTGTCTAATGCACCGCATGCTTCATCAGCGTTCGGCCAATAATGCTGGGTAACGACTGGTGGGACGTCAATACCAACACGGCCAACCACGTCTAATGGACTCAGCAAAAATATCACGCGTGAAAACAAAAATCCAAAGGTATTGATTTCCATCAGAGGCACAAGATGGGAGAAGCGTTTTGTTGGTGGTGTTGAACTGATGTCCCTCTGCTTTACAACTGAGTGAGAACGTTAAATAAAAGCATCTCCTGTATTTTACTGTATTTGTGATAATTATGGTATGGAACAAGTGTTAAACCTCCATGAAGAACAACACATTAAAGAGCATCTAGATGATGCAATAACTTCTGATGATTCTTTTTCATTGACCTGCAACTTCTTCTATGCAGTTTTTCTTTATTTAGGTGCTTTATACAGATTTGAGTCGTAGATTTGAGTCCTTGATAGTTTTTCAAAAACTCTTTTGTTGCTTTATCAACCAAAATCCACCAACATCCGCCAATATTTTAAACCAAACATTAACCGGAGTGTCACCCCCCAAGAAAATACTGCATTGCATGACATTGTTATCAGGAGCATTCTGAACAGAAGAAGAAGGTGGAGCAGGTGTCCATGTTTGGGTGCACAGGGCCACCGTAGTTCACCGGCAAGCTCAGGAGAGGGAGGGAGAGTGAAAGACTGCAATCTAAAGCGTAACCACTTGATGTCGCTGTTTCTTCTTCGTCAGAATCTCCAACTATGACACAGTGGAGCTTCAAGTGGTTTTTAAATAACTTGACAGCAACACCATCGATACAAGACAGTGTCAAGAGGAGCTAATTACAGATCCTTCCACTTGACTTTCATTTGTAGTCGGTGTGAAATTTATCTCGCGACGATAAATAGCAACTTGGCAACTTGATGACTTGTTTCACATTGTCATCAATAAAACACATAAACTCTGTCTTCACAGCAAGAAGGTTGTGTCCAGGTGCGATCTACACACTGGCCAGGGTTGGTGCCAGTGGAGCTGCTTCTGACCAGTGATGCCCTGGTGAGGACGTGGTGTTTTATGAGGCAGCAGTTTCTCACAGCAGCTCAGCGCTCAGTGCGACTCTGCTCCCCAATGGGGAGCAAGATTTCCAAGAAACTATTATTAGACTCAGCTGCTTCCCTTCTGCATCCACTTTGCCACACTCCTGGTGGCACACTAGTGTTTCCACGGCACAGCCAGAGCCAGGACAGTCAAATGAGTATTGTGGTGCATATGAGCTATGCATTGCACACAGGGAGGGTCGCGGTTGGCTGCTTTGCACCACATGACGTTCCAGGCAGATGAAGGAAACCGGACCTACAAATCTTTCTGTGCGCTGTGTCTTCACACACGGGTTTCAACTGTCAGACTGCGGCTGTATTTACATGGAGCAACATGGCTCCCTGTGCAGGCTGAATCTGCCTGACCTAATTCCTGCCTTCCCACAGCCACCTCTGGGTGCAGTGTGAGACGCATCAAATTGCTGCACTGGCTGGTGGGAGAGCAGTGAAGTCCCACTGCAGCCAACTTTAACTTTTGATCTCAAGCAAATTGCGTGTGTGTGTGTGTGTGTGTGTGTGTGTGTGTGTGTGTGTGTGTGTGTGTGTGGCAGTAATGAGCAGCCCGTTAGATTAGCATACTTTGATCCTGACTTTTCCAAAGGGTTTTTTCAAGGTGTCACCGCTTGTTACAAGCACACAACGTCCTGTTCTGCTCCTTCACTCCTTTGGCTTCATCCTGTTTTATATCATCCATCTGCTTTGGGTTTGTGGCCCACAGTGCTGGTGCTGTACTTCTGTTTTTAATGTCTTCCTTCAGTAAGAAGGAATCAATAAGCCCACTGCTCGTGATGTACGATAGCAATCCAATCTGATCTAATAGCAGCTAAAAACAAGGGGGTATTGCCGGACTGACTCTGAATTAATGTTGAGACGCTAGGTAGTTGTCCGGCATGAAGCAGAGGAGGAAGGTGGATGAGACACAGACTTGGTGTGTGAATGGAGAACTTGCTGGGGCTCACAGATGGAAAGTTTACCAAATGTGTTTCCCCACACATCCATCTGCCAGACCGCAGGAATCCTTTGTCACCTGCCGGCCTTTTAAAAAGCTTGCAAAGTGACGGAATGAACATTTCATGTCCGTGTTTCTTTATTAAATTGCCAACTTCATCAGGTAGAAGCACCTTCAAGGCTTTTGATTGGTTCCTGGACAACACTGGGGCCAATGCACCGTGCTGTGTAGCAATATTCCATTAAAAGCCAGTCAAAGGTAAACAAAGGAAACATTTCCACCTCACTGCAGGTCCACTGGAACCCAGTGCTGATTGAACTGATGCAGCAATGCTCAGAGTTCTCCCCCAATATTTCTGCTTTTTTGCTTCGAAGGGATAAAATAAGTTTGACATCTCAGTCACTAAGCTGCTTTTTGAGGTTATGAACAGTCAACACCTTCCAACATACAGCAATGCTAATATAGTTTAACAGCATGTTGCCACTGAAGGACCAAAGATGAAGAACCAAGCTTGTTGATGAGGGAGCTGATGTTTTCCAACGTGTGTGTCGGCTATTTACAAGTGTAGTCCAAGGCTACCCACGGATTTATAGCCATCAGCCAATCAGTGTGTGTTTGTCTGTCTGTCCCGCCTTCTTCATCCTGACCTTGACGACCTTGACCTGTTTGCCAAGGAGCTTGTTCTTTATAATAGAAAGATTAACCAACTGGTCAACCAAGTTTGACCAGTTTACTGAGAAATCTCCAATCTAATGCATTGCTGCTGAGGAGTGCATTGCATCCGAGAATGTCTTGGAAAATACATGAGCTAAAGCCCTTTGGCCAAAGAAGAGCTAACAGCCTTGCTTTGAGGAGCACCTCCAGCCCTCTGCAGTCTGGGCCAGCAGCTCCATCCAACACCAATGACTCAGCAAAAAACAACACACTCCATTTTATGTTACATTAAACAGGCAGTGTTGGGGCAAATTCTGACAATAATGACACTGACAATTATAATGATCATAATCAGCCCCGTCCCTGTTTCCATGCCAACCTCAGCATTCACTTGCAGTACAAGTGTGGTAACTATACCTGAGCTGTTCAATACATGGCAGGAGTCCCGCTGAGGGTGAGAGGAATAATTCAACCACCAAAATAGAAAAGAAAATCATTAAAAACAAAGTCAAATCTTTGTAAAAATCAACTCAAGGGTGTAAATCTTTGTCACAGTGAGGTTGCAGCTCAACCTCGGACTGCACACACACTGCTAACCCAGGGTCGCTGCTGTCTGGCTACATCGCTGGTGCAAAGTGCAGATTTCACTTGTGACCTTGGGCTCCTGTGTGACACTCTGAGTGAACCGAGTCTCCTGTCACAACTGATTCAGTCCAGTTCTCTGACTCCCCTCAGAGTGGAGCATCTGCTGCTGAGACGCTCAATCGCAGTGATCGCTGAAGACGGAGGGAAGCGAGCCGGGTGCGAGGGATTTGATTCGTGCTCGGACCAAACACTGAGTGGGAGCCGGAGAAGAACCTTCACCTTCTGGACAGGAGGAGCTGAGAGCAGAGGCCTCGTCCTGCGGATCAACACCACCAGACTGATGATGATTGATGTCAACCACTCGACCTTTCTCCAGGCCTCATCCTGGACACTAGACAAGGACCATCGTGCTCTTCAGCAGTGAAGGCTTCTACTGTAGCTTCAGGAGTGGAGAGAGTGGAACTGCGGATGTGCTGCTCTTCTTATCAACTGAAGAGCTTCTAAAACACTGAGGGGCTTCCAAGACACTGATTTGGTTGCAGCTTTGCTGCTGCTCCGCCCACAGCCTCTAGGACGGTACGACTGTTCCACCTGCAGTTCCATGCAACCACGGTGCCTCCCTCCACCTGTGCACCGCCAGCTTTCTGTTTTGCTGATTGGGAATTTTTGGGGGTTTGATTTGGGATCAGATTTGGGATTTGTGAAACAATCACATTTCATTTGAACTGTGGAAAAAACAAAGCTTTTTTTTTTACTCATTGGCTCAGATTTTTATCACTTTGGTGTTCTGCCAGTTCTATCATTTTGAAAAGTGTTGTGTACATTAAAATCCTTCTTGAAGAGTGGACACAGGTGATGAAGACGATGATGATGATGAAGGAGATCCTGTGTAAAGTAGAGTAAAGGGAATGCAAGAAGGAATCCACTCTGAATGCAAGCAGAGACTCAACAATTCCAACATCTACAAAATCATTTTGTCTTGAGGTTTTTCACTGATTTTGATGAAGCTTTTTATAGATGCTGGTGTCAAGGATTAATCCATGGACTACTGATGCTTGCATGTTACAATGAGAAGGGTGACATACGACTGAGACATTTTGTCTCTTCAGTCCAGCCTGATGCCATATGAAAAAGCTGTAATAACATTCGCCCAGACTGTGAGATGATGCTAAAAAAAAAAGAGAGATGGTTGAGTCGATGTGAGAATGATGACGTTCACCCCCGCCCCTCCAGCAGAGGTGTGAACATTCTCATCAGAGGGTGGCGCTGGTGCTTCAGGAGGTGGTGGAATCACAGCGGCTGCAACACGGAGCTGCTAGGAGGCTGCTGGAGACCTTTTAAAAACATGTCCTTACAATAGTACTGATTGTAGTAGTAGCAGTAGCAGTAGTAGCAGTAGTAGTAGTAGCAGTAGCAGTAGCCGTAGCAGTAGTACTAGCAGCAATAGTAGTAGTAGTAGTAGTAGTAGCAGTAGCAGTAGTAGTAGTAGTAGTAGCAGTAGCAGTTGTAGCAGTATAGCAGTAGCAGTAGTAGCAGTAGTAGTAGTAGCAGTAGTAGCAGTAGTAGTAGTACTAGTAGCAGTAGGCAGTAGTAGCAGGAGTAGTACTAGTAGCAGTAGTAGTACTAGTAAAGGTAGTAGCAGTAGTAGCAGTAGTAGTACTAGTAGCAGTAGTAGTAGCAGTAGTAGCAGTAGTAGTAATAGTAGTAGTAGTAATAGTAGTAGCAGTAGTAGCAGTAGTAGTACTAGTAGCAGTAGTAGTAGTAGTAGCAGTAGCAGTAGTAGCAGTAGTAGTAGGACTAGTAGCAGTAGGCAGTAGTAGCAGTAGTAGCAGTAGCAGTAGTAGCAGTAGTACTAGTAGCAGTAGTAGTAGTAGTAGTAGTAGTAGCAGTAGCAGTAGTGATTGAACTGGGCATCTCACCAGAAAGGATTGAGCTAAAATTGCTGTCATTGTTTTTGAAGGCAATGGCTAAAAGTTGTAGTTTAACTAGATTTGACCTCAACCAGTGGTTCACACCACTGGTTCACACCACTGGTTCTCTAATGAGACCACCAAGCCTTGAAGACTGAACCTTCTCCACCTGGAGGCCAAACACCTGCATTAGGAGACCAGCAGCCTTTG
This sequence comes from Nelusetta ayraudi, assembly GCF_046127955.1. Classification (NCBI taxonomy): domain Eukaryota; kingdom Metazoa; phylum Chordata; class Actinopteri; order Tetraodontiformes; family Monacanthidae; genus Nelusetta; species Nelusetta ayraudi. The sequence continues at coordinate 4,707,587 of NW_027466071.1, forward strand.
CAGTATTTTGAAAGAAAGTAAAAAAAAAACAAAAAAACCTGGGTGACTGATGTTGTGTTGTTGTTGTTATGACGTTAAGACGACGCTGCTAATAAAGTTGCAAACCAGCGCACAGTGGATTCACATTGACTATTTACTAACGCGGACAGAACTGACGGCTGCTATTACTGTCTGCTGACAAAGAGCGTAATATATGACAAGACGTCTCACTCTGTGCTATTTCTGCTGGATCGTTTTGTTTCTTCTCCTTCATCCAGTGTGAAACAGCCGCTAATATTCCCAGCATTTTTCACATTGAAGCCCCAGCAGGGTGTTCAGCTCTTCGAACCACCCAGAACCATCCAGAACCACCAGGGAGTTCAGCTCTTTATTGAAATGACTCTGAGAACGCTGCAAACCTGGAGGAGATGCAGCTGCTTGATGACTGCCTGACTGTTAATATCCTTCCTTCAAGTTTGGAGGGACGGATTAAAAAGCTTGAACGGGCCACATATGGCCCCCGGGCCGCAGTTTGCCCACACCTGCTCTATTCCCTCCTTCCTTGTGTCCAGCTGAAGGCAGTTCTGACAGCAGCAGCAACCTCTCCACGCACGCAGGGGTCCGCACACGCGTGCATGGAATCGCTAAGCAGCCCCCCACTCCTCCTCCCCGAGCCCCCCCCCCCCCCTCCTCTCGCCCTGTCGCTCTTGTTAATACTCAGCCCTCCGCCGGCTGTGACGCTGCGAGGAGGGAAACTAGACTTCCTGCATACGGATCAGAACAAACTGCTGCGGAGCAGAGAAGAGAAGAGAAAAGAAAGAAGAGAAGAGAAAGAAGAGAAGAGGAGAGGAGAGGAGAGGAGAGGAGAAGAGATGCTAGGTGCTTTATTGATCCCATGGGAAGCTACAATGTTTCAGTACTAAAAGAAACAATCCAAAATATGAACAATACAGTAATAACAAGAAACAATGAAGTCAAGGTTGGGGGGGGTGGGGGGGGTTCCTCCTGCACCAAGTCAAAGAGGAGGCGAACCAAACCAAACTCAGCTGAACCGGGCCCGGTACTGGTCTGGACCTGGTACAGGACTGCATAACGAGCGAGACTCCTCTGCTCTCACTCACAGCAGCAGAGCGAGAGAAGAAGTAAAAGAAGTGGCGGAGGTGTCGCAGTGTGTGTGTATGTGTGTGTGTGTGTGTGTGTGTGTCTGACAAACACACACACACACACACACACACACTCACACACACACACACACACACACACACACACACACACACACCCATGCACACACAGACGGACAGACAGACAGACAGCAGCATGGTCAACTCACCATGTTGACTTCAGACACCATGTCGATGCTGGCGATGTCAATGCTCATCCCCACATCCACTGGAGCACCTGGAGGAAAGAAGGAAAGAAAGAGAAGGATAGAAAAAAGGAAAAACAACAAAAACAACACAACAATGTTTTATTCAACAAGAAGCGACAACAAGCACATTTTTTGCGCTAAAAAATGTAAAAAAAAATAAAATTAATATACTCGTTTTTTTTTTTTAATCCCCCTTCGGACACACGCTCCCTCTCTCTCTCTCTCTCTCTCCCTCTCTCTCTCTCTCTCTCTCTCTCTCTCTCTCTCTCTCTCTCTCTCTCTCTCACTCACCTCCAAAATCGGGCCGCAGTCGGATGTCGTAGCCCTTGAGCAGCTTGTCCACGGTGGCCTTGACGTACGACATGTTGCTGGGCTCGTTGGCGCTGTGTGAGGGGGTGAGGGGATGCACGCGCACACGTTATTATTCAGCACATTTTCTTCTTCTTCTTCTGGAAAACAGGATGACACATTGCGCCATTTCTGCGGCTCTCTCACCTTTGCGCCCCGTGGGCGGCGGCGGCCAGCAGGCACAGCAGGCACAGGATCCCCCAGCATCCTCCGCGGTGGAGGTGCAGGTGGTGCAGCTGGAGGTGCAGCTGGAGGTGGAGGTGGTGCTGCTGCTGGTCCGGGGGGCTCCACATCACTGACTGCACCCACACAACACTGCACTTTTTTTTCCCCTTATTATTCCAGCTGGAGGACTGCGCGGGCACCGCAACTTATGCTGCCAAATGATTCCGCGCATGCGCGTCGTCGCCCTCCTCCCGACATCAGCGGCGTCAGCGGCGGGACGAGACCGAAGTAGGACGGAGAGGAGAATGCATGTGCTCCTCTCCGGCGCGAGGAGGTGCAGCGTGGTCTTCACCTGGAAGCACGGGGCGGGTGCACGAGGCGGGTGCACGGCACAGCACAGCACGCGCTTTCCGCTCTCAGTTAAAGCTCCAGGCGTCTCTGCCAAGCCTCTCTCTCTCTCTCTCTCTCTCTCTCTCTCTCTCTCTCTCTCTCTCTCTCTCTCTCTCTCTCTCTCTCTCCCTCTGCTGCGTCAGGCTCGTCTGTCTCCGCGTGCTCGGCGTGAAGATGCTGAATAATGAGCAGCAGCGCCGCGCGCTCTCCCCGGTCACCTCTAGTAGCTCAACTGGAAGAGGAGGGAGGGAGAGAGAGGGAGGGAGAGAGGGGGAGAGAGGGAGGGAGAGAGAGAGAGGGGGGGGGGGGTCAACTAATCTGCAGGTTTTCAAGGTGTCACGGCTCACACACACACCAAATGAATTCATTGCTGGGGGGACAAATCTGGGTAAAAATGTACAAACACGTATTATTATTATTATTATTATTATTATTATTATTATTATTATTATTATTATTATTATTATTACAGTAGAAGAGAAACTGCTGCGGTCGCTGTTTGCTGGTGGTGGCCGCAGCTCAGCTGACAGTGGCGGCAGTGTTTGCAGCTTCAAACTGGTTTCACTGCCAGCATCATGGTGGGAACCAGGCAAACCAACCGGAAGCCTCTGACGCTCTCATGAGGCGGTTTTTCAGAGCGCCTCATAGTTATCATATAGTTATCAGTACCGAAACTAATATCGATACGATACCCAATACTGACGTTGCACTGATCTATTTGACCACAGGGTGGAGCCCTTTGCCTTTTAATGAATTGCAGCTCAACTGAAACGGAACTGAACGAAGCGATTTGGGAAATTGTTCAATCTTTTAATTCATTCATTGTCGGGTTTTATTTTATTTTTTTTAGAAACAGAGCAAGCGGCCAATTACACACGATCCAGATGTCTACACAACATTTACTTTACATTTCAAATGTGTTTCTTTATAGTTTTGACCATAAATGTAACGACAGAGCGGTTTGATTTTGTACACTGTTAAATGTTTACAGGATTTCACAATTTCTCACAGTATTATTTAAAGTGTAAATTTACAGTAAATTGCTCGTTGCAGTACTTTCACAGTAAAAGTGCAAGTATACAGGAAATTGCGGTAATTTTCTACAGTTAAGTACTGTAAATAACAGCTGTGAAATTACAGAATACAGCTGTAGTTTTACGATGATTTACTGTGTTTACTGGCAATCAAAAATGCAATCTAAACTGCCACCACTTGATGTCGCTGTTTCATCTTCAAACTCTCCAAAAACCTTTTTGCACAACTGTATGATGAGTGCCTAAAAGACTACAAATACACTCATAACATAACAGGAATTTAGATCATAAAATAATTGAATTTTTATCAATGAACTCAAAGAACCCCAAGAAAGAATGTCTATTTGCCAGTTGATAGATGAGCTGTTGAGTTGATGATTGTTTCCACACCCAGTCTCCTGATGTTCACCCTGCACCAGGCTGTCATCACTCCTCAATGTCATCATCTCGTCTCCCAGGATGATGTGATGATGTCATCAAATGCCAGCCATGCTATCTAATGCTAATGCTAACCTAATTATCTAAATGACACAGAGCTTTAGACGTGACCATTTGCCTTATAAAATGCAAAAGAAATGATATTCGTAGTTTAGCCATCAGGGTCAGGTAGCAATAATTAATGTTTCTCCATTCATTTAATGACTTTTCCAGAAACAACCACAAGGTGCAGCTGTGGTTAGTAATAATAATAATAATAATAATAATAATAATAATAATAATAATAATAATAATAATGCATTTGATTTAAAAGCGCCTTTCAAAACTCTTAAGGACACTGTTCAAACAGAGGCAATAAAAACAAGAGAGAAAAAACACAGAAAAGCACAAACAATTAATGATGAAGACAAAAAGCACACATAATCAATCATACAGAAAAATAAAATAAATAAATAGTTTTCTCTCTAAACAGAAGACGGCCCTTCATTTTTCTTGTGTGATTTCGTGCTGTTTTAATTCTTTTTATTTTATTTACCGCAAACAAAGCTTTTTGTCTATTTTTTTATTCATTATATTTTTTCGGGCCAAACATTCTCCATATTTTCATGCACTTCCAGGGTTCAAATGAAACGACGCCTTTCTTCATCGCTTTTGTTTAATTCGATCAGGAGCAATGAAGCAATGAAGAGGACAACTAGAGTATCAGGGAATAGTGGGGCAAACTGCGGTTCGAGGGCCACATTTGGGCCGTTAATCTTAAATTCTTTAGTGACAACAGTTGGATGCGCACGCGCGCGTAAGCAACATATATAATACATATGTAGGAGTCATCAGGCGTGTCGCCAGACCATAATAGTCTGATAGCGTGCTGGACTGATTCAAAGGAGCCTTTTCCATTCGACCTTCTTCATCCTGGACCGCAGTGACTCATCTGGCTGCCAGCTTCAGCTATAAGTAGCACAGCAGCCTCTCAGACTGCTTCACTTCTTCTGCTCAGCATCTCCATCCTGGCTCAGCTGGGCTGGCATCCCCAGTGCTGATTGTTGGATGGGTTTTCCTCATCGTGAAGTCGCAAAGACCCAAATCTCTCAACGCCAAACTCCCACGTTGTCACTTCTAGTCGAGAAATGATTCAAATTATTGAATTGAATTGTGTGTCCTTACAAAATAAATGCCCAACTTCTTTCCTCTATATCCATCCATCTAAACAGCTGAGAAACTTTGGTCTAAACTAAGAAAAAAACCTTTCAGAAGGTTGATTTCCTGATGTAGATGAATGAATGAATGAATGAATGAATGAATGAATTAATTGAGTGGAAAAGTTTCAGCGATGGTTTAAACACTGACAAGGAAAACGAGACGTTGACAGAAGTGGAAGGATTTTTTTGTGCAGGAATGGCGTTGAAGAGGTGATTTGAATCCAACTGGTTTGCCTACTGGGGGTCTCCAGCTGCTGCTCCCAGTTGGACACCACAAGATCTTCCTGATGGTCACTAATGATGTTCACTACTTCCTGATGTTCACCAACAGTGAAGAGCAGAAGAATGAACCGGCGGGGATGAAGAGAAATGGTCAAAGTGTGAGGTAGAAAAAGAGAGGAAGAGGGAGGCGGGTGAGCAGCGCTCTCTCTCTCTCTCTCTCTCTCTCTCTCTCTCTCTCTCTCTCTCTCTCTCTCTCTCTCTCTCTCTCGCACTCTGCTCTCGGGCTCCAGACGAGGCGAAGCTGCGGTGGATCCGCGCGCCGGGAATCAGGCACCGTGGACGGTCAGTAGCTGCAGTCAGTCACCGCTCCACCTCCTCGTCTTCCGGAGGAACAACCGACAGAAAGAAAGAAAGAGAGAGAGAGAGAGAGAGAGAGAGAGAGAGAGACGGAAGGAAGGAAGGAAGGAAGCAGTGAGTGGCAGACTGACACCTGTCGCGCTTTGCCAGGTAGGAAGCAGCGACTGGAAAGCTGCAGTTTGCAGTTGATTCAGTCAACAAACTTTGATCTTAAACGGATTAAAAACCCTCGAGCTCTCTGCTTTTTTCTTTCTCGCGTGCACGCGCGTTAATTGCAGCGCGTCGTGCCGTTGCAATTACGCGCTCAGCTCAAAGCCCCTTCCTCCTCCTCTTCCTCCTCCTCCTCTCTCTTCTTCTCCTTCCACTTCTTCTATTTTGTGGCGCTTTTTTTTTTTTGCGCTTTTCTCGCAGGATTTCAGCCATGAGAGGACGGTGGTGGCGCTCACGTGCCACGTCGCTGCTGCTCGCGCTGATCGCCCTGTGGCATTCTGGGTAAGTTTTGATTTGATTTTTATGTTTGTTTGTCTTTTAATGTCGTGAACACGCGTTCAATTCACACATACACATCATCAGTAGGTAGCGTGTATCGAGCACGCGCGCACACACATATACACACACACACACACAGACAAATCAGGGAGAGACCTGATATGTGCGATTGAAATTCATTTTATTTTGCGCGCGCGCGCGCACACACATATACATATAATAAATGTTGCTGGTTCTGGGAGGTTCTGGGAGGTTCTGAATAGAACAAAATGAATAGAATAGAACAGAAGAGAATCCTTTTTTAATTCCACATTGGGGAAAATTTACATCATTACAGCAACAATATTGTGCAAAGAGAAGAAAAAATACATTAATTTAGAAATGAAGAAATACAATAAAATATTTATAGGGTAATAACTGGGGGCGGGGGGGGTATTTGCATCATATGGACAGCTGGACTATTTTATCTACATTATATTGATGGATAAATAAAGTTTTTTTTTTTTTTAAATGCACCAAGCGGTTGAGAAAAACGTGTTGTTATGTCAACATCCTCATCTTTTTTTCCTGTTGGTCGTTGTTCCTGTTTGCTGCGTTCAGGTCGAAAGCAGAGTTCAACTCAACGCGCAACAGTAAAGACATCACCACCTTCACCAAGATCCTGGACAGCCTGCTGGACGGCTACGACAACAGGCTGCGACCAGGACTCGGAGGTAAATCCCACCGCATCTGTCTGCTTGTTCAGTTCAAAGGATTTTATACTCCATTGTTTTCTTTCTCACCAAAAAAGATTTTTCAAAACCCTTGCCGATTTTAAACATTTTTACTGCATAAACCGTCTTTGCTCGGCTTTTTGCTCACCTTTTTGCACAGTAGTGTCCAATGGGTAATAAACCATAAACTACAGTTTATGTTTTATTACCCATTGGACACTACTGTTCTGATTCTGATGTGAAGGCGTCTTTCCTCTTTTGAAATGGCATCATCATCCTTTCTTTGCTTTATCTGAATTGTGATAATTACAAGAAAAAATATTTACTGCCCCCAAAAAACACAGTTGCAGGATTGAGAAAATGTTGCCTGTTGTAGATTGACATATGTCCATTTTGGGCTACCGTAGGACAGAAGCAGCTGTGTGTGTGTGTTTGCTGTCCTGTCGGCACTGATTCAGCCACTGCTGCCTCGCCATCCTCTGAACACTGAGCCTGGTTGTGCGTTTCCGCAGATCGAGTGACAGAAGTCAAGACTGACATCTACGTCACCAGTTTTGGCCCAGTCTCTGACACCGACATGGTGAGTCTGTAACACACTCAAGCTGCAATGCACAAAAAAGTCTTCAAGAAATTACATTTAAAGGTCCAGTTTGTAATATTTGGCATGGTTTACAATTTTATATTGGTGAAAACCTAATGCACTGCCTCTTAATACATTAATAAAGTGTATACCAGCAGTGCAATGACAGTCATGTGGTTTCCTCCCCTTGGAACAGTATGAGAACCTCCACAGACCAGTCAGGGTCCCAGTGCTCCAAGTTAGCTGCCATCTTGCACCAGCATTTTTCTAAAGAAGCCTGGTGTGGACAATCCAGCTGCCTGACAGCAGAGTGTTTGGTATTTAGGCTGAACACTAGGGGGCGCCCTCAAATAAACCAACCAAGAAGAAGAAGAAGAAGGTGGAGCAGGTATCCAGGTTTGGGTGCACAGGGCCACCGTAGCTCACTGGCAAGCCCAGGAGAGGGAGGGAGAGTGAAAAGCGCTGCAATCTAACATGTAACCACAAGATGTCGCTGTTTCTTCTTCAAAATCTCCAGATTTTACACACTGGACCTTTCAAACACAAACCAAAGCTTTGAAAAACAACAGAAAGGGGAACTTTGAGCTGTTGAGACGAGAACTAATGTAACCTACATGCAGTGCAGGTGACTGCGGTCTATGAAGACCCTGGAGACTGGAGAGCTCTCCACTTCTCTTCCTCCCTCCCTCCTTTAGCAGCAGCAGCATGAAAGCAGCAGGCAGGCAGGCAGACAGACAGACAGACAGACAGACAGACAGACAGACAGACAGACAGACAAATAAAAGGCAACGATCAGAGCAGCAGTGACACTGAAGGACTGAATCAGCAGCAGTTGACTGGACTGTCAGCTGAGTCGGCGGCTGTTAAACGGCTGATGGCTGAAATGAAAGAGCAGCGCTTGCAAAGTACAAAGATGAAGGAAGCCGAGAGCAGGAAGGTGAAGTGACCGTCAACTGCTTCTCCACCACTAGGGCTCCGCTCAGTCACTCAGGCATGGGCAAACTACGGCCCGGGGGCCCATCTGCGGCCCGCTCAGCTTTGTAGTGCGGCCCCACCGAACCTGAAGAAATTATATTGATATTAATGAAGTCATAAAATAGCTGCATTTCATCCATGTTTTTATTATAAGGAGGAGATCCTGTTGAATTGATTGATGGATGGATGGATGGATGGATGGATGGATGGATGGATTGATTGATTGATTGATTGATTGATTGATTGATTGAGGTGTAACATGTCCATGATGGTGCTGATGAAGATGAGCAGGTGTTTGGGTTTGACGTTGTGAAGAGTTGTTTGAGAAGTGTGATGACTGCTGAAATGGATATTTGCATGAAAGTGTTTTTTCTCTTCCTTCTTCTTCTTCTTCTTCTTCTTCTTCTTCTTCTTCTAGCTTGATTGAGTGGGGACAGGGAATGCAATGCTGTAATTGGACAAGATAATGAGATGGCTTGGCGGTTTACAGGGCTGTAATTGGTGGACGCGCAGGACGGTTTTTCCCACTGAGTTTTCTTCGGGCTTTATCGAAATTAATTTTCATTTCATTTCGGATGCTAATTGCAAATGATTCTCTCGCTCCAGTCACACTTTCTTTTGCACATCCAGCATATTATCTTTCTTTCTCAATAAGTTTGTGCTTCACCTTTAAGTGGAGCAGCAGCAGATGGATGCAGTGTTGTGCTGAGCCGCCTCATAGGAGGAAACAATCTATCCGGGGATATTATGGAGAAAACATGTAGAAGATGGTTTCTCCATATCCCTAGAAGAACCAGCTAGAACCACCCAGAACCATCTAGAACCATCCAGAACCATCCAGAACCACCAGAGTGTTTAGCTCTTTATTGATATGACTCTGGAAACACTGCAAACATGGAGGAGATGCAGCTGTTTGACGACTGACTGACTGTGAACATCAGTTTGGTTTAAGGGCCGGATTAGAAAGCTGAACTGGGCTGCATATGGCCCCCGGGCCGTAGTTTGCCCACGCCTGGTCTAGACTGAGACCTGCTGGAAGTGTTTGTCCTGTTGCCATGGAGACACAGCTGGAGGTCAGACGTGTGACGAGAGATGAGAGACACAGACACACAATAAACGTAATATTAATGATGATTATTATCTCTCGTCCGTCACCTTCCGGAAATAAATTGTCAGGCAAGAAAATTCATCATCATGCGTCGGATGCTTTTTTGTGTGTGTCGTGTTCTAATTGCTTGATCCCTGGTGGAAAAAAGGCCTGACGCTATTCTTCCTTTCAACAAAAGCAGTGATAGATGTGTATTAAAATGACACAATCACTCTTCTTCCTTAAGTAACCTACATGTTCGTACTTACAGGTCCAGTGGGTCATATTTGGAGATTTTGAAGAGGAAACAGCAACATCTAGCGGTTACATTGTAGACTGCAGCGTCTTTCACTCTCCCACCCTCTCCTGAGCTGCCAGCGAACTACGGTTGTCCTGTGCACACAATATATATATTCATATGAACACCATTTGATGTGTAAGGAAACCAAATTGCTGTCATTGCACTGCCAGTATTTTATTCATGTACTGATGAGCAGATGTTGAGTTTTTACCAATCTAAGAAACCAGGTACTGGACTTTTAATCTGCGTCCACCTTCTATAGGAGCCTCAACACTGGAACCATTGAAACAGTGGATTGAATATGAAAAATTAAAACACTCCATGCTTCCACTGTCACGCACACACACACACACACACACACACACACACACATGCAAACATGCTTCTTTCTGCCCTTAAAAGCTTTCCCAAGTCCTCCCATCACACACACACACACACACACACACACACACACACACACACACACACACACCACCTGGTCCTGGTCAAATATTGAAGTGGTGGTGATGGCGACAGTAGAAGAAGAAGAGGCGTCTTCATGTTTCATTCATGTCGCGTCAGCGTCAAAAACTTTGCGAGCCCGCTGAGCTAAAAAATAGAAGTGGGACCTTCATGTGTGTTGAAATCTAGCTTTTTATGAGCATGATTTACATATTTGCATGGTGAATGCAAGGTCTGAGCTTTTCCCTGGACAATTCCTCCAAGGCCTTCAGTTGATGAGCTCCTCATGCAGGCAGTGTGCAGGTAGTTTGAGAAGATGGAAGCTTTACAACAGTTGCTTCCATCATATCATCATCAGGAGGCTCTGTCAGATATCATCTATAATGAAGGAAGACAATTAGAAGTCTGGTCTTCATTCGGCTCAAATTTTGTGGAAAAAAAAAAAAAAAAAAAAAATCCAAATTTTTAGTCCGTGTTGCAACAGTGATGAAAATGATGTCACTGAGTTTTCCCTTAAAAATTAATTTGCTAATTTAATTCCTTTTATTTATCCCTCTAAAATCTCTCCAGCACATTCATGACCCACAGCGTGTCGTCTTTCCTTGGTGATAAAACCTGTGTACAACTAGAAATGAATGAATGATTTGATCCGACTGAAGTCGTCACTCAATCAATCAATCAATCAATCAGTGACATGTTGGTCCGTCTTGAGTTGAAACTCGCGAGTAAAAGATGAACCGAGTTCAGCGGGACTCAAAGGGAAAATGGTTCCTGTTGAAGATCAGCTGCACCTCTGACGCAGGTGCATCTGCCAGTTTGTATGATGGCTGAGATGAAAAATACATGTGACTTCATTCCAAATGGCATTTGCACTTTACACAAGGAGGAGTGTGGCCTTCAGCGGAGCGGAGGGAGACACACACAACCTGTAGTGAGTTATGGATGGATGAATTATTGAGTCTCTCCATCTGAACGCAGTCACAGTTAGCGCCACACATGGTTCATCAATAGAACTGAGCTGCTTGTTTTTCTAAATGATCTTCATGACAACGGACTGAATGTGGACTGAATTCAAAAAGGTTGTCCACATTCTACTTGTTCATTCCGCAAACAATTGACTCTTTGTTATATTTTTAATCCATTGTGTTTTACTTCACTAAGAAGTACCGCTAGTAGTATATTTTTACACAGCTGGGTGTTTTCACAGAGATGTTTCTATTCTAGAAATTCAAGATGTTTCAATGTTTCTAGAAGTTCTGGATGTGTCTACCCTGAAGGTTCCTGTTCCTTGTCATCTCTGGTCACCTCCTCAGGAGTACACTGTGGACGTGTTCTTCCGCCAGAGCTGGAAGGACGAGCGGCTCAAGTTCCACGGGCCCATGAACATCCTGCCGCTCAACAACCTGATGGCCAGCAAGATCTGGACACCCGACACCTTCTTCCACAACGGCAAGAAGTCGGTGGCCCACAACATGACCATGCCCAACAAGCTGCTGAGGATCATGGAGGATGGCACGCTGCTCTACACCATGAGGTGCCGCTCCTTTCTCTCTTCAGGCCGACTCATACTCGCTATTATCTCTCGTACGACAACCAAAAGTACACGTGAGGTATCTCTTTTGGACCGCAGCCACCAGACGGCCTACATCTTTAGGTCCTTTTATATATATATTTATATATTTATATATTTATATATTTATATATTTACATATGTATATATATATACACATATATATATATATGTATATATATATAACAGAAAGGCGGACATGACAGTGCAGTGGAATGCGAGTCTTTCAGTTTTACTGTGTTGCGCTAGTGTGACACTGACAACTGGTAGTTTGGAGGCCTCATTGAAAACAAACAGGTGAATTCAGTGCCAGTATTAATCTAAGACACTAATAAAGCAGTGACATATTATAATTAGTGTGTGTGTGTGTGTGTGTGTGTGTGTGTGTGTGTGTGTGTGTGTGTGTGCTGCCGCTGCAGGTTGACGGTTCAGGCTGAGTGTCCCATGCACCTGGAGGACTTCCCCATGGACTCACACTCATGTCCTCTCAAGTTCGGCAGCTGTAAGTCAGTGCAATGTACAGCTTCCAAGCCCAGCTGACCTGACACTGCACACATATCCTCATTTCAACTGGCGCCACCACACTTTGCAGGAGAGCAGCAGTGTTGTGTGTTATGAATGAAACATATTCATTTATTCTTGAAGATTCTTTAGAATGATGATGGTCCAGAATTGTATTCTATTCTATTCTATTCTATTCTATTCTATTCTATTCTATTGTCTTGTTGCACAGTGTCTGAAAGCAGCATGGACATTAATTTGCATATTTTTTGGAACAAATGCAGCAGCAGGGTCACAGACTGTGATATCGCGATGAGAGTTGAGTGCAGAGGGCGCTAATTCATATGCTAATCTGTGCTGCACTCGCAACGACGAAATGTTAATTAAAAACAACAGATTGAGATTTTCTCTATTTTCTGCCCCACTGTGCACAAATGTGTTCAAATTTTGAGAACATTTTTAAAAAAGTTTTCAAGTAAACTTGAAACTTCATGAATCCGTGTCTATAATCCAAGTCGTTTGATTGCCACCGTAAGAAACACTTTTGACAGAAGCGGCTCCACAGCAGTCAAGGTTGGTCCATGAGGGTGATTCCCTGCAGGGCGTGGGTGTAATTACACCTCTATTAATGTTAGAGGACCAAGTGGAGGCGTACATGTGATTGCTGTTATTTGCCTCCAGTCCTTTATTAAGGTGCGTGTCACTGTGCTCCATTACATCACAGCATCCGCACTATTGCAGGATGTGCAAGGAAAGAAAATAGAAAATAAAACTGCTGGTGTGTCACATTGTCTCAGGCCCTGCAGAGCACAAACACTCATCAGATAGTCTTCACAATCCAGGTTCTTCTGTAGGTCATTAGAGCTGCAACACAATGACTGAGTCTTTAGAGGCCCAAGCGTCTTTCTTCTGTTCATTAGACGCCTACACCAAGACAGAGGTGACTTACATCTGGACCAGGAACGCCTCCCACTCGGTGGACGTCGCTGCTGATGGATCCAGACTCAACCAGTACGACCTGGTGGGCCAGACTGTAGGCATGGAGACCATTAAGTCCAGCACAGGTCAGTGTCCACCATCTGCGTTTGCTCCAGTGTGTATATAAGTGTATAAATACAAGGTATAAAAGACAAATCATTCTGGGAAGACGCTGCTAAATAAGGAGTCATGTGTGCCATCAATTGTTCTGCTCTTCCACGCTTCACGTCCCCTTCTAGTTTGGTCACTTTTACCATCTGCATTGGTATTCATAGAGGTGTTTGTATTGGCTCTTTGGCTTTTTATACAGATATAAACAAAAAGAAAAAGAGACATCATCGCAAAGGGTTCTTAGTCTTATAGCCTTTCAGCTCAGATTTAAAGCCAATGAAAAGCTAAAAACAAGTGATCTCAAAAAGTAACAAAACTACAAACCATGACAGCGATCAGCGAGCAGGACTCAGCTTGTCATCTATGCCGATGACTTGCACTTTCTCCAGAAAGGAAAGAGTGGAAGGAAATGAAAGGAGGATCTCAGAGTTTACAACATCGCGAGTTTAATATATGAAATAATTAATAATTAATTTGCAACATTAAAGAAATGTAAACCAAAAGCAGTAATGTGATAAAAGCAACTTATGAATTGTGCGTCACTCTCAAATGATGGAAAAGTTAGTTGTAGTTGTTGCTAATGCACTGCCCTCTGTCTCCACCTGTGCCTGCTCTACATCACATGACCGTCTCCAGGTGAATACACAGTCATGACGGCTCAATTCCACCTGAAGAGGAAAATCGGCTACTTTGTGATCCAGACGTACCTGCCCTGCATCATGACCGTCATCCTCTCCCAGGTCTCCTTCTGGCTCAACCGAGAGTCGGTGCCGGCCAGGACCGTCTTTGGTGAGCGCTCGGCCAATTGGACAGGAGGACACAGTGTGTTTCCTGCCGGGTCCAGGGGGTCCTCAGGGCTGGAGATGAAGGACCACACAGCTGCTGGGAACTGATTGTTTCACAGTTGTTACAAAGAGAGGCAATCAAAAAACCAAAACGTGGAGTCAAGTTAAGCGGAGTCAAATGGGTATCATCATGGGTACACGTGTGTGTACAGGTTCATCAGATACGATTGTCTGTTTATAAAGAAACATCACTAGCATCACTACACCAACTCTTTGGTGGAGGACTCGTGAAGACAGCAAAGAAACAATGGAAAGGTTCAAATTGTAACACAATCAACCTAAACCATTGTAACAAACTGAAGTTCCATTCCACACCTGTACTGACTGACTACTCAAATATACTTTGAATGTGACCCATATCTGATATCAGCATCTGCATCTACTTCCATTCAGTCTTTCCCTGCTTTGTAAGGAAGCTTTTCATCAAGGTTTCTTGTTGTAAGGAGAAACATTTGCATTTATTAACATACATTTAAATACTGTATATAAACGAACACCACCACCACCACCCCATGTACAGTATGCTTGTATTTAGTAGCCACTAAAATGTCTTTCACATCACCCCGTCTAATATGATTTTTAACTTGGTTACTCATTTCTTTTTGCCAAGTGAAACTTGACCAATAATTCGGAATGTCCGAGCTCATTATGAGTTCATTGATGAGGAGTCAATGTTCCCAAGGGACATTCTTATATTTAAAGAAAAAACAACACACATCACAATATTATCTTCTCCTCATTGTCTTCATTATTTTTTACTTGGCTGAACAGGATTGTTTTCCTCCTCCTTCTCCAGGTGTGACTACGGTTCTCACCATGACCACTCTGAGTATCAGCGCCCGCAACTCGCTGCCCAAGGTGGCCTACGCCACGGCCATGGACTGGTTCATCGCCGTGTGCTACGCCTTCGTCTTCTCCGCCCTCATCGAGTTTGCCACCGTCAACTACTTCACCAAGAGAGGCTGGGCCTGGGATGGCAAGAGCATCGTGAATGACAAGGTATGGATCACATGACCAGGTTCACAGTCTGGTGTCTGTATCAACCATTTTAGGCTGCTTTTCTTCAGTCGTTTTTAGCTTTCAAGGTCCAGTGTGTACAATTATTTTTATATTGGTGAAAACCTAATGCACTGCCTATAAATACAATGATAAAGTGTATACCAGCAGTACAGCAAAAGTCATGTGGTTTTCCTCCCCTCAGAACGACTCTCATATATATATATCAGAATCTCCATAGATCAATCAAGCTCCCAGTGCTCCCAGTTAGCTGCCATCTTGCACCAGCATATTTCTAAGGAAGCCTGGTGTGGACAATCCAGCTTCCTGACAGCAGAGCGTTTGGCATTTAGGCTGAACACTAAGGGGCGTCCTCACATAAACCAACCCAGGAGAAGAAGAAGAAGAAGAAGAAGGTGGAGCAGGTGTCCAGGTTTGCACAGGGCCACCGTAGTTCACTGGCAAGCTCAGGAGAGGGAGGGAGAATGAAAGACGCTACAATCTAAACCAGTGGTCTCCAACCAAACTTTTTTAGCAATGGGCCACATGACGGAACTGCATCATGTCAGCGGGCCATGGTTCATTGACGGACGGACGGACGGGGGGGGGGGGCGTGGTTGTTGGCTGAAAATACGGCCCATCACGCGGGCCGGAGTTTGGGAACCCCTGATCTAAACTGTAACCACTAGATGTCGCTGTTTCTTCTTCAAAATCTCCAAATACTCCACACTGGAGGTAGGTTTGACACCAAGACTTTCCCCCCCCTGCAGAAAAAAGAAGCGGCCATCATGAAGAAAAACAACGCGTACGCCGTGGCCGTGGCCAACTACGCCCCCAACATCACCAAGGACTCCACGCTGCCCACCGTCTCCAAGTGCGCCGCGGGCGAAGGCAACAAGACGGCGGGCGAGACCAAAGCCGAGCAGAGCAAGAAGACGTTCAACAGTGTCAGTAAGATCGACCGCATCTCCCGCATCATGTTCCCCGTGCTCTTCGGCAGCTTCAACCTGGTCTACTGGGCCACCTACCTCAACAGAGAGCCCGTCATCAAAGACATGGACCCGGCCAAGTGAATCACTCAACACTGTCACGCTCAACATGGAACACTGTTACCAACAGAAGCAAAGGTTAAGACCCGGGTCTCAGCCACCTCTTAGAACCTGAGGGTTCCTTCATGGGAACCAAGTCATCTGAAGGACGACCCGTTGGCTACACTCTCCTGGTATAACACATGTTTTCAGTTAGCCTTGAGTTAGATATGACTATCCTGGACCAATCCAGGACCCCATAGACTGACAGACAGACAACCATTCACTCCTCAATGTAGACTTCCCAGTTCATCTCGTGCATTCATTTTGGACTGTGGGTTTCAGTTGAGCAGGAACACCTGAGGACCACCCACACAAAACACCCCGGGATCGAACCCGTAACCTTGGTACTGCTACGGCAGTGCTCATCACTCATCCACCATGTTGCCCTGAAGCTAAAATCATCAGGTAAATTGATCAGAACTTTGATAAAATGTAACATTTCCCACAGCTTTTACCTTCTGACACCAAATACTTTCCAATCTCTTTGAATATCTCCAGTGCAGGAGGATGATTTCACACATTTTCTGGAGTTCTATATGATTATTAATGATACTGATCTTTGTGAAGACACCGATTACATTAATGAGTTTTCAAAAATTCAACAATAATTTAACAGGGTTGGATAAAATTGAATTTCAGCCCAACGAGTTGTTCTCTGGGGGCACCGTTTGTTAGATTTTTAGCCAATCAGACACTGTGAACAGATCAAAAACACATTTTTCACCTCTTTTGGGTTTTTTTTGTTGTTGTTGAAAAATGTAGCATTGCGTTACTGGGGGGTCAAAACCTGCAGGTGCAGCAAAGATCCAGGAAACCAGGAGCTCAGTAACTTGGAACCTCTTTATAACCACAAACAGTACAAAGTTGGGATGGATCACTGTGCTGATATCTGTAGAGCAGTGGTTCTCAACTGGTGGAGTCTCAGGACCGTCATCTTTTTTTTTTTTATCTTGAAGTCGCAAAGACCCAAATTTATTCCACAGCACTCTTGGGCCGTGACCCACCAGTTCAGAAACGCTGCTGGACTCCTTGGACGCTGCCAGTTTGCACAAAAAATGAATCCATGAATTGAAAAAAACTAATGGATATGTTGTGTTTTATACACATTCTTGGTTTGACACATTTGTTAGCCTCACGTCTAAGTTGTAACAAGAGTTTCATAAGAGTAATTACAAAAAATACACATATTCCACTCGCAACAAACAATCAATGTCTATCCGGGTGATGGCGAGGAT